>NC_141159.1:29758741-30075616 GCF_053477565.2 Lygodium microphyllum
CTTTATGAGTGTAGTATTCGTATTGAGCAAAGCACCACCCATGGCATGCTTCCATGCAGGGATTTCCGCCGCTCGCAGCAGCCGCGGGTGATGAGATAAGAGGGCAGCAGTAATGTTTACTTGATGGATATGGAGGCTTGCTGTGTGATCTGTGGGAGATGGGGATCCTTGTAAGGTGGAAATCTGCAGATGGGGAGCTTGGCGCAGGTGCAACGATGGAGGGAGGAGAAGAAGCTGGCGAAGGTGAGGTCAGTAAACCCTAGCCATGAGGCCACCTTCTCTCTCTGGCAGCTTCACCTGCGCATCCAAGCCCGCCATACTTGCTTCTCATCATCAAGACAACAGCCGGAAGATGAACATGTATGGCAGGAGCAGGACATGCGGTCCGTTCAGGGATGTGTCCCCGTCAGTCGACGAGCCAGGGTCGCTTGAGTCGCCACCTCCTTCCATTCCTTCCTAATTAAGAACTAGGCGCTCCACGCCTAGACTCGCCCCGGGGGGGGGGGGGGGGGGGGGGTGCGATTTTTGCGGGTGGGGGCGGGGGCGGGTGCTGGACGCGTGGTACCCGCCCCCACGTTTTCCTTTTCTTTTTGTGGGGGAGGTGGGGGGTTGCCACCTCTCCTTAACTAATAGTATAGATTTTCGTTGTCCGAGGTTTTTCCCATCGCGCTCCCACATGGCCACGTGGCATTGAGCCTGAGAGTTACCAGGTGAACCCATGAAAACTAAACTCATGGGGCCCCTCCTCGTAAGTATCCACATCCCAATGGCTAGCGATGAAAATGAAAAAGCACTAAAAACACTAAAAAATCACGCACTTGAATATCATGTTTATATGCCTATTCGAAGCGAAAAATCACGTTCACGCTCTGAATATTTTTCCTACGCTTGAATTTCAGTTTTGATTTAAACAAGGTGACGTAATCACAAGGGCCTGCTAAGATAAGACTACAAACTAGGCTAAATAGTTTAATGAAGGTGTAGCGAATCTCAGATCATAAAAAGTTTATGCACTAACATAATCTTCAGCATAAAGTCCATCTACAAATGGCTTGAAAACTCAAATATGTCAATAAAACCTCCCTCCCATCATATTCCTAATAAAAATGGATAAATATTTTGGATCATTTTGAATCATGAGCAACAACAATTGGGATGGAGTATTGAAGCTTGATTTTTGTTGAGGACTTTAAATAGCAATAGAATTTGTAGAGGGTGTTAAATAGTAATAGCTTGATAAGTCTAATTCGAATGTGTAATGTTGGGTCACATCATTAGTTTATCAATTGTGCATGTATTTGATCTTTAGATGTATAGCAAATTGTGTATGATAGGACTATTTTTGTGTACGAGCATAGTTGAATGTCGAATGTAATATTGATTACGTCACAAAATCGTCATAGCCATTACACACTCACACACATAGATCTAGGTCTTTGTATAGGAACGTACTTGCTCTCATTCTCAATCTCCCACACACTCATGACTTCCATGTGGGGTTCGCTATGCTAGTTCCTTCACATGCACATCCCTATCTTTGATCTTTACGACACACATATGTGCACACATATAGAACTTAGACACACAAAACAAATGATTATTTGGTGTTTTGTCTCCCTCTCTCTTCATATTTATCATGTTCTTGAATTGGATTCATATGTTGTAGGTTACCTAGCCCCCTCAACTTGCAACCTCTCTATACCTCAAGAATCTTATGCACATTAAAAGGAGTATTTTAGGTCATATTTGTCAAGAATACAGATGGCTAAGGACATATCGAATATATCATTAGAGCATTAGCATTTTATTGTATTATCTATGCTTGCAAACTTGCTTGTGGATGATCGTGGTCCCTTTCATATGGATGGAGATTTCCACAAGCAAGAGGAATAATGACATAATTAAATCTCAATAATATCAAATTTTCAAGTTTTTTACATTTAAATACTCAGTTAGGTTAAGGATGGTGCTATGATGGTTCTTGGGTATTTACATTACAAACCTCTAAAATGAGATTGTTGAGCATGCAAATTGGCATCAATTACAAATGAAAGTGCTATCATTAGTACAGGATTGAGCATTAAAGTAGCATCATCTCTCCTAATCAAGCTCTTTGAGAGTGTTTAGTAGTAATCAATAATATAACTTTTTTTTAAAATCAATGTGAGGATGGCACATGTCAATAATAGTATATGGGCACTATCTTATATGTAATGATGCTTCAAATATGGTGTAGGCAAGTTTGTATTTTGTTAGATAGAAATTGCAAGCATGGTCTAGTATGCATCCATTGATCACATTCATTGATTTATATCTACTTAAGAGTCACCGTAAATGCTTCCTACACTACAAGATATAGACCTTATAGCGACGTTTAAAGCGACGAAAATACAAGCAACAAAATTTGCCCCCGTCGTCGCAAAAAGTGTCGTTATTGACGACGCCATAGACGGTTGCAGGTATTTGCGACGCTCATAGCGACGCCAATAGCGACGCGTGCAGTAAATTTGCGACGCAAATAGCGACGGTAACAGAGAAAAAAAAAATTACAAAAAGAATGTATACTGAAATCATAAAACTGATACATGAAATAAATACATGATATCGCATAAAATGCGATTGGTACAATCATGAAACGATATCACTAATACATAGAAAATGTCTACATAGATCGGGCGACTAAAAACTAAAGGTGTATGAGCTCTAAGGATCCAAGGGTGAGCTACAAATCCTCGTCCCCGAAAGCTCGTCCTGCTGCAAAGGAGCATCAAACGGATTCTACAGAAAAAGAAACAACATATCAATCCACCATACAATAATGCATTCAAATATCTCATGGTAACTACGGACAAGAAAGATGAGTGACTTACAGGGCCGCCGCGTCTATACAATCGGTCGATCAATGCCCTAAAACCGTGCCTCTCTGCATATCGAGTCTCAAGGCCTTGCGGATCGCGATTTGTAACGGAGTGCTGCAAAGAAAACAAAATGCTAACTGTTAAAAACATGATTGTCAGTACAAAGAATATCTCAAAAAAACAAATAAGCAAAACAAAAGAGAAACTTACAAAGTCCTCCAAATATGTCATGTGGCCGCTACTCCCAAGATGATGTACTGATCCGGCCTCGATTTGTGCCCTCGCTGCCTCCTGTTGCTGACTCCAGCGTCCTGGCGAATTTATAGCATCCTCCCTCAGTCGGCGCCAGTCATCTACATCTAACCACTCGGGCTTTGGAGCCCCACTCTTGATTGCCTTGCGTGCGTCGGATCGTCTATGTGACATGTATGCACGCATGCAATCCATCATCCAGCTCGTAGAGAATCTATCCACTGCGGCTGGCACCGGAAACTCCTTGTGCAAGGATGCTACTATGTAGTCCTTGCTCCCCTCCGGTATGTTCCTCCAATGAAAAACTTGTTGGCACAACTCCCTCATGCGAGCCATCACCCTCCTCCCCTCATCATTCATGATGATGGCTCCTGACCTGCCATCCACTAGGTATCCATAACCCCTAGGATTATGTCTAAGATGGGCCCTCTCCCATCTCCGTCCACACTCTTGGGCATATCCAGGAGAGCCCTGTACATCCGGTGTACCGACGAGGGTACCCTCTCCCGGAGTGCCACTCAAAGGGGTGCCACCAAAGGGGGTGCCACCAAAAGGAGTGCCACCAAAAGGCGTGCCATCTGCCGACGGCTGCGCAAAAGCCGGAGTAACTGGAGTGGACATCCCCACAGGTGTGACAAATCCTGGAGGTGATGCAGCTCCAGCTGAACGACGAGACGGAGACACCACATCCGTGTCTCCACAGCAGCACCCCCCTGATCCTCCTACAGTCGCAGTCCCTCCCTCTGGCCCAAGTCATGAGCGTCGAGATCGTCTGCTCGAAGCTGAAGCATCTGATCGCGCTGAAGCTGATCTAGCAGAGCGCCTTGACGAAGAACGAGACAGCTCCTGATCTGCCATCTCTCTGAATCTCGCGAGCTGATCTGGAGACATGTGTGCCATCATGTCCTGAAACTCCTCATCGCTCATCCCTCGACTCATCCTCAAAATGTCAATACCTGCACAGATAAAAATTGATGTTAGAATAATCAATTTAAACTATACAAAGCACATTAATATAAATCATTTTTGAAAAATCCCTCTTAAAATGCGTATCTTATCTACCTTTATGGCAACTCGTAGAAAACTGAGAACCGTCGCATTCCATTTGGATGTGATTCCGGGTTTACCATTTTCAGCTCGTACCAGCTTGCAGCGTTCATACGTGCTAGAGGTCGTCCAAGAAAACCTTCCCTGAGTTCATGATCCTCCGGCAAGAAAGCGGCGTGTCCTTGATATACCATCTTCTTCATGGTTCGTGACCTTCGGGAGTCTAACTGTGGCCCACACAATGGACATGCATGATAACCTGAGGTAACGAGACCTGCAAGGTGATCCACGACCTAGTGAATACTTGATTGAATGAAATAAAATATAGATATTACCAGCGAGAACAAAGGTCTGCTCACCTGAGCACTCTCCCAATCCCGGAAAGTCATGCATCGTCCACATGAGAATGGCTCGAATGTTGGCTGACCGCCGACCATCGCGCCTGCTCATATCTTGCACCGTGACCCCCTCCTCCCAGAAAATCTTAAGCTCATCGACTAATGGACGAAGATACACGTCCATATTTTTTACTTTGTGGCGGCCCGAGATGAGCAAGCTAAGGATGAGATGTCCTTTCTTCGTAGAAAGCCATGGAGGAATGTTGTAGTTGACAAGCACTATAGGCCACACACTGTAAGAAGTCGAGCGTAGACCGAATGGGTTCACACCATCCATGACGAGACCGAGCGGAAGATTCCTTGGCTCTCGCGCAAAGCCTGGGAAGGTAGAGTCAATGTGGCTCCATGCGTGCGAATCTGCTGATATTCGTTGAACTCCATCCGTGGACCTATTCTGCACATGCCACGTTGTCAAGCTTGCCATGGCAGACGTGAGAAACATGTGGTTTATGCGGGGGATGAGCGGAAAGTGTCTGAGAACTTTTTGAGGGATGGTCTGCCCTTGCAGGTCCTGTCGATACCTGTGAGCACCACACTTTGGACATGTCTCCATAGTCTCGTATTCATCTCGAAACAATATGCAGTCGTTGATACATGCATGGATGTTATTGTAGTCCATACCAAGCTTCCGTAAAACATGTCGTGCATCATCACGAGACTCAGGCATGGTGTTTGCAGGTGGCAATATATGATATTTCAATAACCTGAAAAAAATCATAAAACACCTTGAAAAAACACAAATGTTTGCAATAATATTGTTTTTAAAAAAAACAATGAAGTCTGTGTGCAAGGTACCTGAATAACTCAGTCACACTCGTATCGCTCCAACCGTATTTTGCTTGCACACTTAAGAGTGCAAGCAATGTCTTCAACCGAGATACTCGGCACCCATCATATAATGGTATGGATGCTTCCTCTCTAAGCGGGTCGAATGTCTCAACATCCATGGGAATCAATGCATCGATCATTGCCTCCATCTCAGGCTCCAAGATTGTAGGCAAGTCGGGAAGGTTGTCTGTCTCCTCTGGCATTGACGGTATAGATGGGCCTTGCGAGTGGTCGATTGGCTCCTGCAATCCATCCATCGCACATCCACGAACTCTTGTAATTGGTCGCAAAGGGTGCACTCCCCCTTGGGTCGAGACATCACTCCCCTGGATACAAAATTTGCCAACAAGACCCAAACTTATTGTGTATGGTTTTCAATTAGCTTGAGAGTACAATGCATGAGAAATGCTAACTTCAAATTACCGTTTGCTGAAAATCTGCAATCGCCTGATCAATGATCTCAGATTGAAACTCGCCAAATCGATGTACGTGTTCTATAGACAATCAGCGTTTTCGTCTAATTGCCAACTTGCATTGAGAGCAAGGACATGGGACACGCTGATTAAGATACGTCTCACGGTCTTGAACAATAAGACCTTCTTCGTTTTCCATCTTATCTACATTACAGCAAACGAGACTTAAATGGATAGCTTTATGGAGATGTAGGTCAATATGCAAGTTGACCATAAACCTTGCATTGTATATAGTAGTTGAGAGATTTTCCGATGTTATATCTCGGCCTTGTATCATGCTTAACGATTTGTTTGTCCCGGTAGATAATTATTTGTTATATCTCGGCTTTGAGTATAAGTAATCCATTTTAAAATTAATGCGCGCCATCTATGAAATTTTATAACTATAGTAATAAAATTTATTTCAATCAATTCTACTCATAGTCATAAGACTTGAGAGAAATTATCCTATACTCAATTTAAGGGTTTCTTCTTCTATAACAATAATTTTGGGTTCATTTTGATGAAGTACGTGGCCCATGGCAAAGCACATTGCATACCATTATCAATAAGTCTATTATCTTAAATTTCCTTCCCCTCCCTCTCCCTCTCTTTCTCTCCCTCTCCCTCTCTTTCTCTCTTTCTCTCACCCTCTCCCTCTCCCTCTCGTTTTCTTTCTCTCCCTCTCATTCTCTTTCTCTCCCTCTCTCATTTCCTTCCCCTCCCTCTCCCTCTCCCTCTCCCTCTCTTTCTCTTTTTCTCCCTCTCCCTCTCTATCTCTCTTTTCCTTCCCCTCCCTCTCCCTCTCGTTCTCTTTCTCTCTCTCTCTCATTTCCTTCCCCTCCCTCTCCCTCTCTTCCTCTTTTTCTTCCTCTCCCTCTCTATCTCTCTTTCTCTCTCATTTCCTAAACAAGCAAAAAATAAAGTGATTTAAACATCCTCCAAGCAAAAGGGAGAGGGAGAGATACATTGCACTCTCCCTCTCTTTTTCTTTCTATCCCTCTCTCATTTCCTTCCCCTTCCTCTCCCTCTCGCTCTCTTTCTCTCTCATTTCCTCTCCTAAACAAGAAAAAAATAAAGTGATTCAAACATTAAACAAGCAAAAGGGAGAGGGAGAGAGAGAATGCACTCTCCCTCCTTCTCCCTTTCTTTCTCTTTCTCTTTCTCTTTCTCTTTCTTTCCCTCTCCCTCTCCCTCTCTTTCTCTCTTACTCTCTCGTTTTCTCTCTTCAACAAGCAAAAGAAAAAGTAATTTAAACATTAAACAAGCAAAAGGGAGAGAGAGAGAGAGAGAATGCACTCTCCCTCTCTTTCTCTCCCTCTCCCTCTCCCTCTCCCTCTCTTTCTCTCCCTCTCTCTCCCTCTCCCTCTCCTTTTCTTTCATTTCCTCTCCTAAACAAGCAAACGAGAATGATTTAAACCTTCAACAAGCAAAAGAAAGAGAGAGGGAGACTCACCAATGAGATATGGCGAGCGTGGGCGGCTTTTCTTTGCAACAAGGGCTCCTCCTCTCCTTCGCGAACAACGGCGGTGGCGGCGGCGGCGGCAGCAAGTCTCTTCCTCTTCTTCTCTCACAAAGCCTTCACTCTCTCCCTCGCTCTCGCTCTCAAAAGGCGAAGAAAAGAAAATGAAAACAACGCTCTAGTTCCGGCCGCATTTTTTTCCCTGCGGCGTTGCTATTTGCGTCGCTATTTGCGTCGCAAATAGCGACGCCAATTGCGACGCCCATAGCGACGTCGATATCCGTCGTCGCTAATCGGCGTAGCTAATTGCCCAATTCCTTGTAGCGCTATAAATAAAAACTTAGGGTGCTACTCATATTAGACTAAAAAGCCTTGCTATTACCCTCCTCATGAGCCCGAAATAGAATAAGAATGGTAGCATGTACCTTGACAAAACAACCCACTTTCTCTTACTAGCACATAACCTAGCATGGTATATAGACTCTAATAATACTATTGATAGCTACAACTTTCTTGGTTGGAGGGTGAGGAGAACCTTTCTCTCTACACTTAGCTTGGATAACTATGGATGTTGACAGACTTTGATAATTTTCTCCTTTTTAGAGATATTTGGATTATGGATATTATAATTTCTTCGATAGATAGCACTTAGATGTTTTAAGTACACATAGACAATCTTCACTTAGTACATAAGTTTATGTAATAGAAGGCATCATAAATGTTTACTCCTAGTTCTATGGTCTTGTTAAGAGACCTTTTGTTCTTGGTTTAAGTAGTGTGTTTGATTTCTAGGGTCAATTTCATATTTACCTAATACAAGAAGTCTTCAAAAAAATAATACATTGGTTTAAGATATCTTGTGACCTACTAAATATTAGTTTACTAAGTATATATTTCATGAGTCTATATTAATTACAAAAAACATTAAATGTTATCATGGGTTATTTTATCAATCATTAGTTTATCAATCATGCATGTATTTGATCTTTAGATGTATAGCAAATTGTGGATGATAGGAATATTTTTGTGTACGAGCATAGTTGAATGTCGAATGTAATATTGATTACGTCACAAAATCGTCACAGCCATTACACACTCACACACATAGATCTAGGTCTTTGTATAGGAACGTACTTGCTCTCATTCTCAATCTCCCACACACTCATGACTTCCATGTGCGGTTCGCTATGCTTGTTCCTTCACATGCACATCCCTATCTCTGATCTTTACGACACACATATGTGCACACATATAGAACTTAGACACACAAAACAAATGATTATTTGGTGTTTTGTCTCCCTCTCTCTTCATATTTATTATGTTCTTGAATTGGATTCATATGTTGTAGGTTACCTAGCCCTCTCAACTTGTAGCCTCTCTATACCTCAAGAATCTAATGCACATTAAAAGGAGTATTTTAGGTCATATTTGTCAAGAATACAGATAGCTAAGGACATATCGAATATATCATTAGAGCATTAGCATTTTATTGTATTATCTATGCTTGCAAACTTGCTTGTGGATGATCGTGGTCCCTTTCATATGGATGGAGATTTCCACAAGCAAGAGGAATAATTACATAATTAAATCTCAATAATGTCAAATTTTCAAGTTTTTTACATTTAAATACTCAATTAGGTTAAGGATGGTGCTATGATGGTTCTTGGGTATTTACATTACAAACCTCTAAAATGAGATTGTTGAGCATGCAAATTGGCATCAATTACAAATGAAAGTGCTATCATTAGTACAGGATTGAGCATTAAAGTAGCATCATCTCTCCTAATCAAGCTCTCTGAGAGTGTTTAGTAGCAATCAATAATATAACTTTTTTAAAAAATCAATGTGAGGATGGCACATGTCGATAATAGTATATGGGCACTATCTTATATGTAATGATGCTTCAAATATGGTGTAGGAAAGTTTGTATTTTGTTAGATAGAAATTGCAAGCATGGTTTAGTATGCATCCATTGATCACATTCATTGATTTATATCTACTTAAGAGTCATCGTAAATGCTTCCTATAAATAAAAACTTAGGGTGCTACTCATATTAGACTAAAAAGCCTTGCTATTACCCTCCTCATGAGCCCGAAATAGAATAAGAATGGTAGCATGTACCTTGACAAAACAACCCACTTTCTCTTACTAGCACATAACCTAGCATGGTATATAGACTCTAATAATACTATTGATAGCTACAACTTTCTTGGTTGGAGGGTGAGGAGAACCTTTCTCTCTACACTTAGCTTGGATAACTATGGATGTTGACAGACTTTGATAATTTTCTCCTTTTTAGAGATATTTGGATTATGGATATTATAATTTCTTCGATAGATAGCACTTAGATGTTTTAAGTACACATAGACAATCTTCACTTAGTACATAAGTTTATGTAATAGAAGGCATCATAAATGTTTACTCCTAGTTCTATGGTCTTATTAAGAGACCTTTTGTTCTTGGTTTAAGTAGTGTGTTTGATTTCTAGGGTCAATTTCATATTTACCTAATACAAGAAGTCTTCAAAAAAATAATACATTGGTTTAAGATATCTTGTGACCTACTAAATATTAGTTTACTAAGTATATATTTCATGAGTCTATATTAATTACAAAAAACATTAAATGTTATCATGGGTTATTTTATCAATCATTAGTTTATCAATCATGCATGTATTTGATCTTTAGATGTATAGCAAATTGTGGATGATAGGAATATTTTTGTGTACGAGCATAGTTGAATGTCGAATGTAATAATGATTACATCACACAATCGTCACAGTCATTACACACTCACACACATAGATCTAGGTCTTTGTATAGGAACGTACTTGCTCTCATTCTCAATCTCCCACACACTCATGACTTCCATGTGGGGTTTGCTATGCTAGTTCCTTCACATGCACATCCCTATCTCTAATCTTTACGACACACATATGTGCACACATATAGAACTTAGACACACAAAACAAATGATTATTTGGTGTTTTGTCTCCCTCTCTCTTCATATTTATCATGTTCTTGAATTGGATTCATATGTTGTAGGTTACCTAGTCCCCCTCAACTTGCAGCCTCTCTATACCTCAAGAATCTTATGCACATTAAAAGGAGTATTTTACGTCATATTTGTCAAGAATACAGATGGCTAAGGACCTATCGAATATATCATTAGAGCATTAGCATTTTATTGTATTATCTATGCTTGCAAACTTGCTTGTGGATGATCGTGGTCCCTTTCATATGGATGGAGATTTCCACAAGCAAGAGGAATAATGACATAATTAAATCTCAATAATGTCAAATTTTCAAGTTTTTTACATTTAAATACTCAGTTAGGTTAAGGATGGTGCTATGATGGTTCTTGGGTATTTACATTACAAACCTCTAAAATGAGATTGTTGAGCATGCAAATTGGCATCAATTACAAATGAAAGTGCTATCATTAGTACAGGATTGAGCATTAAAGTAGCATCATCTCTCCTAATCAAGCTCTCTTAGAGTGTTTAGTAGCAATCAATAATATAACTTTTTTTAAAAAATCAATGTGAGGATGGCACATGTCGATAATAGTATATGGGCACTATCTTATATGTAATGATGCTTCAAATATGGTGTAGGCAAGTTTGTATTTTGTTAGATAGAAATTGCAAGCATGGTCTAGTATGCATCCATTGATCACATTCATTGATTTATATCTACTTAAGAGTCACCGTAAATGCTTCCTATAAATAAAAACTTAGGGTGCTACTCATATTAGACTAAAAAGCCTTGCTATTACCCTCCTCATGAGCCCGAAATAGAATAAGAATGGTAGCATGTACCTTGACAAAACAACCCACTTTCTCTTACTAGCACATAACCTAGCATGGTATATAGACTCTAATAATACTATTGATAGCTACAACTTTCTTGGTTGGAGGGTGAGGAGAACCTTTCTCTCTACACTTAGCTTGGATAACTATGGATGTTGACAGACTTTGATAATTTTCTCCTTTTTAGAGATATTTGGATTATGGATATTATAATTTCTTCGATAGATAGCACTTCAATGTTTTAAGTACACATAGACAATCTTCACTTAGTACATAAGTTTATGTAATAGAAGGCATCATAAATGTTTACTCCTAGTTCTATGGTCTTATTAAGAGACCTTTTGTTCTTGGTTTAAGTAGTGTGTTTGATTTCTAGGGTCAATTTCATATTTACCTAATACAAGAAGTCTTCAAAAAAATAATACATTGGTTTAAGATATCTTGTGACCTACTAAATATTAGTTTACTAAGTATATATTTCATGAGTCTATATTAATTACAAAAAACATTTAATGTTATCATGGGTTATTTTATCAATCATTAGTTTATCAATCATGCATGTATTTGATCTTTAGATGTATAGCAAATTGTGGATGATAGGAATATTTTTGTGTACGAGCATAGTTGAATGTCGAATGTAATATTGATTACGTCACAAAATCGTCACAGTCATTACACACTCACACACATAGATCTAGGTCTTTGTATAGGAACGTACTTGCTCTCATTCTCAATCTCCCACACACTCATGACTTCCATGTGGGGTTCGCTATGCTAGTTCCTTCACATGCACATCCCTATCTCTAATCTTTACGACACACATATGTGCACACATATAGAACTTAGACACACAAAACAAATGATTATTTGGTGTTTTGTCTCCCTCTCTCTTCATATTTATCATGTTCTTGAATTGGATTCATATGTTGTAGGTTACCTAGCCCCCTCAACTTGCAGCCTCTCTATACCTCAAGAATCTTATGCACATTAAAAGGAGTATTTTAGGTCATATTTGTCAAGAATACAGATGGCTAAGGACATATCGAATATATCATTAGAGCATTAGCATTTTATTGTATTATCTATGCTTGCAAACTTGCTTGTGGATGATCGTGGTCCCTTTCATATGGATGGAGATTTCCACAAGAAAGAGGAATAATTACATAATTAAATCTCAATAATGTCAAATTTTCAAGTTTTTTACATTTAAATACTCAGTTAGGTTAAGGATGGTGCTATGATGGTTCTTGGGTATTTACATTACAAACCTCTAAAATGAGATTGTTGAGCATGCAAATTGGCATCAATTACAAATGAAAGTGCTATCATTAGTACAGGATTGAGCATTAAAGTAGCATCATCTCTCCTAATCAAGCTCTCTGAGAGTGTTTAGTAGCAATCAATAATATAACTTTTTTAGAAAATCAATGTGAGGATGGCACATGTCGATAATAGTCTATGGGCACTATCTTATATGTAATGATGCTTCAAATATGGTGTAGGCAAGTTTGTATTTTGTTAGATAGAAATTGCAAGCATGGTCTAGTATGCATCCATTGATCACATTCATTGATTTATATCTACTTAAGAGTCACCGTAAATGCTTCCTATAAATAAAAACTTAGGGTGCTACTCATATTAGACTAAAAAGCCTTGCTATTACCCTCCTCATGAGCCCGAAATAGAATAAGAATGGTAGCATGTACCTTGACAAAACAACCCACTTTCTCTTACTAGCACATAACCTAGCATGGTATATAGACTCTAATAATACTATTGATAGCTACAACTTTCTTGGTTGGAGGGTGAGGAGAACCTTTCTCTCTACACTTAGCTTGGATAACTATGGATGTTGACAGACTTTGATAATTTTCTCCTTTTTAGAGATATTTGGATTATGGATATTATAATTTCTTCGATAGATAGCACTTAGATGTTTTAAGTACACATAGACAATCTTCACTTAGTACATAAGTTTATGTAATAGAAGGCATCATAAATGTTTACTCCTAGTTCTATGGTCTTATTAAGAGACCTTTTGTTCTTGGTTTAAGTAGTGTGTTTGATTTCTAGGGTCAATTTCATATTTACCTAATACAAGAAGTCTTCAAAAAAATAATACATTGGTTTAAGATATCTTGTGACCTACTAAATATTAGTTTACTAAGTATATATTTCATGAGTCTATATTAATTACAAAAAACATTAAATGTTATCATGGGTTATTTTATCAATCATTAGTTTATCAATCATGCATGTATTTGATCTTTAGATGTATAGCAAATTGTGGATGATAGGAATATTTTTGTGTACGAGCATAGTTGAATGTCGAATGTAATATTGATTACGTCACAAAATCGTCACAGTCATTACACACTCACACACATAGATCTAGGTCTTTGTATAGGAACGTACTTGCTCTCATTCTCAATCTCCCACACACTCATGACTTCCATGTGGGGTTTGCTATGCTAGTTCCTTCACATGCACATCCCTATCTCTAATCTTTACGATACACATATGTGCACACATATAGAACTTAGACACACAAAACAAATGATTATTTGGTGTTTTGTCTCCCTCTCTCTTCATATTTATCATGTTCTTGAATTGGATTCATATGTTGTAGGTTACCTAGCCCCCTCAACTTGCAGCCTCTCTATACCTCAAGAATCTTATGCACATTAAAAGGAGTATTTTAGGTCATATTTGTCAAGAATACAGATGGCTAAGGACATATCGAATATATCATTAGAGCATTAGCATTTTATTGTATTATCTATGCTTGCAAACTTGCTTGTGGATGATCGTGGTCCCTTTCATATGGATGGAGATTTCCACAAGCAAGAGGAATAATGACATAATTAAATCTCAATAATGTCAAATTTTCAAGTTTTTTACATTTAAATACTCAGTTAGGTTAAGGATGGTGCTATGATGGTTCTTGGGTATTTACATTACAAACCTCTAAAATGAGATTCTTGAGCATGCAAATTGGCATCAATTACAAATGAAAGTGCTATCATTAGTACAGGATTGAGCATTAAAGTAGCATCATCTCTCCTAATCAAGCTCTCTGAGAGTGTTTAGTAGCAATCAATAATATAACTTTTTTTAAAAATCAATGTGAGGATGGCACATGTCGATAATAGTATATGGGCACTATCTTATATGTAATGATGCTTCAAATATGGTGTAGGCAAGTTTGTATTTTGTTAGATAGAAATTGCAAGCATGGTTTAGTATGCATCCATTGATCACATTCATTGATTTATATCTACTTAAGAGTCATCGTAAATGCTTCCTATAAATAAAAACTTAGGGTGCTACTCATATTAGACTAAAAAGCCTTGCTATTACCCTCCTCATGAGCCCGAAATAGAATAAGAATGGTAGCATGTACCTTGACAAAACAACCCACTTTCTCTTACTAGCACATAACCTAGCATGGTATATAGACTCTAATAATACTATTGATAGCTACAACTTTCTTGGTTGGAGGGTGAGGAGAACCTTTCTCTCTACACTTAGCTTGGATAACTATGGATGTTGACAGACTTTGATAATTTTCTCCTTTTTAGAGATATTTGGATTATGGATATTATAATTTCTTCGATAGATAGCACTTAGATGTTTTAAGTACACATAGACAATCTTCACTTAGTACATAAGTTTATGTAATAGAAGGCATCATAAATGTTTACTCCTAGTTCTATGGTCTTATTAAGAGACCTTTTGTTCTTGGTTTAAGTAGTGTGTTTGATTTCTAGGGTCAATTTCATATTTACCTAATACAAGAAGTCTTCAAAAAAATAATACATTGGTTTAAGATATCTTGTGACCTACTAAATATTAGTTTACTAAGTATATATTTCATGAGTCTATATTAATTACAAAAAACATTAAATGTTATCATGGGTTATTTTATCAATCATTAGTTTATCAATCATGCATGTATTTGATCTTTAGATGTATAGCAAATTGTGGATGATAGGAATATTTTTGTGTACGAGCATAGTTGAATGTCGAATGTAATATTGATTACGTCACAAAATCCTCAGAGTCATTACACACTCACACACATAGATCTAGGTCTTTGTATAGGAACGTACTTGCTCTCATTCTCAATCTCCCACACACTCATGACTTCCATGTGGGGTTTGCTATGCTAGTTCCTTCACATGCACATCCCTATCTCTAATCTTTACGATACACATATGTGCACACATATAGAACTTAGACACACAAAACAAATGATTATTTGGTGTTTTGTCTCCCTCTCTCTTCATATTTATCATGTTCTTGAATTGGATTCATATGTTGTAGGTTACCTAGCCCCCTCAACTTGCAGCCTCTCTATACCTCAAGAATCTTATGCACATTAAAAGGAGTATTTTAGGTCATATTTGTCAAGAATACAGATGGCTAAGGACATATCGAATATATCATTAGAGCATTAGCATTTTATTGTATTATCTATGCTTGCAAACTTGCTTGTGGATGATCGTGGTCCCTTTCATATGGATGGAGATTTCCACAAGCAAGAGGAATAATGACATAATTAAATCTCAATAATGTCAAATTTTCAAGTTTTTTACATTTAAATACTCAATTAGGTTAAGGATGGTGCTATGATGGTTCTTGGGTATTTACATTACAAACCTCTAAAATGAGATTCTTGAGCATGCAAATTGGCATCAATTACAAATGAAAGTGCTATCATTAGTACAGGATTGAGCATTAAAGTAGCATCATCTCTCCTAATCAAGCTCTCTGAGAGTGTTTATTAGTAATCAATAATATAACTTTTTTAAAAAATCAATGTGAGGATGGCACATGTCGATAATAGTATATGGGCACTATCTTATATGTAATGATGCTTCAAATATGGTGTAGGCAAGTTTGTATTTTGTTAGATAGAAATTGCAAGCATGGTCTAGTATGCATCCATTGATCACATTCATTGATTTATATCTACTTAAGAGTCACCGTAAATGCTTCCTATAAATAAAAACTTAGGGTGCTACTCATATTAGACTAAAAAGCCTTGCTATTACCCTCCTCATGAGCCCGAAATAGAATATGAATGGTAGCATGTACCTTGACAAAACAACCCACTTTCTCTTACTAGCACATAACCTAGCATGGTATATAGACTCTAATAATACTATTGATAGCTACAACTTTCTTGGTTGGAGTATGAGGAGAACCTTTCTCTCTACACTTAGCTTGGATAACTATGGATGTTGACAGACTTTGATAATTTTCTCCTTTTTAGAGATATTTGGATTATGGATATTATAATTTCTTCGATAGATAGCACTTAGATGTTTTAAGTACACATAGACAATCTTCACTTATTACATAAGTTTATGTAATAGAAGGCATCATAAATGTTTACTCCTAGTTCTATGGTCTTATTAAGCCCCGTTTTAGAGCCACAAGGTTGAGGACAACAGTTTCAGGGTACACTGTGATTTCAGCTGTATTGACCGAAAGTGGGTGCATAGGTTACAGATTGCGAATCTATAATTTTTGAGGTGTTTGCAGGAAGTAAGCATAAGGTTTATATGCAAACAGGTTGCAAATTCCATGTACTATTAAGTAATCAGTGAAAAAGGTTGCTTGGTGTAGTGCTATGCACGTGTTGTGAAAGATTGCAGAGGACTAGCTTACTGTGTTGCATCCTTGTTTGTGGTAATGGCAGAGAACAGTGGAAATCCCATTATTGAGAAGCTTGGCAAGAACAACTACCCTTCATGGAAGTTCCATGTGACGAACTTCCTCATTGGAAAGGGCCTTTATGAGTTTGTCTCAGGTGAAGAAAAGGAGCCAGAGCTGGGTATCCACTGCAGATGAGTTAAAAGCATGGAAAGAGTGGAATGCAAAAGACAAAAAGGTGATGTACTGGCTATCTGTAGTAATTGATAATACTATGCTAGGACATATCAAGAATGCAAAAAGTTCACATGCAGCTTGGACAATTTTTGAGAGCATGTTTTCAGTAAATACAAAGGCACGAAATATTCAACTCAAGCAAGAGTTTAATGCCTTGAAGAAAGGGAAAATATATGTCAATGAGTATGTGTTGAAGGTGAGGAGCATTGCAAATGCTTTAGTAGCAATTGATGCAATGCCAGATGATGATGATTTGGTTTCATCCACTCTGAGTGGCCTTAACAATGAGAAGGCATGGAAATCATTTGTTACTTCAGTATATGTACGGAAGCCATTTCCAGATTTTGATGAGCTGATCTCTCTCATGATTACTGAAGAGATCAATATGCAGGGTGATTCATCTGAAAGAAATGATGAATAGGTCCAAGCATTTTACTCGAGTTTGAGAAGGGGACGTGGAAGATCCTCTTCGAGAGGCCATGGAATGGGACATGCTGGCGATAACTAGCAAAATAGGTTCAATCAACAGTTTGGTGAAATACAGGTTTCTGGAGGCAGAGGAAACTTTAGAGGTAGGGGGAGCTCTAGAGGAAGAGGTGGATGGCAGAATAGAGGCTTTGGAAATTCTACTATTGTTTGCCATTATTGTGGCAAAACAGGCCATATTGCAGCCTATTGCTATGCAAAGAAGGATGATATTCGTAGTGGTAAATTGCAGCAAGGAAACTATGCATCGTCTTCACGACAGAACGAATACAAAAATGAGCGTCTATTTGTTATGCAGCATAAGATGAATGCAGTTACAGGAAAGGGGACACATGATGATGTATGGTATGTCGATTCAGGTGCATCTAATCATATGACCAGTCATGTAGAATGGTTTGGAGAGATACAGGACTTACAAAACCTAGGTTATGTGTAGACGGGTGATGATTCATGCCACCCAATTTCACACATTGAAAAGGTTCCCTTGTCCTTGTATGATGGCCAGACAAAGAGTCTGACAGATGTATTACATGTGCCATTAATTACAAAGAATCTAGTATCTGTTGGCCAAATGGTAGAGCAGGGGTTGCAGGTTTGATTCAATGAAAAATGTTCTTTTATAGAAGACTTTAATGATAAGTGCAAGTTGGTCACAAAAGGAAGTAGAGTTGGTCGAATGTTCACTTTAGATGTTGGAATTCCTGCAATGGATGCTGCTATGTATGCTAAAAGAAAAGGAGTAGTTGTAGATCTTGAAATATGGCGTAAATGTATTGGACATGCAAATGTGCAAAGGCTGAAATTAATGTAGTCCAGAGGATTGGTTACAGGGTTGCCTTCTTTTAGAGTTACAGAATTGCATGCTCAATCCCAATTCTTGCACACCAAGCAGGTCTTTGAACTTGCCCAACTTCTCTACGCCCAATGCCTTCGTGAATATGTCAGCTACCTGATCCTCTGTGCTGACATAAACTAGATCAATAAGACCTAGTAAAACCCTCTCCCGCACATAGTGATAATGCACCTCAATGTGCTTTGTTCTAGCATGATAGACTGGGTTATTTGCCAAGTATATACTACTCATGTTGTCACAATAAATGACAACTAGCCCATCTATAGGCTGATGCATATCATAAAGTAGCTTATGCAACCAAGCTACCTCACATGCAGCCATTGCTGCACCCCTGTACTCAGCCTCTGTGCTCGACAAGGCAACTGTAGGCTCTTTCGTGCTGCTTCAAGTGACTACAGTACTCCCAAAAGAGAACACATATCCACTGGTAGATCGTGTATCAGAAATACTACTAGCCAAATCAACATCAATGTATCCATGCAACTGTATCTGAACCCCAGTCTCATAAAATTGTCCATACTGCAATGTGGACTTCACATACCTGAGTATGCGTCTAGCCGCATCCAAATGCGCTTTCCTTGGAGCCTACATAAACTGACTTACCAATCCAACAACATAGCTCAAATATGGCCTGGTAATAGTCATATAAATCAAACTTCCTACTATGCGTCTGTACATAGTAGGGTCTTCAAGAAACTCACCTGCATCTGCACTCAGCTTCACATTCTGCTCCAAAGGAACTGAAATAGGCTTACAGCTTTCCATCCCATATTTGGACAACATGTCCAATCCATACTGCCTCTGCAAGAGCCGTATCCCACTTGGTGATCTAATCACCTCAATGCCTAAGAAATAACGCAGCTCTCCCAAATCCTTCATCTCAAACTTCTGCTTCAATAGCATTTTCACAAGAAGCATATCTTCATCACTATCACCTGTCATAATCAAATCATCAACATAAATGAAAAAGTAGCATAATACCTTTCTCTATTTTTCTCACATAAAGTGAGAAATCTGCCTTGGAAATCTAAAAGCCAATAGTGACAAGATACTGTCCTATCTTGTCAGACCATGCTCTAGGTGCTTGCTTCAAGCCATACAAGGCTTTCTTCAACCTGCAAACAAACTCAGGATGAATAGCATGCACATAACCCGGTGGCTGCTCCATATAGACCTCTTCTTGCAAATCACCATGCAAGAAGGCATTCTTTACATCCATCTAATGTAAAGACCATCCCTTTGATGTAGCCATAGCAATGACTGCTCTTATGGTTGCCATCCTTGCAACTGGACTAAATGTTTCTTCATAATCAATGCCATATGTTTGTGCATACCCCTTGACTACTAATCTTGCCTTATATCTGTTCACAGAACCATCTGCATTGTGCTTCACCTTATAAACCCACTTACAACCAATTGCATTCTTATCTTTAGGCAAAGGTACCAATTCCCATGTAGCATTTTCTTCCAAGGCATCCATTTCTTCATCCATGGATTTCTCCCATTTTTCTTTTCCCATGGCTTGCTCAAAAGAAGTGGGTTCTGGTTCCTATATCACTTTGACCATATAGGCATAGTGAATGGCTGTAAATCCATCATATTTCAGCCTATCCACAAGATACCTAGCTCTGATAGACCTACGCAAAGTAGGTTCACTCCTAGGTGCTCTCAAAACATCCATGGTCTTCCTTACTCTAGGTATAACAATAGAAGGAATACCCAACTCATCATCAATGCTCTATTCGAAGCCACTAGATTCACTATCCACATAAGAGTGACCTGCATTCACATCAAACATGGGCTGATCTACCTTCTCTTTTCCTTTTTGTGAAACCTGCATACCACTATCTGCATTGCTTTGAGGAGATTCTCCTGATCTCAATCTGCCTGTCCATGGCGAAGAATGTGAACCACTACTAGAGGACACTCCAGATCCACTAATATTTTGTGACTGCTGCTGTAAATTCTGTGCAGCATTACCATTTTGTGCATCTATATCATCAATCACATTTACTGGTTTATACTAGCTACTCATCTCATCAAAAACAACATCTCTGCGCTCACTGTAAACTTACGAGTAGAAGGGTTATAGCATCTATACCCTTTCTACTGCAGAGAGTAACCAATAAAGATGCACTTCTCAGCTTTTGGATCCAACTTGGATCTCAACTCATCTGGCACATGAACATAGGCAATGCAACCAAAAATTTTCAAATGAGAAATATCTGGTTTCCTACCAGTATACCTCTCCTCTGGAGTCATCCCATGTATTGCTGCAATGGGAGTCCTATTCATTATGTAGACTGCTGTAGCAATTGCTTCAGCCCAGTAAAAATCTGGCAAGTCTTTTTCGTTGAGCATGGCACGAGATACCTCTCCAATATGCATATTTTTCCTTTCTGCAATTCCATTTTGTTGTGAGTTATGACTGCATGAATATTACTGCTTTATGCCATGCTCCTGTAGGAACCTTGCAAACTCATTTGAGAGGTACTCTCCCCCTCCATCTGACCTTAGGCATTTTATTTGCAGGCCTATTTCTTTTTCAACCATAGCTTTAAGAGTTTTGAAATGCCCAAAAACTTCACTTTTCTTTTTCATAAAATACACCCAAACTTTTCTGCTATAGTCATCAATAAAAGTGACAAAATAATGACAGCCTCCAATAGATACAGCTTTAGTAGTCCACACATCAGAGTGGATTAATTCCAATGGCTTTTTACTCTCTTGAACATGTCTAGGAAATAGTTTCCTTGCCTGTTTTCCAAATTGACAGGCTTCACATACCTTGTGCATTTCTACAACCTTGAATTTAGGCAATCTTGCAACAATATTTTGGGCTTGCATTGATTTAAGTTGCTGTACATTAACATGACCAATGCGTTTATGCCAATATCAATATCTGCAACTACATCGGTCCCATGTGCAAACATTGTTGCACTCAATTCAGGCATGTCTGCATCCAACGTAAACATTCTGCCATTCTTCTTTCCTTTTGCTATCAAGCGACCTTTATTTTTCATATCCTCAACAAAGCATCCATGAGGATTAAATCTGACCTGCAAGCCATGCTCAACCATTTGACCAACAGAAACCAGGTTCTTAGTGATATTCGGGACATGAAATACATCCGACAGGTATTTCTTTTTCTCATCCTGCATAGACAAAGGAATTTGTCCAATCTGCATAATAGGATGTGCAGTATCATCACCAGTCTCCACAAATCCTAGTTTTTCCATTTTCCTTGCATCCTGCATCCATTCTGCATGACCTATCATGTGGTTTGATGTACCTGAGTCAACATACCACACATCGTTGCTTTCTTCTACACTTGTCACAGAATTGGTCATGTAGTGCACCATAAATAAATGCTCATTTATGTCATCACCCTATCTACTAGAAGATGCATAATTCCCTTGTTGCAATTTTCCATTCATGATGTCATTCTGCTTTTTATAGCAGTCTTTAGCCATATGACCCATTTTACCACAGTAGTAGCATTCAACATTGTTGTTTGCATTTTGGCCTCTTTTCCATCCACCACGACCTCTTTGGCTCCCCCTGCCTCTAGAGTTACCACGTCCTCCTCCATAGGACTGGTTTTCTTGAGTTTGTTGCATATTCTAATTTCTACCACGGGCCTCCAGATCGGCCTCCTCTACCTCTTCTAGCATTTGAGTAGAAGACAGTTTCTTTTGAAGTTCCTCCTGAAGAAGATGCACCACCATTTCTCTGCTCCTCAGAAATTAGAAGAGCAATCAACTCGTCAAAATCAGGAAATCTTTCACGAATGGAAATGGATGTCCGAAACTGTACATAATCCTTTCCTAGACCATTCAAGGTCACAGACACTAAATCATCATCTTCCACTGGCGACCCAATGAAAGCAAGTGCATCTGCAATCTTCTTCACCTTCATGTGGTAGTCATTGATGCTCATACTTTCTCTTTGCACATTGTGCAACTCTTGCTTGAGTTGCATTTTCCTGGCTTGCATATTTGTGCTATACATGTTTGACAAAGTATCCCATGCCTCCTTTGGCGTACTTGCATCCTGAATATGCACAATCATAGAGTCTGAAATACTGATAGACAACCAGTACATAACTTTTCTGGCTCTCTCATGCCATCCTTTAAATGCCTGCATTTTGCTGTTGATTGGGAACATCAGGAAGAACTGGTTCTTCTTCATTTCCTATAATGAATTCCCATATCCTTTTCCCATAAGAAAATTCGTCATTCTAAACTTCCATGCTTGGAAGTTGTTCTTGTCAAGCTTTTCAATGACAATCTATGAAAGAGAATCAGACGCCATTACAGTATACTGCAAAATATTCTATCACTGTAAAAAAACACAACTTCAGCCTCACAAGGGCAAATCTGTAAAACTGATGAAAGTGGTATTTGATCACACAGTCACTTCCTAGTGGCGATTTTGCATCAACAGGCAACAATGATGATCTCGTAACTCCCAATGTCTCTGCGCACAGGCATACGATGCAATTTCTACGGTAACTTTTCACCGACATGTAGAACAATGGTCGCACAACAAAAGACATGGCCTTTTCCTGAGTGCATGCGGAAAACTTCCGCCTCCAAAACAGGCCCCGAAATGGCCTCGAATCAAAAAAACAGGGCAACCAGAGGCTAAAGCCCTTCCCCGCAGTATATACTGCCCTCTTGCTACACCGCAAAAGGCATCTCAATCTGAGACAATGCAATCTTGCACATTTCAGGTATGCTACCTGCAGAGACTTGCTCCCAAACTCGAAAAATGAAAGCAACACTGGTCCTCTTACCAGAACACCGTGAACTTGGTTTTCTTTCTTGAGCTCCTTACCACGAACCAGGTTCTAATACCATGTCACGATTGTGGGAGAGAAGGAAGGAGTCTCACTTGTAGCTTTCTCATTTACACAATGGGAGAATACACACAAAGGTGGAGGCTGAAAACATTTTTTCCTCTTCTCTGTTGTGTAAGCCAAAACAACTCTAGTACAAAAGAAATAGAAGAACCCTATATGTGGGTCTTAAACCAAACTCAACTAACTAAGGTGGCATATAAACTAAGCCACGAACTAGAGTAGATAAGGATAGCTGTCATCTAGCTATTATTCATGGGTGGTGTACCAACCGCATCTGCAGCTAACAAGTTGGTGACATAAATGCACAACGGTCACCCTGGCATATCACGAGTGGAGCTCGATATCTCAACAGGTTGGTCATCATAGTCATCTATGTGGATGACTTGATTATTACAGGTGACAGTGACAATGGGATTGCTGAAGTTAAGGACTACTTAAAGAAGAAGTTTGAGATGAAAGATTTGGGTGAGCTGAGATACTTTCTTGGTATTGAGGTGATCAGATGTGATGATGGTATATGGCTATCCCAAAGGCAGTATGGCTTGGATATGCTATCCAAGTATGGTATGATAGCATGTAAGCCCCTTTCAGTACCATTGGAGCAAAATGTGAAGCTGAGTGCTGATGTTGGAGATGAGATAGAAGACCCTACTATGTTCAGGAGGATAGTAGGGAGTTTGATTTACATGACTATCACAAGGCCAGACTTGAGCTATACTGTTGGCCTTGTCAGTTAGTTTATGCAGATGCCTAGAAAGCCTCATTTGGATGCAGTTAGACGTATATTGAGGTATGTGAGTCCACTTTACATTATGGACTTTTTTATGAGGCAGGTAAGGACGTACAGGTCTTTGGATACACAGATGCAGATTGGGCTGGTAGCATGTCAAACAGAAGATCTACAAGTGGATTCATGTTTTCCCTTGGTAGTGCAGCAGTTACATGGAGCACCAAAAAGCAACCTACAGTTGCTTTATCAAGTACAGAGGTTGAGTATAAAGGTGCTGTTATGGCAGCATGTGAGGTGGTATGGCTACAAAAGTTATTAGGTGATTTGGACGTGCAGGGAGATGGTCTAGTTGTCATTCATTGTGGCAACATGAGCAACATACAGCTAGCTAGGAATCCAGTGTTCCATGATAGGACAAAGCACATTGAGGTGCACTACCACTTTGTGAGAGAGAAGGTACTTGCAGGAGAGATTAACTTGGTATATGTTAGCACACAGGATCGGATAGCTAACATTTTCACAAAGGCATTGGGTGTAGAGAAGCTTCGAAAGTTCCGAAGCTTACTTGGAGTTGCAGAGATAGAGTTGAGCTTGAGAGGGAGTGTTGAGATGGCAAGCTCAACACGTGCAGACATTGATGATAGACCACATGGCTAGATGAGTCTGCACGTTTACACTTAGCACATTAGTGGTCATTATGATACTCACATGGCCACTGACTTATCACTTATTATATTTAGTTTGTTACACCTACTTATAGCTGGCAAAGATATAGTGCCAGTCGATTAGTATAATCGGTTATGCACTGTTTGACTTAGTATGCCACTTTCATTTATGTTGTATCTTATCTATACTTTGTGTACATTGTATAGTGTGTGGAAGAAGAAGAAGAAACTAGAAATAAAACATTTTGGCCTCCATGTCTCTTCTTGTGTCCTTGAGTGAGCTTCTTCTTGTGTATACAGAGTGTGTTTGGTGCCGCAACTCAAGCAAATCCCCCCACCACGCGATTCTTGACATTAGGCCCTTCCTTAAGGTTCAAATTTTAAAACTCATAAACAAGGTTGAAAAGATCTTAATGTAAGCATTCCAAGTGATTGATAATCAAAATCTTATCTCTTTTATCTTTCTTTGTGTCGACCATCACTAACACTTTCTCTATTACATGTGAGCTAGGCTATGGAGTCTGAAAAGTGGTTTCCAACTAGGCTTATGAGCTTATTCTCCTACATCTTATCTGCAACTTCTTCATCTAACACCATATTATTGGGGAATATGGAAATTTCCCATAAGTTTGAGACACGTGATCAAATCTTTGCAATTGTCATAACTTGAACAATATAACTCCAAATCAACCACTCTATAGCTCAATAGATTCCATTTTTCAAGAGCTTTCGAATGATAGGTCACATCATATGGTTTTGAGAAACTTATGTGCATGTTATTTGGGTGCCACCTTTTTAGTATTCAAAAAATTGAAATTGGGAGATTCCCAAACTCACTAATATTGTGTTATCTCTTCTTCTCTCCTTCTTGGATTTTCCTAGTTTGAGAGTAGAGAGAAAGAGAGACTGTGGCAAAAGCTAGAGAGCTTGAGGAGGCTTGGGAGAGAGAGAGAGAGAGAGAGAGAGAGAGAGAGAGAGAGAGAGAGAGAGAGAGAGAGAGAGAGAGAGAGAGAGAGAGAGAGAGAGAGAGAGGATTGGCAAAAGCTAGAGAGCTTGAGGAGGCTTTGGGGGGAGAGAGAGAGAGAGAGAGAGAGAGAGAGAGAGAGAGAGAGAGAGAGAGAGAGAGAGAGAGAGAGAGAGAGAGAGAGAGAGAGAGAGAGAGAGAGAGAGAACAAAATCACTTCAGCTTGGAGGAATAAGTGGAGGAGATCAACTTATTGCTCACGAGGGATGAAGGAGCAAGAAGTTGTGAGCACAGTCAATAGAATCATTGAAGCTTTGGATCTCATCAAACGAACACCCAAACTACAACAATTGGTAAGTTCTCTAGATCCGACTATTCATTTGATTTATTCTATTTGCTTGATAGGATACAAATTTAGTACAAGACTAGCCAAGTGAGTGGGAGTAGATGATAAGAGACCTTGCAAGGTGAGAGACCATGAGATATCATCATTAGAGAAGGTGCATAATTAATATATGTGTTTCCATCTAGATCCGACACGTAGGTGAAGTGATTTTGTCGAGTCTCCAACTACAGACCACATGTGGAATACACCAAGCTCGAGCAAGATGGGCTTTCTCACCATGAAGACCTTGATGCGTAAAACTCGCGTATCTTAGTTTAGAAAGGATGAATTAGAACGGAACCAATCCATGGTTGTTTTTATTTTTTAGAGTAGTATTGAATTTCAAAAGATTGATTAGACTTAGGAAACTTACTTTTTGAGTCCATAAAAATATTGAAAATACAAAAGCAAGACATCATCGCTTGATGGATATGGTTTGAACTCACATTCTAGGCACCCACAAGCAATCATAAAATCTTGTGTGTCTAAAAGGATTTGAGCTCAATAAATCTCTGATTTTTTTCTTAATTTCATCATGATTTTTATGAAGAAACATGATCATACCATGCCATGAACATGAAATTTTTTAAAAGTTAAGATTCTCCAACTATAGGAACTCAAGAAGTTGTAGGGTGCACAAAGATAGTCTCCCACAACGTTGACTAGTTCTCTTCTACGGGTGCAAAAGAGGGCATACTATGAGGAGATAAGATGTGAATTGTAAAGAATATTAATTTCCACTTACATATTAATAAATTTACTTTAATTCTTTGAAACAGAGTAGTTTTGGGCCAATTGGAGTTGGGGGTACAGTTGGAGGCCTATTGCAGGAGGCTTTTTGGGACACCTAAAAGGCTAGTTTGGTCCCTTGACGAGACATAGCTTTGCTTGCATTGATATTCTTTGATTCACATGACCATTGATCATGGGAATTGCAAATTTTATACTGAAATTTTAGGTTTTGCACCATCCATAGCCTCCCCTTTCTCATCTACTCATTTGGTATCGATTGACAGCATCAAAGAAGTGGGTGACTAGACATAGTCTAGTGTCTAGCTTACCTTTTTACAGCATGCACTTGACTTAGTGAAATACTTAATTATGTTGATTATTTATGCACCATATGTAGAGATTCCACTCTAAAGGCAAATGGGATAGCTTGTTATCTTGCAGAATTGTGAGGTAAGTGCAACCTTGAGCCCACACAACCAAACAGACTACCACAAAGGACTGGACAATCACTTCTATAGTCATCCAATCTCATGCATTCGATCCATCACAACTTGGGTAGGATTTGAGTGTCTCTTGAGCTTTGAGAAGTAGGGTTTACCCCTACTATCTTGGAATATGAGGCATTTGCTTGTCCCCACCGGGACTTAAGCTCACACTTGGACACACTGACTCCTTAGCCAAGAACAAAACCTCATTGACTTAGCCCCACCTCCTACTCAATTGCATAGAGAATTGAGTGCACAGAGAGCCTCACCTTGACACAAAGGAAGCCACCATCTCATCAACTAGCTGAGATATTACTCCCAACTCAGCTTTTGCAGCCAATGCAAGGAACCATAATTTCATTATTTCCAAGTCTAAAATGATTGACACATAAGCACACAGTCTCAACCACAAGTGTGTGCTTTTATGCTCTTTGAGCTAAGTCAAACCTCGAGCCCTTGGTAGCTTCCCAACTTGTGGCATATTGTTGTGATCCACTGTCCAAATATACTCGCCATCTATTCTCAAGCGCCCCAAGAGAACACCACACAAAGAGACACCTTGAGAGGGTGTTACGTTGTTTATCTCAAGCCACACTTAGGCAATTATTTTTCACTTCGAGTGTGGCAGCTACCATATTATTGCCTCGAGTACCAACCCACCATATTTCTTTGAGTAGTAATGCTTCAAGTTGCAATTAAAGAATGCCTCGAATGGTAAATATTAAATATTGTCTCGAGTAATATATAGCATCTTGAATAGCCACCAAGTGGTCACATAATCACATCACACCTCTATGTCAGGTTCTAGAACCTCAAGCAAGTTGCTACTACATTGGCTATTGTCGCCACATAATGAGCACCATGTTAATGCCTCAATCCGCCTAATGACTTGGACTCTAGTGGCCCAAGTAACACTTGCACTCCACTTTGTCAGCAAGCACCATGTAATATACAACTTAACTCAAGAAATTGTGGTTTGAGAGCCATGGCATGCAATGCCACATCTGGTGATTGCATTGAATCACCCTTGCATGAATCTTTAAGTAGCACCACCTATCATCAGTAGCCACCACGACGGTGACACCACATGCTCATAATCAACTTAACACCTTGAGCCCCGTTGTGAATTGATTGTCTTGTGAGCCCATTTCACCCCACCCTTAGACCATAATGTCTCGCGGCAAGAGAACCACCACCCCATCCTCTAAAAGCATAGATACTACCAACATTAACTTGGATTTGGCCACTTATATGCACCTCTTCCTCGCACTTGAGAATATACTAAAAGGAAAATTCGCATACTTTAGGCTTTGAAATCACACAAGTCACATACCCAAAAAGCATAAAAGCCACCTTTCCACAAGGAAAAGTGCTATCACACTTTTTGTGCTAGGGAAAGCACAAAAACACAACACCTACATCCTAACCTTTGAGGAAAATTAGGAAAGAAAATACAATTAGTATTCTTAACCCTCAGACAAATAAGGTGGAAAATCCAAAAAATCTAAAGCAGAAGAAAAAGGCCAAGGAAAAAGTGAAACGGAAGACGAAGGCATGCCAAGAAAAATATGGAAACACAAGAAGTGCAAAAAAGTCCCAAATCAAGGAGAAATGCGCAAAGGAAAAGTGCAAGTCAATACTTTTGTAAAAGAGAACAAGGCGCATCACAATTTAATTTAAGAGCGTCAGGCTCTCACCCATGCAATTTGTAAAGGTAGATGAGTGGTAGGAAGGAAGCTAGGAAGATAGGAGGACAATGGGAAAAAGGGCCTAGCATGGCCGGCCATGTAAAAAAGGGGATAAGAGGATGACCATCCAAAAGGGATTTAGGGTTTTGTATATAAAGTTGAAAAGTGAATGAGAAGCTAATTATTGTGTGTGGCCAAAAGTGGCTCTCTTCTTCTTCTTCTTCTTCTTCTTCTTCTTCTTCTTCTTCTTACTTGCTTGCTTGAGCTTGTGCTTAAGAGAGGGAGTGTGAGAGTGTAAGGG
Organism: Lygodium microphyllum; assembly: GCF_053477565.2. NCBI lineage: Eukaryota > Viridiplantae > Streptophyta > Polypodiopsida > Schizaeales > Lygodiaceae > Lygodium > Lygodium microphyllum. The sequence goes on from NC_141159.1 coordinate 29,787,902, forward strand.
AGTGAGTGTGTGAGGGTGAGGGACTGTGGTGGAGAAGCTCTCCATATTCTCCTCTCTTCTTCTCTTCTCTTCTCTTCTCTTGCCTTGCTCGCAGCGATGGAGCTTGAGCACTTGGATCGTGGAGCTACCAGAGTGCTCGAGAGAGGAGGTAACTTGATCGGGCATGGAGGTAAGCTCACTACACCCATAGAGATGGATGGAATCGGCTATGTGAGAGGTAGCCATTAGTGCTCAGCTTGGAATGCTTGAAACAATAAGTGGTCCGTGAGTCTTCGTGGTTGATCACCTCTATATTTGGTTCTGTTGCTAGGACCAAGGATTCAAGCCTTAGTGCTTTCACGCTTCGAATCGAGCATTGAAGTAGGGTTTTTACCGAATCGGTACTTGAGGTAGATAGGTAGGAAGCGAGGGAGTTTGAAGAGGTATCCGATCTCCTTAGCGAGTAGAATCTTGGTTTTTTGGATTTGGAAAAGTAGGTTGGAGTAGTGTAGGTATTTCCTTTATGATTTTTGCTTGCATTTAGGTAGGATAGGAGCAAAATATTGGAGCACGCAGTAGGGTTTCTTGTTACTGTATAACAGGCTGAAACAGGGAAAAGAAGGGCAAAAAATAAAATTTTGGGTTAAATATTGGCAAGGGGAGAAAAACTAAGGTGATTGGAGGCCTGGGCAGGGTAATAAGAGGCCAGGAGTGGCAAGGAAGACCACATTTTACATTGCAAGGTTTCAAGAGAGTTGGAGAGAGGGAGAGAGAGCTTCATTGCATGGACCTGCTTCGATCTTGCCATCGAGGAGTTCTTTGCCCACTACAGGTAATTTCACGCCTTCCCCTGCATGAGTAGCTAGGATCTGGAGGTGCTCGACCGATAGAAAGGCCTCGATCGCTCGGTGCAAAAAATGCGTTCAGCCTTGACGGTGATTTTGTGCCAAGTCCCAAAATCAGCCCTCGACCCACCTGACTCGGACCACCTGACTCAGACGCCCACCACTCAGCCCACTTGATTCGGACACTCATCGCTCGGCCCATCTGAGTTAACCATTCGGACCAACTTAATATTCGGCCCTTAGCGTTGCTGACTCGGCCCTACCCCACTTGAACAAGCTGACATTTGGCCTAAGCGAGTTCACCATTCGGACCACTTTTGCACTCTGCCCACCCAATTCAGCCCGCGAACGTTTGGTCCAGAACCATTCGGACAAACCACTTGGCCCTCGGCCCTAACAACTCAACCCACTTGATTCGACCCTCAGGCACTTGCACTCGGACCAATTGCATTCATCCCTCGGCCATTCGGACAAGCCAAATCAAACACTTGGCCCCTGCAATTCGGACCTGTTGGGCCGAATTTGGATTTTGTCAAATTTTAACCTGCAAACCCTGAAACTGACCCAGAGACTAGATAGAACCAAAATCACATCATAGATCTATCACTAGATTGAAATCTAGAGCAAGTAGTTCAAAACTAGTCCTTCAAATCACGCATGGTGTTAAGCGTAACGGCCCTGTGGGTCGGGGGGGACTGCCCCGCCAAACCCCCGCAAAGGGGGCCCCCTTCTCCCCCAAGTGGACTGGAGGAAAAACGCACGCTATGACATGTCCTCCAAATTAGATCCTAGTGTATTAAGGCTCTGCACAAGCATAGATTCTCACTTGCAAAACAGCAACCAAAAGCCCATACCTGAACAAAGACAAACACAAACCCTAGAACCTCAATGGGCCAATCTAGCCAACAAGGGCAAAGAGGCCACACCACAAAAACACGTATAGGTTGCATTCGGACCACATCTAGTCAAAACAGAATGGAACAACATCAAATGACAACTACGAGGATGACTAGACATGACAGACTTGATGATAGATGCACCTTGGACGGCACTGCACAGACGACCCAAGAAATCAAGAGAGAATCCACATCTGCTTGTGCAGTTGGGGACTCAAAGGCATGCATCGGAAGGCTTAAAATTACAAGCCAGGACACGAAAAATGAAGACATAGTACCGCCTACTTATCTTAGGGTCAAACTCACTGCAAAAGGAGAGCACTGTGTCGATGCTCTCATCGATGAAGGAGCATATTTTAATATCTTGACCTATGAAGCATGGACCCTACTAGCCAACGAGAGCTCACACTAACTAATGCAACTCTTAGTCCTTACTATGGGGGACACTCACAAGCACTTATAGGGAAGTGCAAAATCCTTGTAACTATTGAAACAGAAAGCTTGCTTATCCTATTCCATGTTCCTCCAAATAGTGCTAATTGTGGAAAAGAAACCCTCTTAGGAAGATCCTTCAAAAGGGTGACAAAGTGTGAGGCAGATTACGTAACACAGAGGATATAATTGACACTAGTGGGAGTGAGGCTAATCACGACCTTTAGTAAAGGTGACCTCATCAAACCTCGAGGGAAAGGCAAGGAACATTCTGACATACCATGCAAGCCTAGTAACGAGAGCAAGGACTTGTTGAAAGAGTTGGTACAAGCGCATGTTGAACAGAGAGAACCAGTGAGAGGGCCATGCTTGAAACTAGAAGGTCACAAGATAATGCCAAGGACAGGCTTTGAGCTTACAAATATCGTAGAAGACCACAAAAGAAGCCCAAGCCTTATAGACAAAGGTATTGATGGAGAGCCAACACAATGCCACGATGGATATCCAAAGCGTTGCTACATGCTCAAGGGTATTATGCTGGTAACCAATGGATTTGGGTGCCAAAACCCCCGACTAAACCACCTCTATCAACTGAAGGCCAGATCTTATCAAGAGAGAAGAAGTGCAAGAGGAAATCTAAATGAAAATCCCAATCTTCACTTCACAAGGTTGGAATGACTCAGCCCCTCACAATTGAAATCAAGAAACCAAACCTGACTATTCGAAAGGTAGATCCTCAGCCTAGCGTGTTTAACAGGCAGATATCATATGTACCCATCAAGTGTACACAAAAGCTACTACTGCCCAAGGAGCCTTTGATTTCCCAAGAGGATAACGAGCATCTTAGGCACAACATTGCCCATGGCAAGGTTGATTGCTTAGCAAAGCAATTGGCAAAACCATCTAATAGCCACGATCAAATCTCCCAGCTAGTGCCAAGTCCACCTAGGGTCCCAAGTCTCCTACACCCTCTTTCCCTAAATGGACACAGGAAGCACAACAGAAATCATCAAGTGCAGCTGCTCAATCCCAATCTCTAACACCATCTAAGCTTCCAAATGTCTAGGAGGTGGGACTCGACACCACCCTTAGCTCTCAGCCTAAGGATATACATGTGCAACCCGTTGTGACTAGCTCGATCTACATAAGTGAATGTGCAAAGGGTAACAAAAGACATGGCCACTTTCGATCTACTTAAGGACTTGACACCGCAATCTACCAATAGTGGCTAGTGCACTGAACTAGTCGCTACTACCTCCAATCAAGAATCACATCAGTCTCACAGCCTTTGGCCATGACGATGCCTCTTGCGAAACGTGTCCTTAGCAATTCACCCGTGGAAGAGGTGTCACAATCAACATCCTTGACACCTCTAGCACTATCAAAGCACCTAAATCGTAGACCTGAGGAGAAACCTCTCGAAGATGTGGCCAAGGAGATGGCGCATCTAACCAATCAACCTAGCAAGGCTATCCAACAGGTCCCAGCTATGTCCCATGAGGACACACCAGAGAAAGAGAAAGTTGAGGCCCAACCAAGCACATCAACTACTGACCTAGTTCAGGATCCTGAGTCTTTAAGGGATACACCTTCATTTCCCAAGCACAAGAGGACAAAACAACGAAAACAACGGCAGTTGCAAGTGGTTGGGGACACCAAGAAGACGGAGACCAAGAGCACGGAAGGGCTTGGGAATAAAGCGTCGAGTCTACCCACTAAGGAACCCATGGCCATCTCTCCTAACAGTGGTGAAACCTCAGACACATCCTTGTTACAGTTGCTTGCAACACTCAATCCACCGACAACAGAACTTACATTGACCAATCAAGAGTGGATACAACACTATCACAACAGGTTGACAGAACTATACCAGACACATCCAAGGAAAACCATGATACAATAGTAGCAAAGCCTCAGGAGAAACATGAAAACCTCAAAGATATAAGCAATCCTAGCATTGACCAAAAATTGCTCATCTAGACCCGACCCCCCTAGTTATGCTAAAACCTAGAGAAACTCCTAGAACCTTGCAGGAGATGGCTACTAAGCAAGCCTTCATAGAACATAGAAGTATCACAGAGTGCTTGACCAAGTTGGATGCTAAACTCAGATTATTCGCACATGTCTACATCCTTGCAAACATGGGCACTTTCCCTAAGGAGCACCTTGAGGAATACTTGCCATGTCCTCTATCCTAGGAAGAGCAAGAATGTCTTAACGAGCACTACAACATGCTCCTACATAAGCGCATGCAACTCATCTCTGACGAGGAGGCCAACAAACTACGCTTAACTGTGACATTCAACGAAGCACTTTGCCAACCAAATATCTTAGAGATAGAGAAACTAAAGCAACAATCAAAGGGTCAAAGTCAATTTGAAAAGCATTGGTTTGAAAACCACATTACAATGGCCAAACTAGGAGCCCATATTATGACAGAGTCTCAAAGGAGTGATTGGCCAAATGGCGATCTCAAAGAGACCCAACCTATGTGTCGCCAACTTCCCTTTGAGTCCTTACTACCATTCAAGGTATAGACTTAGCCAGAGCTAGCCAAGAAAACTCTCTGGTTGATAAGGTTCTCACTGAGGAGGAGTTACATGTTGCAAGTAGGCTCAGACAAGGTACCATGCTACTTGATGTTGCAAAATATCTATTGTTATTGAGTAGGCTGCCACGAGTACTGAATGTGTGTCCCACACTCCAGGATAACCCCGAGTTCTACAATTGGTTCTTATCCTCACAAAGTGACATGGATCCATAAATATGTACATAAATAAACAATGAATTTTGTAACTGTGTATAGATAATGCCAACACACACAAGCAATGATAGTCAAGCACAGAGAGAAAAGTTGGGCTTGACAGGATGAGCTCCTAAGGTCCTCTTCTCGCCACACGTCTAGAAGTTGTAGGACCACTCCTGCCTCTAGGTGGAGGGCATGTAGTCCTCATAGCCGCCATGGGAAGCCCTGACCAACATCTTTGAGGGTGTACACATGGCACTGTCCCCTTCTACAGGCTTTCCCCCGTTTCTGATCCATCCTTCTAGGGACAAGCCCTGCCCCATTCCATCATAGCCAATCCGTGCAACTGGGAGTGAGCAAAGATCTACTACTAGTTGGAATACGCCTTGCAGTCGAGGCAGGATGAACATCATCACGGGGGCCATCCCTCTACAACAACCACTTGATAATCCACTGTTTAATCCCTTTTATGCAAATAATTCTATCATGCCTCAAAGCCTAAACCTTGGTTCACATTTTGCATGTTCCCCCACAGTAGCCGTCATAGAGCACATAGTATAGCTGGCCTGCAAGGAAGCTCTCTGTTTGTCGAAGGGAGCATATGGCACAAGCTCCTCCACCAGAGCGCTACGTGCCTACACTAAAGAGGTATACACCAAAATGAGGCCCAAAATGACATCGTTCGGGATGCAAGCTGCAAACTTCCCAGGCCAAGAAGAGGAAGGCACAAGGGAACGCCCAGGGGGTACTAACCCCTTCCGTGCAGGCCCTCCCTAGACACTCGAGCACGATGTACTCGAAAAGAGGAAAAGATAGCTAAAAACAAGAGGGAATTTGATGAATTATTTAAAAGCATTCTTGAAACTGCAGTGGCTAGGGGCTACACCATTTGGGTCCTAGTCGATATCTCCCATGCCCGGCCTGATAGGAGCCCCTCACCTACAACGCCCCCGTCGCCTCATCACCTGAACTCACCCTCATACAAATAGAATAGCCCCTATCTTATACAAAATGCTTACCAAGTGCTCTCTGGCCACAATTTTTTATCGTTAGATGGTTAAAAGGGGCAAACTCCCCAATTGTGCAAACTCTCTATATCTACTTTTAATATACCTCATGACTTTAACAAAAATCAAGCACAGGTGATATGCATCTAAGTTAATACCATGGGATTCTAATGAGTGATATCTCTTTGCATTGCACATGTTCCTTATAATTGAACAAATGACTTGCAGGTACCCTCACGAGTTGTCAAGTAGATACAGGACAACACAGGTCCCTATACGAAAGCGTTCAATGTTCAAGGTACCACAAGACCACCGAATCCACAAAGAGCCACGATGGAAGCTTCACTACCGAAAGCAAAAATCACCCTTGCAGCCCGCTCGCATCGCATGGCCCGAAGCATAGTTATTGACTACTCTCTCTTTCTATGTCAAACTCTACATTTGGCTCGTGGCAGTTATTACCTCAAGTACCAACATCGTATGTTACAAAGAGGTTTCGTGAAATCTCAGGTGTATCTCCCCACCTCCACAATTGTTCCTCTCGCAACAAGGCTAGTAACACAATCATCATTGTAATATCCATTTTCACATCCTTTGACTCTCTACATTTCCCAGCCCAAATGAAAGGCTGATAGCTTCAACATACTGCAATGAAAAAAAAAAGAGAAGAAAAGAAAAGAAAGCAACAAAGCCAGAAAAAAGAAAAAGCACTCACAATCATAACACAACACCTAACGGTCCTCAAATTGGGTGCATCCAGTGACCTCGGTCAGCTAGCTCCGTCCCTGATCCCCTAGCCCCTTTATACATCCCCCATAATTATTCAAGGCACATCAAAGGCAAGACATACCTAGGAATCTTGTCTCGCCTACGGTTAGACCTGTCAATCAATCGCGGTAAGCAATGCACGAACAACCATGGAAATACATCGTACTCGTCGAGCAAGCCAAGAAACTACTACCAGCTACCAAAATTTAGGTGACAATGTGTTCAATTGTGCTACAGTGTGTTATCACAATGCAAAGGATGTCTCATACACCTTCATGGGTACTTCTCCTCAACATTAACAACTTTGCTTCATCCACACGTTGCTACGAGCAACTAGACCAGCAGTCTTTTAACTACATAATATCTAAGTATGCACGAGCACTCACATAATATCTACACCACAATATATACACCATTTGGGTCCTCAAGTGCAGGACAATACTCTCAGCTTGCTTAGAGTTTAACCTGTCTCCCAAACTAATCAAACTACGTCTTACACATGATAAGAAGACTAGTACTACCCCCAGGGAGAGACCACATATAAAGGTTTTCAATTGCAGGTATTGTAGACTCCAACAAAAGTACCATCAACTCTTCATCAACACTCCACTCTAAATTCTTATCCTTCATCATCCTGCAAGCCCACCAACGAATCATCGCCCACCCTGGAATCCCCCAAACATCAACACATGTGCCAACCCATGAGTGCAACATCAACACCTGTGCCAACCCATGAGTGCAACTCCCAACAAAAATTGGACCTATCCCCAACTTCAACAACCCTATCACGAACCAAGCATGCCAACAAAGTGCCACCAACCACTTTCATCCACACCACTACTAAAACTTCTCTAAGGCCAACCACAGTAGTCCCTTCCACCTAAGTCTCCGGTGCATGCCAAAGCCTACTACCTACGACGGTGAGTGCCATGGGACTGGCACTCGTCTAGGAGGGGGCTAATGTTAACTCTCAGATGAACAAGGTGGAAAATCCAAAAAATCTAAAGTAGAAGATAAAGGCCAAGGAAAAAGTGAAACGAAAGATGAAGGCGCGCCAAGAAAAATATGAAAACACAAGAAGTGCAAAAAAATCTCAAATCAAGGAGAAAGGTGCACAAGGAAAAGTGCAAGTCAATACTTTTGTAAAAGAGCGCAAGGCGCATCATGATTTAATTTAAGAGCATCGAGATCTCACCCGTGCAATTTGTAAAGGTAGATGGGCAGTAGGAAGGAAGCTAGAAGATAGGAGGACAATGGGAAAAAGGGCCTACGACCGGCCATGTAAAAAAGGGAATAAGGGGATGACCACCCAAAAGGGATTTAGGGTTTTATATATAAAGTTGAAAAGTGAATGAGAAGCTCATTCTTGTGTGTGGCCAAAAGTGGCTCTCTTATTCTTCTTCCTCTTCTTCTTACTTGCTTGAGCTTGTACTTAAGAGAGGGAGTGTGAGTGTGAGGGAGTGAGGGTGTGAGGGTGAGGGACCATGGTGGAGAAGCTCTCCATCTTCTCCTCTCTTCTTCTCTTCTCTTCTCTTCTCTTCTCTTCTCTTGCTCACGGCAATGAAGCTTGGAGCATGGAGCTTGAGGATGGAGCTTTCTTGAAGCTTGCACTTGGATTGTGGAGCTACCAAAGTGCTCGGGAGAGGAGGTAACTCGATTGGGCATGGAGGTAAGCCCATTACACCCGTAGAGATGGATGGTGTGTTGGCTATGTGAGAGGTAGCCATTAGTGCTTGGCTTGGAGCGCTTGAAACAATAAGCGGTCCATGGGTCTTGGTGGTTGATCGTCTTTACAAGTACCTTGAGGTTTATAATCACAACCTCACTCCAAATCATCCATACATGAACTGATTGTGAGAACCAAGTCAAACTCAGTATGCAAGTGATCATGCAACCTTGAAGCCTAGGAGGGGAGAAAACGATTATCAGTATCACCACCATCATCATTTCCACGAGGTACTTGCCCAAGACTCTTGTTTCATGTTGTTCTTTTAACAAATTTTGTCTTGTTGGTAATTAACATCTCATAAGTGTTTAGGCACTCCCACCTTAGTGGGCTAGGGATTTATTTAGAACTCATATGACTACAAATAGGAACCTCGAGTGACCCAGTGGCACAATTACAATCATCATCCTAGCAACAATGTGGTTTCATGCTAGTCACACAACCTGAGATAGTCATAACTTGAGAATGGGGTAGGCTTTCAGACTCTATCGAGACCATTATTTTGCATTTTTCCAGTAGTGGGTAGGACTATCCCCCAAATGGATTAAGTTTGGCATTATTAGGCTGCAGTTGGGGCCAACCAATGAGGGTCTAATGGTCATGTGTAAGAATATTAAAGTCATCTCCCTCGTCAATAAATGCATCAAAGACATATATCTTTTGGACAGTCACACTGATATGCACAAGTAGGCAAGTTCTATCATTTCCTCTGTAGTGACAGGGAGGCATGAAGATCGAGACAATTGTTGTTCTTAGGTGTGGAGAGACAAATAGAGTGAGAGAGAGCAGAGTAGAGAGTGTGTGCACGATTTGTGGATACAATGACGAGTGTACCACTTTAGGTTTTTAGATAGATATATATATGTAAGTACAAGTGCTAAGGGTGTGTTCACACTTGTGCACATTAAAAGGCACGATGGCCTTTATTCCCAACAACCTCCCACCTAAAGGCAATGTGCCTTAAGAGGAGAAAAAAATCAACTTAGTATAGGTATGTACAAAGCTTAAATACATATGTCTATCCAACGTCCGCGTCATCTGTCGGCAATGAGCAAACCACTCTATTGGAAGACCCTTCGTGAGAAGGTCTGCAGGATTATCATCTGTATGCACTTTGATAATCTCAATGCTCTTGCTATCAAGTACATCTCTAATGAAGTGGTACTTCAATTGTATGTGTTTCGTCTTTGCATGAAAGATGGGATTCTGTGCTAGCATGATAGCACTCTGACTATCACAATGGAGAACAAGTAACTCTATGATGCCAAGCTCTCCCACCATATGTGAAAGCCATAAAGCCTTCTTACATGCCTCAGTGGCAGCCACACACTCTGCCTCTATAGTAGACAATGCAACACACTTTTGTAGCTTGGAGATCCAAGAGACTGCTCCTCCTGTGAAAGTAAACACATATCCAAAAGTGGACTTTCTGCAATAATCTGCATGATCAGCATAGTCTACATCCGTAAAGCCAACAACATATGCCTTCTTCTTTTCAAAGCAGATGCACAACTCCTTTGTGCCTTTGAGGTATCTCATAATACCTTTCATTGCATCCCAATGCTTTTTGCCAAGGTTTGCCATGTATCTGCTAACCACTCCCATTGCAAAGGCAATGTCAAGACATGTAGCAACCATAGCATACATCAAACTGCCAACAGCTGAAGCATATGGTATCCTGGACATTTCAGTCTTCTCATCATTAGATGTAGGGCTGTCCGCTGCACTGAGTTTCACATATGGAGGTAATGGAACCCCAATTGTTTTCCCCCGTCCATATTGAAATACTACAAAACCTTGGAGATATACTCCTGCTAAGATACATAGAGCAATCATTTTGACCTATCTTTGAGTATTCACATACCAAGAATGTGATTTGCATCACCAAGATCCTTCATGTCAAAGCCTATGAAGACTTTGCTTCAGTGAATCCAGGCATGAGTATCCCTGCCAGCAATCAGCATATCATCAACATACAGAACCAAGTTAATCGGGCTGCCACATCTGATGCCTTCTTAGTGTACAAGCAGCGATCCACTTGACTTCTATGGAAACCTTGAGATTGCATAAATGTATCAAATTTATGATACCATTCTCTTGGTGCTTGTTTCAGCCCATACAAACTTCTTTTGAGTTCACATACCATCTTCTCTTTCCCTTTTTCCACAAACCTTTCAAGCTGCTGCATATATATGTCTTCATGCAAATCACCATGTAAGAATGTAGTCTTTACATCCATCTGTATGAACTCCATATCTTCAACTGCAACCAAGCCCAAAATGGTTCTCAATATAGTCATTTTGATTACAGGAGAGAAGATCTCATCAAAGTCAATTCCATGCTCCTGCGTGTACCCCTTTGCAACCAATCTTTCTTTGTACTTTGGTGAGGAACCAGAAATGACATTCATCTTGTAAACCCATTTGCATGGAAGTGTTTTCTACCCTTTAGGCAATTGCACCAAGTCCCAAGTGCCATTTTTCTCAAGAGATTCAATTTTTGAAAACATGGCTTTATACCATTTCTTGTTGTCCTGTCTATCCATTGCTTCCTTGAAGCAAGATGGTTCACCACAATCAATCAACATGACATAATCAGCCACATTATTTGCACTAGGAATGAATCTATTAGGTTGTCTAATAGCCCTATACAATCTCCTAAACCAAATATCATTGTTTGCTGGCTGTTGAGCATTTTCAGCTTGTTGTCCTGGCATTTCAACATGCAAATCAGCATTAACAACTTATTGTCCTAACTGTTCCTGCACAAGTAGTGGCTCATTATCATGGGCAACAGCTAGCTGATCATTTCCAACATTATTTTTTGCATTTACAGGTTCATTTACAACAGCTATTTGCTACTGTACAGCGGGAAAATTTTGTTGTTCAAAATGTATTTCTTCCCAAAATACAACCCTATGGACCTCCTCAGTCTTTTTGAGTTGTTTATGCATGCGATCTTCCCGAAAGATAACATTATTGCTGCGTACTACTTTCCTTTTCTTGAGATTCCACAATCTATACCCCATTTCACCCTCGTCACCATATCTTAGGAAAATGCATTTACAGGACTTTGGCTCAAGTTTGTTGTGTTTTTCTTTACGAATGTGCACAAAAGCCTCGCAGCCAAATCCTTTCAGGTGGGCATATGAAGGTGGCTTGCCCAGCCATGCTTCTTGGGAAACTCCCCTCCCCCCCCCCCCCCCCCCAAAGACTTGTTTGGTGATCAACTAATTAAGTGTATGGCTGTCATAACAGCCTTTGCCCAAAAACCATGGGATAATGCAGCATGAGATAGCATCGTATGGACCTTATCCTATATGATCCAATCCATACACTCTGCAACTCCATTTTGGGGTGGATTATGAGGGGCAGTGATCTCCCTCTTTATCCCTTTGCTGTCACAAAATGCTTGAAAGGCCTTGGACACATATTCCCCACCATTATCAAAGCGAAGACACTTGAATGTCTTATCAGTTTGATTTTCAACCAATGCCAATAATTTTTTAAACTTGTCAAGCACTTCATCCTTGCTACGAATAGGATAAACCCATAACTTTCATGTAGCATCATCGACAAAGGTGACAAAATGTTTATTTCCCCCTAAAGATAATCTTGGCATCTAGTATACATCTGAATGTTAACTCTAGAGGAGAAGTTTTCAATGAAAAAGACTTTTTGTGAGACATCTGTGCATGTTTACCATAAATACAATGATCACAATGCTCAAAATCAGCATAACGAAGACAAGTAACCCAAATGAGAAATCACTTTCATTCATGTTTAACTCATGAGTCCCAACCGGCCATGCCACAAAGAAACACTTGGTTGCCGGGTCATGGCAACAACATGATCACTCACACTAGATACATGGAGAGGATACAAAGTATCATTTTTACAACCTCTAGCAATCACTCTAAATTCCTTACAAATCTTCCATTTTCCATCACCAAAGGTGGTATGAAAACCATCATCATCTAGCTGCCATGTGCTAATCAAGCTCTTCTTGAGTTGAGGTACATGTGGTACATGCTAAACTGTGAGGACAGAGCCATGCTGAAATTGCAACTGCACACTACCAACACTTGCAATGTCACATGCATAGTTTTCCCCAAGATGGACAATACCATGTTGACCCCATGTATAGGCAGAGAACCACTCTCAATGAAGGGTGACATGAAAGGAAGCACCTAAATCAAGAATCCATGAATGCATGTCTTCATCTGTATTTGCAAGTAAAGCATGTGCACCAAAGTGTGAAGAGACCAAAAGTATGTCATTCCCATTGTCCCCACCGTCATGAGTGACTACATTCACCTCTTCAATTTTGACATTGCTCTTCTTGGGTTGACCCTCTTTCTTCTCTTCCTTGCTATCATCTGTCTTTTCCTGTCTCTTTCTTCCATTTGTAGTAGTCACGTTTAAAGTGACCCTTCTTGCCACAATGATGGCATTCAACATCTTTGCCACGTGATTTATTGTGTCCCTTGCTATCATATTTGCCTTTCTGTTGTGATATGCCCCTAGTATGCAAAGCACTAGAAGACTTACTAGATGCATTGTTCTGTTGATTCTTTCTTCCATGAGTAGAGCACTCTCTACATCACCATACAAAAGAATCATATTTGAATTACTCATAGCAATCCTGAATGTATTCCAACTCTCTGGAAGAGTGCAAAGCAAGAACATAGCATTAAATTCTTCATCAATCAAGAACTTCAAGGCAACCAGCTAGCAGAAAATAGATTTAAACTCACTCAATTGAGTAGATATTGTTGTACCCTCTTTCATACACAAATCCATAAGCTTTTTCAGCCAATACACTTTGCTTGCAACACTCTTTTGTGCATATAGTTCTTCCAATCTAGTCCATATAGCATATGCAGAATCCAAACCTTCAATGTTAAACAACAAGGCATCAAAAATCAATAGCTCAATGGTTGAGCATGCAAGCTCATTTAACTCATCTCAATCTTTCTGTTCCATGTCTGCGAGCTTTGCCCCTTTGGTTTTAATCGGCTTTGCCTGCTTCTTTTACAACAAGATATTATAGCATTGTTTTTTCCAAACTGCAAAGTTATGTGTTCCTTCAATCTCCTTTATGTGCATGAGATTACTATTGTCACTGTTGCTAGCCATGATTTTCGGCCCAAATGTGACAAAAAATTCAGCAAATGCAGGCCCAAATTGTCACCCAAGTGACTAAGGTACAAACAAGTACCAACCATCAATAAATGACCATGTAGAAGCAACAATTTCAGATCTATAAATAAATTTTTAGAAGCACCAAACCATGTGCTACAGCATTCCACAATTGGTTACAACTGTTCCAAGGGCATATACATCACATTACATGAGAAATCCCAAATTTTAGCTACAATTTCTGTTGTATATGTATCCACAAGCATAAAATTTGACACGCACGGTCAAAAGCCCCAAAATTTTTTGCTCAAAGCATCAACCACACATCTGCATTTTCTCTATCATGCATAGAACATGCCAATTTTGCTAAAATAGAGCAATTTTAGCAAAACCCCCAAATTTTGCAAGTGATGGATGTCCAAATTGCATGGAATTGAGCCTACATCTACATAAAATGACCAAATGGTGCAGAATTTTTTTCCAAACTGCAAAAGCCCCGAATTGCATGGGGTCCAATGTGCATCAATGTCAAGAAATTGGGTAAATTTTAGCCTAATTTTTGCATGTACATGAAAAGCCCCAAATGTCGAGGACAAAATGTCACAAATTCCCAAATCCGAGAAAAGCCCCAAATTTTTGGGCCAAGATTGCACAGATTTCGATGAAATTGACTCATCCAAGAAAAAATCTCACTTGCATTTGAGAATCCCCAAAAAATTTCCGAGGCCTGTGCATTCGATGTCTGCAATTTCTAGTCCAGAGAACACTACAATGTGTGTCGAGCACAAATTTGGAAAAACCCCCAAATTTAAGACACATATGTTTATATGTGCTTGTAGGTGTGAACACCCAACAAAAAAGGGTTTTTAAAAAAAGAAAAAGTAAACAAAAAATAGACCGTTGACTTACTGCCCATCATCCGTGCAGCCCGCTCGTCGCCCATGCAGCCCAACTCCTTGTCTCGTCCCGCTAAGTACCCGTCAATTGCTTTGCAAGTGTTGTCCATCAAATCGCCTCCAATCTCATTGCAGAAAAAGTGCCACCTAATGCCATGGCTACAGCTCCCACCAATCACCTACATGCTAGGTCATGAAACGACCTATTGTCTGTCTAAAGATGACGTTTTGGTCCTACGCCTACACCCTGGAACTATCACCTGATAGAGACGTGACTTGTTGACCTGCACAAACTCCAAAAAGTACAAAATGCCTCAACCACAGCTCTGATACCAGTTTGTAGTGATGGGGAGGCATGAAGATCAAGATAGTCATTGTCCCTTAGGCACGGAGAGACAGAGAGAGTGAGAGAGAGCAGAGTAGAGAGTGTATGCACGATTTGTGGGTACAATGACGAGTGTACCACTTTAGGTTTTTAGATATATATATATATATATGTAAGTACAAGTGCTAAGGGTGTGTTCACACCCGAGCACATTAAAAGGCATGAGAGCCTTTATTCCGAACATCCTCATCCTCTTCCTCAATCTCGATGATAATGGCAACTCTCACGTTTACAGGGGGTTCTAGAAATGGAGGCTCCTGCATGGATACATTAGTGTTGTTGGTTGATTTTTGCTGGAGCTCGTGGTCATCATGCAGAGTGGTATTGATGGTGGGACCTACTCTTCGGCAGCTAAGATGGTGTGACTCTATGGGACTCACCGACTACCTTGGTGGCAACCTGTTTATAATCCTCCTCTTCATCTGAGAATGGCAGATCGATGGTGGCTAGCACATGCATCCAATCCCACTCATCCTTGAGGCAAGGGATATACTTTGTTAGTGGCCCATAAGAATTGCTAACTTGTGAGTCTCCTTTCAACATAGCGAAGATGGCATCTAGGTCAATCGGAGTGGTCTTCCAAGTATCCATCTTGACTATCACGGCCTCTGATCTATTTCCTAAGAATGTTGCCCCAATCTTCTATCACTCGTCTATTTCACATTCAAGGTCCTAGCAAGACTTCATAGTTCACTCCCTTCATGGCTATGAAGTTCACTGAGAATTGGACTCCCACTATCTTGAAGGGACAGTCTTTCAATACTCCAAATGGTCTGGCCTTCATTCCATTAGTCAGCATGACATTAAACCTTGTAGTCTCCAAGGGTGGGTTACCACAAGCCTATAGCAGGACTACATGGCCGAGCACACTAACTCCAACTCCCATATCTACAATTCCCTTCCTTGTAGCATCTCCTAATGCATTGATAGGCAAGACTATGTGCATCTCTGTGCCTTCCCAAAAGGTATTTACATGCAAAGACTTAAGCACTCACTTCAAGGTTAAGTTTAGCATATGTGTTACTACATCATGGTTAGACAAGTCGGTCCCTCCAAGCTCGTCATGTCATTCTACCACTACTTAATCCAGTTTCCAATTGCTTGCTTTTCATTAAGCTCTATGCTCTTTTGCCAGTGTTCTTGGGGAGTCTGCCCACCTGTGGCATCTAGGGTCTGTCCATGCGGTGCTACATGGGATGTGGATGTGTCTCTTGATTTGAACTGTGAGTAGGTGAGACTAGTGTGCTTAAGCTAGGGATCTCATCGATCTCGTCTTTGATAATGGGTTCCACATCCTTTAGGTACGCTTGAGCTTCTCTCATCCACTCCTTGACCTTATCAACCACTTCTACTTAGTGCCTTGGATCGAGATATTATCTAACCTTGGCACGTCCCTTTTCCATTATCTCTTAGGAGCAGATGTCTCTACTTTTATGTCCGTGACTTGCTTTCCCTTTGGTAGCATGGTGGCACTATATGTCTTAAGCGTAATCTTCATCTTAGCCCTCCTTTTCCTTCTTCTATGGTTTCTCTTTCCTATTGAAGGTACATCGAGGTTGCTTGGTCCTAGTAATGAAATACCGGCCTGCTTTGCTTATGCTCAAGTCATGACATTCATCGGAATTGGCATGGTTTGCCATCAAGTGTTTCAACTCCGAGCAATCCCAATTGTACAAATGGCATGATAGCAGAATAAGTGGATGGTTTTTTCCTAGGTCACTTGGCATACGTGTGTGATCCCACACTGAGGGCATCTCAGGTCTAGCCTTCTCTTGATTGGCTTGCTCCCTTTTGGGGCATCAAGATGAGGTGTATCCCGTGTAACCACAAGTCCAGCATGCAATGGGTTCTTGGTTCTATCCTCCTAGACCTCTACCTCTTTCCTTGCCCAATCCCATCATCACCACTGGTTTGAAATCCATCAAGATGGGATTACCCTCTTTGTTGTATGAGACGTGATTGGTTGTGAGTATGACAATCACCTCGATAATTGGCAATGCATTAAATCATGGCCAAACCTATCATGATTGGCACACAAGGTTTGGATCTAAGATCCATGCACTTAGGCTGAAGGTGGTTTCCTCCACAATGCATGCATTGCACGTGAGTTTGCATCAGCCTTCTCATCGTCTCTTGAAGCCTAGCCAACTCTAGCTTCATGTCCACTAGCTCATGGCTCTGGTCAACACTCTTTTCCTTGTCTTGGATGCTCTAGTTGGATCTTCCACTAATGGTCATAGCTCTTTCTGAGATTATAGAGGTAGTGTTGTCTCAGGTTATGGGTCTTGGCTCCTCTCCTTGAGTAGGTCATCCACTCATATGGATTCTTCAAAGACCCTAGCTAGCACATCCCTTTGCAGCGTTGAGTTACTCACCAAGGCCTTGTAAAGCTCTTCACTTCAGATCCCGGTTATGAACACAATGGAGACCGCTCATTTGCTAGGTTTCTCTACAGGCTAAGATTCTCTTGAAGAGACTCCGCATGTGGGTGATGTAGTCTCGGATATCCTCCTTGTCCTTTAGACTAATGTTCATCAACCTAACAATGAGGTTGTCAATAGGCGTTCTAGTTCTACCAACGGTCTATCCATGCTTCCTTCCCATCCCATCTCTCTTGGATTGCTATTCTCAATGTTGGAACAAAAAACTCTACTAATAGGATTGCTTCAGTTTCATAGGTCAACTTGAATGGTGTCTATCCTATGGATGTTTTATAGGCTGCCTTGTAAGCCCATAATATTTCCATTAGCTTATTGTCCCAATCACTGTGTGAGGCGGAGATCACCTTGGTTGGAATAATCATTAAGATTTTGTTTGTCACTACAACCTGATCGTTGGCTTGAGGGTAATATGGTGAGGATTTTCGATGGACTATCAAGAAACTGGATAACAAGTGGGCAATCGCTTCATTGATGAAGTGTGCCCTTGATCACTCTAATTTTATGAGACATTCAAACCATGAGATCACTTGTTCCCAAAGAAATTTGATAGTGGTCCTAGCATTGTTTTTTTGAGTCGCCTGAGCTTCAGCACACTTGGTGAGATAGTCCATGGCTACGATTATATACCTCAGACCTCAAGGAATCTTTTGATGAAGAGACTCTTGAGGTTATTGAAGCCATTGTGTTTGACATTGTTTAAACTAGTGTACCACGTCCATCCTTTGTCTCCCCCAAGCAAAGTCCAAAAGCTTGTGCGCATTGAACAAGGTCCGTGGGGCCGTTAGCCTTGCATACTTACTCAAACTCCTCCACAAAGCTATACGGGTCATTATCGAGGGCTAATACTTGTCAAGTTGCTTAGCAACCATAGATATCTTGGTCTAGCTCCTAGAATTCTGAGTGATTCCTAGTGCTACTAACAATGAAGTTGCCTGCTCCGCTTTGTTTCTACAATCGTGTTATCTAAGAGTCGCTTGGTGAGAAGCTCTCTTAAGATCGGCTTCTAGTGCTCTCTTCCTCTTAGTGTTTGGTCCTGTCCTATTTTAGTTGGCGAGTGCTAAGACATGTTAGACTTTACGCATTTCTATGTCTTGTCTCGACTTTTAAGCTCATTGATCTTGGTGATAGGTGGCTATGAGCAACACTTTCCTTGCCAACCTTCTCTCCTCTTCTGGATCAGCTATGATGTCCTTGGCAAGTAGTCTACCGTGATGCTCCATTTTGATTTGTAGATCATACCAGGTCATCAGTTGCTAGTAGATGTCAACTGGGAATTCTCCCAAGTAGTCAAGGTCGTCATTTTCGAGGTTGATACTAGCTCTGGCATATTGTTGACTTCTTGAGCAACTAGGGCATCAATTAGATTAATCAAGTCAGATAGAGTTGTGTCCCTAATCATGCTTCTTATTGTTGCTCCCTAAGTGGCTCAACAATTCAAGTCTCTTAGTATTCGGCGATTAGTATCCTTGGCCACTATTCAATGACCGGGGGTCTCCTTCTAGTGGTGGGTACATTCAATTTATCTTATCTTGCGTGAATTCATTGTTATTCAAAGCAATCCTCAATGTTGCTAGTGGGATGCTCCTCAATGTGCGTAGTGAGAAATCAGGATTTCGGTTTTTCTGGTGCACTCCAAGTGTTTATATGATGGAATATGTGAATTCAATCACAGTCAATGCAGATCACACTCCCTTTAATCAATTTCGACTAATGCTAGCTCTTTTGTGCATGGCGGTAGCTCGTAGTGGTCCACTCTAGATTCTTGCTATATGCTTGAAGCATAGTCTAAAGGGTAGCAGGTTCAAGTTTTCCACCTGGATCTCTATTGGGGTATAGTTAGTGATCGCAGTCGCTCTTTGACTGTCGAGTCTTAACTCTTGAGTCAATCGGCTCTATTGCCCCTTTCACTCACCTGGGGATCTATTAGGGTGTCCTACATCTAGGGCTTGGCCTCTACAAGATCTAGTGAGGTCAGATTTTGTCAGAACTTGATGTACAGTTTTCTCGTCCAATTTGTAGGTCCTTCATCTAATTTCAAGAACAACCAGTTGTCTGATTCTAGATAGCTGTCTGATTCTGGACTATCCAATTCTGGAGTAATCGAAGTTCAGTTGGAGGACTTTGAGGTAGTCGAACTATCCGATTCTAAGAATTTGACAGTCTAATGTGATGGCAAAAACTATGCAAACTTGACAAAAATCCACTGTATCATGCTTGATGCTTCCTCCTAGTCTATGGCAAGCTCCAGAATCAAACGACAAGGGGTTAGAAAAACAACTCACCCGTAGCCTCCAAATGCACTCGATCGCACGAATCGAAACTCTCCTTACTTTACTGCTACCTTGTAGCAAACTTGTCTAGCTCTCTCTTTCTGTCAACTACTCTGAATGCAAAAATGAGCTTCCCTTTGCTCTCCCTACCTCTTTGACCCCTTGTTCTTTAGTCTTCCACTCCCCTTCTTCTCTCTTTCCTCTCTAAATGCATTGAAGCTCCTTTTTCTTCCTGTTCTACCCTGTTTACAGTAGTAACCCTATTGTTTGTTTCTCTATTTTTTTCCTGATTTTTCCTTACCTAAATGCATCCAAATCACAAGCAACCACTTACACTAATCCAATCTACTTAGCAAAATTCAAAAAATCAGAAGAACTTACTTGCAAAGGAGATGGAATACCTTTTCAACTCCCTCGCTTCCTACCTATCTCAAGCACCGATTCGGGCCAAACCCTACTTCAATGCTCGATTCGGAGCAGCACTCAAAGCTTGAATCCGTTGGTCCCAGCAATTGAACCAAAATGTGGGAGCTTCTCACTCAACCACCAAGATTCGCAGACCGCTTATTGTTTCAAGTGTTTCAAGCTAAGTGCAATGGCTACCTCTCACATAGATATATGTTCCCCCACACTTACAAGTGTAGTGAGCTTACCTCCATGCTCAATCGAGTTGCCTCCTCCCACAAGCACTCCAGTAGCTCCATGATCCAAGGTGCAAGCTTGATCCTCAAGCTCCAAGCTCCATGCTCCATTGATGCGCACGAGACAAGAGAGGAGAAAGAGAAGAGAAAAAGAAGAGAGGAGAAGATGGAGAGCTTCTCCACCACCATCCCTCGCCCTTACACACTCACTCCCTCACACTCCCTCTCTCAAAAAGCTCAAGCTCAAGCAAGCAAGAACAAGAAGAGGAGGAGGAGAACTAGTTTTGGCCACACACAAGAATGAACTTCTTCATTCACTTTTTTCCTTTTATACAAAACCGTAATCCCCTTTGGGTACCCATCCCTTTTTTACATGACCAGCCATTTTAGCCTAGGTCATCTTTTCCTATTCCCTTCCTATTTGCATTGTGCCTTCACCCATGCCCATCTACATTTACAAATTGCATAAGAGGGAGCCATGCACTCTTTTACAAGGATTTAGAGTGTGCTTTCATATTTAAAATGTGTCTTTCCTCTTTTGTGCTTGCCTTGAACTTTTAAGGTTGTCCTTACGCTTTTGGCATTTTTTTCCTCTTATTTCTTCAGTTGGGTTGCCTTTTTTCTGCTTTGCCCTACGTTTTACCACTAAACGTGATGACTAGGGCACATGCCAAGCAAGTTGGATATCAATACTTGGGCCTAGCAATGTGGACGTTTCTTCTATTTGCAAGAAGAATAGGAAGAAAAAGAAGAAAATAACTAAATAAAAGATTAATCTAAAGAGTGATAGTGCCAATGCTAACAACAGGGAGAAAATTACCAGATGCAGAACTTGAAATCCTAGCTCCAATGACTAAGAAGAAGGGGAGTGCTAAGGTAGGAGAGTATCCTTGACCCAAGACACTAGTTGGAAATCATAGAGAAAGTGAGAGGCTAGGTAGAGGAAGCTCAAGTGCATATAAGAGAGTCAATACCCACACATGAGGATCAAGAAATATCTAGCATAGAGTTTCCCTCCTCTCCAACTTACATACGATCATTGATGAACCAAGGGAAGGAACCTCATGACCAACCAAGTGAACCTACCTTGCCTCAACATGACCTGGGGCTAGAAGCTCAACCACCAAGAAGTAACAAAGCCAATGAGATCGATGTAGGACTGGTAGTAGCCCTTGTTCACTCAAGTGTCATTACCCTTGGGAGAGCTAATGAGACAAAACTCAAGTCTACGGAATACATTCAAGCCATGGGTTGAGGGACAAGGATAGTCAACATTAGCATGAGAGGCTGACAATGACACCCACATTCCAAGTGTAACACCCTCCCCAATGCCAAGTTCATTATGGATTAATGCCTTCCGAGAAGGAATTGAGATCCATACTATCCTTCTAATTGCGAAAGTGAAATGAGTGATGAGGAAGTAGATACCATCGACTACAACACAAATGGTTGAGCATAATATTATGAATTCTAAGCCTAGAGAGACTAATGTGTTCAAGATTGCAAAAGGATTCATTAAGGTGGATTATGATCTTGGCTAGAACACTTGGAGGTAGTTGACTATGAACAAGCATGATTGACCCCTAAACTGAATCTACAATGTCATATGAAATAGGATCTGCATCAAAGCTCACACCACCTAATGAAACTCCCTCATCTAGCAAAGGTGTGAATTTAACTCTACATCTAAGGTTAGCTCTAACAGTGATCCTAAGATACAATGACCTTCCAAGGCTTGACACAGTGTGAGACCTTCTAGTCCACCTAAGGTGCAAAAGGTTGAAGGAGGAGAAAAAGAAACATCCCAAGGACTTAGAAGTGGAACAGCAAAAGAAACCCCATGATCTTCTAAAATGATTCATGAAGTTTAAAACAAGCAACCAAATAGTGGTGTTAGTGGGAGCCAAAAGGAAAAGCTAGGCTAAGGAATCCATCGAGGGATCTACCAAGGTTAAGGAATTCAACTTAGCAAGGGAAGCATACAAGCCCCAACATATATTGATAAGTGAAAACATGACTAAGGAGGTAGTGGCCAATCCTATTCATCTCTTAAAAGAGTTCTCTGATATGTTTACATGGTCCATGGAAGAGCTGGAAGGCATTGACCTTAGTATTGTTACTCATAACATCCTATGGTTCCTAATGCAACACTAATAAAATAAAGACTGTACACCATGAATCCTAAGCATGCTCATAAAATGAAAGAGAAGATCGGCAAGCTCCTGAGCGCTAGATTCATTTATGAGTTTGAGCAGATGGACTAGCTATTACCCACCATTATGACTATACTCAGAAAGAATGGAAGATCCTAGTGTGCATTAACTACCAAAAAGTCAATGCAATGACAAAGAGAGACAACTATCCTTTTCTTTACACCAAGCACACGCACAGACGACAAGCACAAAATAGTAGCACTTATAGAATGGGAAGTATTTGCCTACATAGTCATGCCATTTAGACTAACTAATAACCCTACAACCTTTCAAGTGGTCGGAAATATTTATCAATCACTGTGTGTTTATACCACCTAGGAGGAACATCTAGAAATATAGTACATCATCTTTGAGTGGTGTAGAAAATATCGCCTCTCATTGAACCCCTTGGTGCTAGTTTTGAGTCAAACATGGTTGCATACTAGGCCACATAGTGTCAAGGAATGGGATTACCACTGACTTCTCAATAGTTAAAGTAACCGTGGATCTCCAACCTCTAACCAACTACAAGGGATTTCAATGCTTCCTTGGCCATACTGGATACTATCTACAGTTCTCATGTTGAACTACAAGGGACTTCAATGCTTCCTTGGCCATATTGGATACTATCTACAGTTCTCATGTTGAACTATGCATTAATTGCTAGACCCCTATCCAAAGTGTTGATTTTGTTTAAGTGGATAGAGGAATGTCAACAAGCCTATGAAAAGCTTAAACAAGCTCTAACTTCAATACCCATTTTAAGAGCCCCAAATTGGTATCTCGCTTTCCATGTGCATATTGATGCTTCAAAATTCACCGTGGGAACAATGTTGTCTCATGCTGGTAAACATAATATGGATTTTCTAGTGAGATTTGCAAATAGGCAACTCACTAATGCTTAGATTAGTTACTCAACAATAAAGCAAGAAGGGTTAGCTATGGTGTTTGCAATTAAGAAATTTAGAGATTAACTTTTAGCTACACCATTCACCCTCTTTGTAGATCATCATGCATTGCTTTATCTTATGAACATGTCATTTACAATAGGGCACATTACTAGATGGCTACTGCTTTTATTAGATTTTTACTTCTCTATGGTGGTGCATAAAGGAAAACAACATTATATGGCTAATCACATGTTCCACATACCCACTAGAGACGCAGTTGAGCAAGGCATAATGGATGATCTACCTAATGCTCATCTCTTTAAGATCTCTAGTGAAGAAGATCTTTATAAAGTAGATCTTACACCTTAGTGAGCAAACGACATAGTTCAAATCTTGGAGAAAGGGATCCCACATTGCCTATTGAGAAGGCTAGACTACAACGACTCATTCTAAAGGTTCAACCTTATCAATTAATTGCTAGTCAACTTTATCTGTTAGGGTAGGATGGCTTATTGAGGAGATGTGTGTGCAAAAATGAGGTGTCTAATGTACTCATTGAGGCACATGGGGGAATCACAAAAGGAAATTTCAATGGAGACACTATTGCATGCAAAGCTCTTTAGTCTCAATTGTGGTGGCCTACACTCTTCCAGGATGCTGCTAAGTTTGTCAAGTATTGTGATGAGTGCCACTGTATGAAAATACCTATATGTAAAGAAAAAATGGAGTTGACACCAAGGATAGCATGCCAACCATTTGAAAAATGGGGCATTGACTTCATTGGACCCATTAGCCTTTAGCCTGGTACTCATAAGCCAAATACTTAATTGTAGCCATGGACTACCTTACAAAATTGATTGAAGTAAGAGTGAGTAGGAAAAATGATGCAAGGACTGCAACTAAGCTCCTTTGGGAGTAAGTGATGCCTAGGTTCAATTGCCCCATTAAATTAGGTAGCGATCACACAGGGCACACATTTCATTGATGAAGTCATCACCCGTATGTTGTCCACCTTCCTAGTAATCACCCATGAATCAGTTAGCTATCCACCCATTGAATTAGTTAGCAATTCAGGGCACGCATTGCATTAATGAATTTATCACCCATCTACTATCCATCTTCCTAGTAGTCCATCAGAAATCATCACCATATTATCCCTAGGCCAATGATCAAGCTAAAGTAACAAAGAAAATTTTTATGAGTGTTGAGACGAAAATTGTCTTTGCCTCACAGAGTGATTGGGTCAACAAGTTGATGGCAACCTTATGGGCCTATCAAAGTGCCTACAAAACCACTATTGGTAAACACCATTCAAGATGACCTACACGATATAAGCAATCTTGCCAATCAAACTTTTTGTTCCAAGATTGTGGATATTTGTGCAAGAAACATGGGAAGAAAAGGAGGCATGGAATGACCACCTAGCAAAGTTGGAATGGCTATCTAAAACTCAACTCATAGCTATATATGCACTAATCTACAAAAAAGTGTGATAAATGACATGGTTTGACAAACATGTCAAACAATGTGATTTCAAAAAGGGAAACTTCTTGTTGTGTTATCAAATAAGGGTCACAAACAAAAAATTAAATTTAGAGGACTTGGACCCTTCCAAGTTTGTCATATTAGCAGGACCACTAGCAATGTGGAGCTCAAATCTTTAAACAATGAGGGCATAGGCTTCTTCAACAAAAGTCACATTAATTGATGAAGGGGCAAACAACAACATACTTATCTATGAGGACTAAACCAAAATAGAACATCCCCAGTTGATCCCTACCACTGCTAAAATGAACCTATTTGGGGGAAAACCCTACTCCTTACTAGGAAAATGCAAAATCATGATTACCATACAAACTGAAAGCCTCATAATCATTTTTTGCGCACTACCAAACACTAAGGGGGTGGGAAAGGAAACACTATGAGACCCAATGCATCCACCTTGCTCTAGTAAATATCAGGATCATAACATCTTTCAATAAGGATCATAACAGCTTTTAGTAAATGTCCACATCTCGCACCAACTCTAGTGAGGGGGTACAAAACTACGAAATAATGTAAAACAAGCTGAGAAGAGTAAACATGAACTAGTGACTAAGCTAGCCACTATTCAAAAGCACCAAACCAAATACATTCCCAATGGTAAGTCTAATCCCTTTGACGCTCGGTCTACAAGGAGATTCAAACCTCAAACCTCCTACCATAATCCCAAACAAAAGATTTGGCATTATGGTAAACAAGCACATGCAAAACCGCGATGGGTCTCAAAAGTTCTACTACAAGCATAAGTGTACAACCAGGGTAACCGTTGGATTTGGCTTCCCAAGAGTCCCAAAACACTCACTACCAAGACCACAAACATCAAAGTGGCCAACCTAACACCAAAGGAACATGCATTGTTACCACCCTCGATTGAGATAGGAGATTGGAATGTGGTAGAGGATCCAAGATTCCATCTTGAGCAAAAAAATATTGAGCAATCTCCCAATCAATCTTGTTCTTCAGATACACCTAAATAATGGCAAGAGAAGTAGTTGAACAAAGTTGGGCTTAAATTCAAGGCAATGCCTCAATAGGTACCAAAATTACCATTCGTGAAAGAACCAAAGGTGGGTCATCATACGATGGGAATAAGAGATTAGAGAACTAGAGAGAAGAGAGCCACTAGATGCACCAATGACCTTCATCTTCACCATGATACAAAAGCTAAAGTTAATACTTACAATCATCATTAAACTAAGTGATTAAGGTGGATAAGGTATTAGGGAAGCAATGGATTGAGAAACAAGTCAAAAACCCTAACTTAGGGCAATAGAAGGAGGAAGGCTACTGGTAGAACAAGGGTTTGAGTCGCAACAACTAGCTTGGAGGAAGCCCATCCTTGAAGCTAGCAATGAAGCTTGGATGGCCTTCTACAGAGTTATTTCTACAAAGAGAGAAAACCCCACCTACCCTACCTATGGAGGCATGGAGTTGGCTTCAACCCTAACCTTCATGGAAAATATGACTATCCTCTCATCTTCAACATCAACACCAAAGATCCTGAAGATAGCTTGAGGTTCTAAGAGAAAAATATATTCCCTTCCTTCCATAAGTTCATGAACACCCTCCAAAGTTGTCCTAACCCAATCTTCACAACTACATGCAATTATCTTAAGTTACTAGTGGTTCTACTTAACTAAAAAAGAGCTGCAGAGGAGGAAAGGCTACATACCTTATTTTGATATTAATGTAGGAATTGACAAGTACGCTATGCCAAAAGGAGAAGGAATAGTGTTTATATCACATCCATCCAAATTTTTTAAAAATGCATGCATATACACCTAGGGGTCCTCGAGTTGAGGGTATCCAATGACTTCAATTGGCTAGCTCTATCCTCAACCCCCTAGCCCCTTCCCCCATAGATTGTCAAGGTCCTCAATGGTAGGACATGCCAAGAAATGGGAAAACTTGTCTCTCTAACAACCACCTCACTCCACCAATAACCTTCACTAATTGGGTCGTGAAGTGTGGGACAGTTCTAAGGAGTCTTGGCTCTCTTAGTGCAAATCCATCTCCCAATCACACAAACCACCCGCTCGCTCTTTCCACACAGCATGCACTATTTCCTTGCAGCAACACAAGTACCTTCAAGTTTGAGAAGGACAATAGATGATCACCCTTCCCCCCTCGACATCATGTGACCTCTTATCCTTCCAACTACCATTCCACCCTAGTTCCAAGCACCTTTACTAGTGCCATGGGACTAGCACTCAAATACTAAGTGGGATAATGTTAATGGGAAAAAAGCAAACAAAATGGCTAAGAAGTAAGAAAAGGCAGAGAAAAGAGAGAAGCTTATCAAAACGTTAAGGAAATTCAAAAAAAAATCAAAATATGGGAAAGCACAAGTAGTAGAAAACAACAAAGGATCTCATGGGACAAAAAATGAGAAATATGTAGATATTGAAATATCACGACCTGAACGAAAAAAAAATGTAAAATTAAATTTTTCTGAGCATTGTTGGGCACTCCCATGCAAATTGTAAACTAAGTCACATTTAATAGTGTGCAAGTGGAGTGGGTTAGGTTTTTTAGGTAATTAGATAGGCTAACAAGTCACATGACCCTGAAGGCTGGGCTTGAAAGGAACGGACAATGGGCATTGATGAGAAATAGGCCCTATTGGAGGTCTAAAATTCAAAATTCATATAAGGTTGAAAAATTCTTAATGTGAGCATTCCAAGTGACTAACAAACAAAAGCTTATCTATTTTCTCTTTATTTGTGTCAACCATCACCGAAGCTTTCTCTACTGCATGTGAGTTGGGCTATGGAGACTAGGAGGTGGTTTCCAACTAGGCTTGTGAGATTGTTCTTCTGCATCTTGTCTACAACTTTTCCATCTCTTTTTCTCTTCTTGGGTTTTCCCAGTTTGAGAGGTAGAGAGAGAAAGTCTATGATAGAAGCTAGAAAGCTTGAGGGGGCTTAGGAGTAGGAGAGAGAGAGGGGGGGGAGGGGGAGGAGGGGGGGATCTCGCTTCAGCTTGTAGGAGCAAGCAAAGAAGTCCACTTCTTGCGCACGAGGGACAAAGGAGCGTGAAGTGTGGAGCTTGCAAGTGCATTCAGTAGGATCATCGAAGCTTTGGAGCTCATCAACAGATGCCTAGACTATAACTATTGGTGAGTTCTCTAGGTTCAACTATTCACTTGATTTATTTTGCTTTCTTGATAGGTTGTGGATTCAGTCCAAGACTAACCAAGTGAGTGGAAGTAGATGGTAGGAGAGCTTGCGGGGTGAGAGACTATGAGATATCTTGGTTAGAGAGGTCCCATAATTGATATGTGTATTTCCATCTAGATCTGGCACGTAGGTGAAGTGATCCTACACACAACCTCAATGCCTTCACCTATGGGACATTTTATTGTTGTTGATTTATGCTTCATTTAGAATGTCTATGTCAACTCTATTTCATTTTATTCATAAACTTTTTTACTTGCATGTGATACTCTTTTGTTGTACAAGATTTTTTTTAAAAAAATAATCATCTATCTATTTTCTTGAAGTGGCACTTACCAAATATAAGGTAAAAGCAAAGGATTTAAAGCTCCTAAGGTGCCACTTGGGTTTGAACACACAAAAAATTAAATTAATAAGGTCAAAGAAACTAGTAGAGTTTAGACCTTTGTGAATAAACATTATAAAACTTTGTGGAGAGAAATTAGCATATGCAATAAAGACAATTGTAATAAATAATGTTCATAATGATGATTATGTTAGAATATTTACAAAAGTAGTATCAGTCAAAGCTACTACTCTACGTAAATATTCTAACATAATGATGATTATGTTAGAATATTTACAAAAGTAGTATCAGTCAAAGCTACTACTCTATGTAAATATTAGATCTTTAATGTTTCTAAAACAATTTGATTTTGCTAGTAGGTTTTACTAATAGTTTTCTTTTTTATTTCTTACAAGCCTTCACAAATTTTACACCTTCATTTGAATTTTCAAACAACATTTATGAGTCTTATTTAGGTTTAATCAATATCCTTTTTTTAATATTTACTCAAGGGGCATGTGCAATATGAAATAGATTGCATTTTCTTAAGCCCGTTTATAAAGCATTTGCTTCAATGAGACATATAAACTCTATATGAACTACATCTAATCACTCTCATTAACCTCTCACTTATCCTTAATGTTTTTGCTCTTGAAATTTAACCTTAAGGGAAGCTATATTAACAAGTTTTTGTTTTATCACTTATGGCTTTGACACCATTTGCATACTCAATAGATGCATAGATATTTCTAATTTGTTCTTCAAGAGTTTTGAATTACCTTAGACAACTCTTGAATAGAATCTCAAATAGATTTGATGCTATATTCGCAATCACCGTTGATAAACACAAACCCATTAGAATTACCATTAGATAATACAAAACTCTTATTTATGAGGCTCCATTCAACCTAGATTTTACAATGAGTGAGGTATCTCATGACTAAATAGTGTGGTTGCCTCATTTGGTTAGATAGGTGCAATATGGTTTTCTTATAATGTGTGAGGCACAAAAGGGGGGAACCATTAGAAGGCTTGATGGTTTTACATTTGCAATAATGCTTCAAATAAAAGGATGATAAAGAGTTTGAGGAAGGCTATGAGCCTTCAGTATAAATATCTTTGTAGCAAATGCAAGTTATAATACAAGGATTTGTCATCAATGGAGTGTAGTGATCTCCACAATAAATAAGAAAGCGGGTGCCACTGTCATACATGCAATCTAAATCAACCACAATCCTTGATACACCCATGGATCTACTTAAAAGCTCTTGTTGCAATCATGATCTATCAATCATAGTTGACATCATCATCCCTTTAATATCAAGAACTACGAATGAGAATAGCAACTTTACATTAATTTTACAACAATCATATCGCCATGTCCATCCTTGTCTATAGATTCCTATCATGCAAATACTAATTATGACCTATAGAATATGCTTTCACAATATTTTTAAAATCCTTTGCAAATACGAGTGGCTCAAGATATAGCATGGGCATGAGAGATGGAAAGAAACAATTCAAACTGAGCCGACTTGAGTTTAGTGCCCTAATATTAGAAAATTATTGATTGGCCATCGCTTTATCAAAACAGAATAAAAATTCACCTTGGTTGTTCAAACAATATAGTCATGAGTTGTGATTTTGTGTGCACGTGCATGTGTGCGTGTGCGCATGCGCGTGCGTGGATGTGCATGCACACATGCATTACTCTTAATACCATGATTCAATATTCACCCTCTTTGATACATTTTCATATCCAAGTAGGGTGATTAATGTAGAAATGAAACATATAAATAAGACTTGGTTCTCCAAGCTTTGTTCCTCCCTTTCCTATCATCTTTACTCTCTCTTCATCCTCTTCGCTTTCATTTCTTCCTCTTCGTTTTTTTAATATGCCTTGCTCAACAAGATAATTTGAGCAAAGCTATAATAAGACATGTTTGATTGCTACATCACCTTTGACATTAACATTATTAGATTTGCGAGCTTACACAACTAGTAATTGATATTTGAAAAAAACTTATACATCTTCTTTACACTCACATATTACAACTCGTCATTGATGGAAAGTATTACATGCAACCTTACATTGTTTAACGATGTATGCTCGTTAATCGACACAAAAGTAAATCAATAATGATATTGATCCCACCATCCATGGCCAATCCATCCGAGGTGAGAGATGCAATACTTGTCACGAACACCCTAGAGACTCTAGTGACTATACCACCTATAACCACAAATCCCATAGGCAGCTTCAACTTTCTTAATAGACCAACGATCAAGCACACCACTAGAACTAGCCAAGACTGTCGCCCAATGGGCCTATACCCTCCCCAAGGTCCCCACCATCTCCACCACACATGGTGTATGTTGATAAGGCTATGGCGACTAAATGATCAAAATCTCATCTTCTTCCACGTGTTTGGATAGACACAAAGGGGGTTTCTAGGTTTTGGGTGGAGAGAGAGAGAGAGAGAGAGAGAGAGAGAGAGAGAGAGAGAGAGAGAGAGAGAGAGAGAGAGAGAGAGAGAGAGAGAGAGAGATGCAATTGCAAAAGATAGCTTGGAAGGGTAGAGTTTTTAAAAACCCTATAAGATTTCGAATGAAAAATTTTGAAGTCAATTTTTTTAATTTAAAAATTATCATTTCTATTTTATATGCTAAGAAAAATGAGAGGTTTGGGAAGATCTCAAGGAGTGCAACTACCAAAGATAGTTTGGAAAGTTTTTAAAACCCCAATAAGATTTAGACAGTTGATTTTTTTAAGAGTCAGATTTCCAAATTTAAAAATTATCATTTCTATTTTCTGTGCTAAGAAAAGTCGTCGCTCAAAGTGATCGCTATGGGCATAGGGCAGGCCCAAAAACCAGGAAAATCAAAAAAATCACAAAAAAGATAAATCAAAAATCATCCTTAGCTGCACATGTAAAGAACTTCACACCAAAATTCAGTTATGATATGTCATAGCCATCCTGGAGAAACTTGATGGTCAGCCTAACGTGTACAGCAAAGTTTAAGAGAACCTTGATAATAATGGTATCGTCCCTAAGAGACACATCAATGCACCTTGCACACCCCCTCCTAACAGCTAATTATTGCAACCATCATGCATTGTAGTACATCATTTCAAATTGACCAATGCAGGTTTTCTTCTTTCAATTTGAGGTATCTAACCCCGGAGCGGCAGCTCGGTTGGTAGGAATACTGGGTGTGTCAAGTGCGGTCACAAGTTCAATTTCTGGCTGGGCGGCTTCGAGTGGTACTTCACGGACACGTGAGCAGAGACGGGTGAGTCTGTCAAATAAAAATCAGATTATGCTGAAAGGTGCCGCTTTTTTCTCTCTTTTATCTTTTGTGGTGAGAGGTATCTGGACATTTGCAACTTGAACAATAAACTTAATCTATTTGTTATGGCTCCTTAAACAAGTACACAAGGCCTTAAAATGCCTGGTCCAATGTCCAATACGAGACCAAATTACAGACATCCTGAAGGAGCACTTCCCATTGAATAGACCTCCAGAATCATGCAGACCAAAATAATGGGAATGGCACCATTTAGATGGTAAAGAGTAGGTAAAGCATACGTCAAAATGGAAGGCCAACACTGGTTGACTATACTAATCAGAACAAAAAAATTGGCCCTTCATGCAAACCAGTGCTTATAAACCATCCTTTTCCTCCCCCACTTCCACCATATGGGTCCTCCCACAACTTGTCTGATTCTCTGCTTGCCTGCAATCACAGAAAGTCACGTTTATTTCCTATACACCTAATTTAGGTCAAACCTATCTGAGTTGTACATAATCTTTCCAAGACCCTCTCCACATAGAAAGTTAAGATTTTGAAACATCCTCTTCAGTCAACTTACTTTTTCTCAAAAGTTTAAACCTGCCAAGAATGTTAAATGGACAGCTTCCACTTGTCATCAACTCTGCTCTGACTAACAAGTGCAAGCCATTTTCTCTGCTGTCATTCTACTGTTTGTGGACCCAATTTCACTGCCGAACTTCCAGAGCTTTGAAGAGCTTTGCTTCCTTCATTTCACTAAAAACTCCCAAGATAATCCTCTGATAGCCCAGGCAAACAGTAAAGCTGAACTGACATCGAAGGAGCTCCGAAAGTTATATACTCTATCTTCAACTATTTGACACTAGCAATTCGGGAAACAGTATATATACACACAACAGAAAAAACGAGCATCCCTTCAAGTTGTAATGTTTTCAGCAAATCTTCAAGCACTGATTTACTAGTAGGTGGTTGTAATAGAAGAGGCGTAGACTACAGCCTTCACACATTTCCCATTGGATTTGTTTCCTCGATCTGAGAACAACTGCATGGCTCACACTCTTTTAAAATAGTCAACTGTGTCTGCAGCCCTTCAGCACGAGATGATGACTCTGATGGTAGAACACCTTCTGCAAATGTGGTTCTTTTAGGTCATAACGCCTTTTATGAGGCAGCAGACAGACCATAGTTGTACACATGGAGTTGAAGTTGGAAAATCACAAACACATGCACATGCGCGCGCACAGAGTTTGTTCATGTGGCAGCTAACAAAAATACATTTTCAGAATGGTCATATTTACTGAGTTCCATTTTGGAGGTAGGCTACTACCTTTGGGTTTGGCATTGGCAGCAACGAATCGTGCAGTCATTCTCAGCAATGGAGCAGGGAACTGCCAGTAACGTGCATGAATGCTACAAACTCTCAAAACAACTGCTAAACCTGGTTTTGAAGGCTGAATATTGACAGGACCAGGATCAGGCACCTCTCCTGAAAGCACCTGTACAGATACACATACATTTGTATCAACATTTGACTAAAAACAACCAAACGGAACATTAATGCAGCCACGAAGTTCTTGTGGCAACACAATACACCACTTGTGACAGCAAATATGAATTCGTAAGCATACATAAAAGCATCCATTATGAAAGTCCCTTTCTTTTAGTACATTGAGGCACAATCATTTACACAAACAAAAATGCACAAGTTACTTGAAGCTTCAAATTGCAGGTAACATTCAACACAATCCCTACAACACATTGAGGTGCTTTAGCACAAAAATGCACGGATGAGGATGAATGCTGTAAACTGAATTATGAAATTAATGGTGCAATGTAAACTGAAAAACCTGGGCACACATATGAAGATACCATGTGTTGCGATCAGTAAATTTTAGCAAATATGAAAAATTCAATCCCAACACCCTCTACGGAAGAGAGACCTGAATTCTGGCCCACAAGAAGTATCCAAATAGCCAATACCTCCAATATAAGGTGGACAACTAGCCAAACTATATAACCCGAGTACAAAATCGAGATCTTTATCAATGTCCACAACTTAGTCCAAGAATGCATTTACAGCTTATGAACCTTTCTCGCAAGGTTCTTGTGGACATTTTCCGTCTTCTACTGTCCTAGATCCAAATAAAACTGGTGTCGATGCTGGTTTTATGTAGGGATCCCATTTGTCTCTGCCACATGTCTGCTGAAGCATCTTTCTCTACCAAATCGATTTGGCATCAAGAGAGGGGAGCTATCAAAAGAGCCCATATTGCATAGCCTAAAGGAGCCTGTTAAGATGGAACAAGCTTACAACTCAAGTTCGGGCCAAAAGACAAGCTTTTCTAACTCCCCCAAACGTGCAAGGAGCCTTTTTGAAGGTAACACGAAAGTTTTTGGTGCTCACGCAAGGGCCAAGGGAGGAAACCCCGGCCCTTCCCTATAACCCCCTCACCTCTCAACCCAAGAAGAAACTAATCCCCCCCCCTCACTTTTTCACTCAAGTCACTCACCTTCCCTCCTATATTTTCCGATGGGATGCCCCGAGCCACTTAACCATGCCCAAGCGTGACGCGCAACAGCCCCGTGCCGTGTCACCACCAAGAAGAGCCAAGCCTCGAGTAGGGTACTTCCCATATACACACCCCCCCTTCAAAAAACTCGAAGCCCACTTCGAGTTGACGGGCTAAGGATTTTTATAGTATTTACACTCTTATTCCCCATACTCCTAGCAAAATTTGAAGAAAGTTGAATATACATATAAGAATGCCCCTACTTAGTTATGCTCTCAAAGGTATGTACATTTTGTACAAACGGGCCAAGGAGTGCGTCTTCAATCTCTGTTGAAAAATTCGAGCAGCAAATCCCGCGCTTTCTCCAGCACATCCTATTCCTTGACCCACGTCACCTCCTTCAAGGGTCTGCCCTTCCACTTGACTAGAAATTCAGGCCACCTGTTGACAAACCTTGATTGAAAGATTGCCTCAGCTTCGAAGGGCAAGTTGGCATGTGAAGCAGGAAGAGGAACTTGCCGTCCGAACTTTGTATCACCGTGAAAGCGCCTCAACAGAGAGACATGGAATGCATCGTGAATGCATACTCCTCTAGGTAACTGGAGCTTATACGTGACATCGTTGAGTTGCTCCACCACCTTATATGGCCCGTAGTATCTGTGATTGAACTTCGGTGTGAGGTTTTTGGGTAGAGCCATATTTTGTGAGCTCACTAGCACCAAGTCGCCTGGGAAGAACTCAAGTTGACGCCGTTTCGTGTTGAAACGTCTTGCCATGATGACCTTGCTTCCCTTTAAGCTTTCTTGGGCCGCCTTCAGCCTATCCCTCCACCTGTTCAAAAACTCTTCCGCGTCCGGGTCTTCCACGCGTGGAACTTGTTCCGTTGCCAGTGCCAAGGGCGTGATTACCTCCCAAAGGGTGTGAAACCTGTTGCGCTCTGAAGTGAGGAGTTGTAGTGATACTCCAACACATCTAGGTACAGGGCCCAATCCTTTTGATCAGCGCGAACATAGGCGCGGATATAATCTTCGAGACCCTGATTCACCCGCTCCGTCTGCCCATCGGTCTGCGGGTGATATGCGGAGGAGAACCTAAGTTGAGTGTCTAACAGTTTGAACAACTCCTTCCACATATTGCTCATGAACCGAATATCCCGGTCAGAGACTATGAAAGGAGGCAATCCGTGATATTTGAAGACCCGACTGAAGAAGAGTTGTGCCACCGTCGCCGCTGTGAGTGGAATGGTGGTGGGCACAAAGTGTGCTTGCTTCGAGAAGTAATCCACTACAACGAAAATAGAATTGTGCCCATGGGACTTTGGCAACTCCAAGATGAAGTCCATACTGATCACATCCCAAGGGCGCGACGGTACTTGCATGGGTTGTAGTAGACCGGCCGGTTTCAGCCATTGTGCCTTCACTAGCTGGCAGGTTGGGCATGTTCTAACATATTCTATGACCTCTTCCCGCATCTTAGGCCAGAACAGATGTCGTTGTAATCTTTCTAGTGTCCTTGTCTGTCCTGTGTGCCCTGCCAGCTTACAATCATGCGCCTCTTTAAGAATAGTCTTTTTGAGCTCAAGGTCATCTGGGATGTAGAGTTTCTCATGTGTGTATAGCAATCCATCCTTAATCTCGTACATCCCCCACGGTGTTTTTCCCTCAAGCAAATCTTCCATCAGCTTCTGCATCTCATTATCAGCTTGAGTGGACTGCTTTACCGCAGCCAAGAATTCGTTGCGTGTTGAGAATGTCATGACTTGCAGCTCGAGAGCTCGCCCTATGTCTCCATGAAGGGGGTCATCTACATGGTTCCCTGGTATAGCGGCTTCACTGTGGAGTCATTTGCGCTCCACAACAGATTTCTTAGACACTCAATCACTTTACTTTTCCCCGGACTAGTGGTAGAGTACCGCCAGTTAGTGGAGGACTTTGGACGACTCTTCGGCACAGTTCTCCCTGCCTCCTTCGCGGATGCAGTGATAGCTACAGAAGTCCCAAAGGTACAAGTAGTCGTGAAAGACACAAAGTATATCCCAAAGTTCCTGGAGATCGAGGCAGGAGGTCACTCCTTTAGACAGCAAGTCATTGTGATTGGGCAACCAGGACAATGCTTGCACTGCCATGACTTTGGGCATTAGGTAGCAGATTGTAAGCGCTTTGGAGCCAAGGCAGTACTGACAGGCCCGCAGGTGGACACTGACGGCTTCACACGGATCCAGAGACGACAGAGAGGGCGACGGCAGGTGGGACCACAGTCAACTTCTCAGACACAGCCCCGACAATAGGGAGCAGGAGAGCGAGCAACGCCCCCTCGACAGCACACTTTGCAATCCCCCACCCACCCCACCCGGCAAGACCGCTGTCCCCCACAGCCACCACCCCTGCCGCAGACTACCCCACCTGAGATCCCACAGCCCCCATACCCACCCACCCCCACCTCCCAAGCTGCCCCCATTGACCCTGGCCCATAACGCCCCCCCCCCCCCCCCCTCCAGGGCCACCAGCCTCCCCCCACACTCGTCACATACATCCGACCATCCCACCGTCCCTCGATCCTCTTCCCCCCCACCACCACCCCCTAATCCGCACCCGTTTCAGGAGATCCCCCCCAGACCCACCCCCCTCCTCCCACAGGTGGCAAAGAGCCACACATGCCCACATCCTCCTCGCACCAGCAGTATTCTCCCTCCCACAAGGCCACCAGCTCATCTGCCCCTGTCACCCGTCACACTTTCCCAAGACAGGCATAGTTATTGCCACAGGAGTTCTTCCACAGTGGCCCATGGTCCTATCTGAGAGTTGCGGAGCGCGGAGAGTTCCCACTAGATCCATCTACTAGCACCACCGGGTGGACCAAACTACGCCTTTTTCCTTCAGTCCTCTCGCTCAGGGGATTGGACGATGACACAGATTGAGGAGGAGGTGAAGAGTCAGGTGGCGGACCACATCTCCTAGTGGATGGGAGAAGAAGGACTAGCACTATCTACACAGCAATGGCCTGGTTGCATGATGAACATTAACAAGTGGGTTGGAGCCGAGGTACCACACTTGAGCATGATCTTTCAAGTCCCCCCCACAATGGAGAGCTCCAAGGGATGTGATCGAGTGGCCCCTAGCAACAGGCGGCCCGTTTCTACTAGTGTACAGAGTCACGACTCTCAGCATGGCTGATAGACGTACTGATAGTACCACCTGGAGCATCTATCACCCCTTTGGTTCGACCGAGGGTCACCATGAGGGACTGGAGTTCACCGTCCACACCTATGGCAAAGCGTACTTGCATGCCCCATAGTTGTTCCTCCTCATCAGCAGCCTCTACACTGAACAGATGCCTGTTCCGTCAGTCGCAAGTTTCCCCATGAGCTTACACCTTGCATCCTGGAATGTGATTAGTCTCTACTACACTGGGGCACATGGTTCCAGGAAGTTGATTGTTCGGCAAGAGCTACATCTTACTTCTACAGGAGCACAAGCTCACTCCCACCCAAGCCCAGCGGGTTGGGAAGGTACTCCCGAGCATCTCGCACACCTACTGGGGACATGCCGTAGGTGCCCACGGTAGAAGTGGAGGTGTATACACCTCTATTGGCCCAAGTCTCACCGCTTCTGTACAAGACCACGGGACGATAGTAGCAGGGAGGGTTCTATGGATCAAATTGGATATTGGGGACTCGTGCCTTGGAGTCCTCAATGTCTATGCCCCTACGGAGGTTAGGGCACGCAGCACGTTCTGGGTGGAGATCGTGGATGTACTCCCAGAGGTGGACTCCTGGATTATTGGAGGAGACTTCAACAACCTGGAAGCTTTAGAGGGCCAACAGGGCAGAGGCAGAAACTACCACAGCATGGCTGGGGAGAAGCAGGAGGCATGGGAGGTCTTTCTACTGGCAGTAGGAGCACGCGACGCCTAGAGAGACCCTGCCTTTCACAGGAGGGAGAGGTCGCTAGACTTCTCTTGGGGATATAGGCGGCTAGGTGGAGTCCTGCTGGAGTGGTTGGATAGGTTTTATGTGGGAGAGAGGGGTGGCTCTCGTGGAGGCCAGATTGGGGAGTTGGCATGCACCTCGTTGTCCGATCATCGCCCGGTTCTCCTGACACTAGATCCCCCAGCATCTGCCCTAAACACACGAGCATGTCGGATTCCTGACTCAATCTATAGGAGGGGGAAGGTGACGAGACAGATAGAGCACGTTTGGACCAAGGAGTGGGGCAGTAGGGACCGGATCGTAGAGGAGGTTCCAAAGCCCCTAGCCGAGTCAAGCAGAATCTGCCAAGAGGCAGCCATACAGACCAGGCAGCAGAGCTGGGATGAGGAGAGAGCACTCCGGCGGGACCTTGCAACCACGCAGAGATTATTACATGAGGCACCAGGGGATCCCACCCTCCACGCACAGAAGGTGCATGCGCGAGCAGCCATTGTTGACCTAGAGGACAAGCGCTCGGAGTTATCTTTCCGCACCTCATCAGCTTTTTAGGGGCGGAAGGGAGATACGATGTGTAGGGAGTTCTTCCAGGTGCACCAGCCTCGCTCCTCAGGAGAGCAGATACGCAGCCTTCGAGATCAGTATGAAAGGACTCGTACTAGCCCAGACAAGGTGATGGAGATCGCCACCGACTACTACAATCACCTGTTCCAACAGGAAACAGCCTTAGCTAGAGGGTAGCAATGTAGACACCATGTCTGGGATCACATCATGTCCCTCG
This sequence comes from Lygodium microphyllum, assembly GCF_053477565.2. Classification (NCBI taxonomy): domain Eukaryota; kingdom Viridiplantae; phylum Streptophyta; class Polypodiopsida; order Schizaeales; family Lygodiaceae; genus Lygodium; species Lygodium microphyllum. The sequence continues at coordinate 29,826,710 of NC_141159.1, forward strand.
TCTCAGAGGAGATGGGACGCTCCCTCCTAGTCCCCCTTCACAGAGAAGAAACTAGAGGAGGCTTTCCATACACGACGGGCACAAATGCCCGGGAGAGGATGGCCTCTCTAAGGCTCCTTCACTACCTACTGGGAAGTGGGGAAGGACCCCCTACTACTGATGGCCTTCCAGGAGATCTTCACTACAGGACAGATACCAAGGAGTCTTTCGGCAGGCCTTATCAGTCTTCTCCCCAAAGGGGGAGACCGGTTGGAGCTTTCCCAGTGGAGACCGATCACATTATTGTTAGTGGCCTATAAGGCACTGGCAAAGATGATTGGTAGGCGACTACGCCCCATGCTGCCAAACATCATCCATGACACACAGACAGGCTTTGTCCAGAATAGGGGCATCCTGGACAATGTATTCACCTTCTTTGAGGTGGCAGAGTGGGCTCAGCGGTTCGAGAGAGTTCAGTGGAAACCGTAAAACAGGGAGCGGTTCGAGAAAGTTTAGTGGAAGCCCTAATTTTTGGGGCGCCCTTCCACATCTATAAATAGACAGGCTGTCCCCCATTCAGCAATCATCCTTATTTGCAGGTTACACCAGCCCACACACCCTCTGCTGCTGTTGGCGCCCAATTTCCAGCTTGCAGCCCGCCTCCATCTGTTGTCCAGCCATCATCGACTGCAGCCACATCATCTTCAGCCTGTCCATTCCTATAGGCGACGGCTCTCAGCTGTCGGCGACTGCTCCAAACTGTCCCAGACTGTTGTTCAGCCTGCTGTCCATCATCTCCAGGGTCAGCCAGCCTGCATTTTCAGCATTGCAGGCCGTGACACTCTCAGACACTGTTTCAGCCTGCTGTTTACAGCAGACTGTGCACAGTTTCCAGCCCCCGATTGGTGGTACACTGCTGCGTTTACCAGTTTCCAGCCTCCAGACTGCTGCGTTTTAGTGAGCAGCCTGCTGTCATTCACTATTCAGCACTCCTACACTCCAACTGGTGGTCACAAACTTGGGATCCATCTTCGGTGGACGTCACACTCCGACATTGCTCTACCCTTGAGCACACTGTACACTCTTACATTCATTTACAGCATTTATTCACTTCAGAGTTGTGTTCTCTCTCTCCCTTCTTCTGTTTCTGTTTGAGTTTTGAGTTTTATGTTTAGGGTTTGAGTTTTGAGTTTTGCATTTAGGGTTTAAGTTTTTCCCTCTGTGTCTCTGTCTGTGTCTGTGTCTTTGTGTTTCTGTCGTGGTCGTACACTCTGTGTGTCCTCAATGCAAACCCTAGCAGTCTTCTGAATAGGCACCATGGTGAGGATGGGTTTTGCCCTATGCTTGGATTCGCGGGGTCTCCGCACTTTACAAATCAGCCACCAACAGGGTTCTCATAGGTGGTAGGTGTGGGGAGGAGTTTCAACTAGAGAGATCAGTGCGGCAGGGCTACTCCCTGGCCCCATACCTGTTCCTACTCTTTGCAAAGGCGATGTCCCATTTCCTCAAGTCACATGTGAGCGGATTACGTGGCCTCCAACTTCCAGTGAGAGAGGAGACTAAGTTGTTAGACTCAGAGTATGCAGATGACATAGCACTCTACATAGAGAATGATGAGTTGATGTTGGAGAGAGTGAGACTCGCTCTTGAGGTGTTCTGTCTTGCGGTGGGAGCGAAAATCAACTGGCGAAAGTTGGTCGGTTTCCTCATAGACCTGGACTCTAGCACGAAGTGGGACATCCACCTTGGATTTAGATGGGTGAGCAGAGGGCAGGCCGTCCGGTAATTGAGGTTCCAGGTGGGACTTGACATCACCCACGCCCAGCAATTTCTTCCTGTCCTTGATTCTATTCAGAGGAAGCTGACCTACTAGAGCACAACTCGCCTCTCACTAGCCGGCCGAGCCCTGGTGGTTAACCATGTCCTCCTAGAGATGGCCTAGTATATCACCTCGTATTGGTGCTTCTCCTCGTCCTGCGTAGTGCAGCTTCACCGCCTCTTGTGGAACTTCCTTTGGTCAGGGTCAGATGACTCCAAGGATTTTAAGGCCAAGGTGGCATGGGTGACCATCATACGGCATCGGTCAGAGGGAGAGCTTGGGATCATAGACCCAGAGTATCAGAGTATGGCCCTCTTGGGCAAGCTAGTTGTCCACGGCCTCACACCAGGCGGCCAGACCTGGAAGGTTTTATTGCACGAGGGTCTTCAAGATTGTAGACCGAGGCTTGGCGGTGAGTGAAGGTCGTCCCTGAGATGGATCTTCACATCAGCCCAGATCACCCCCTCAGATCACCTTTTCTACACAGCTTACTCCGCGTGTGGCAGGGCCTCCGTAAGGCCCTAATCCAGAGTCCCCCCAGGCTGCCAAGAGGAGATAGACCGCCGGTGATCTCGAACCCCCAGGTCAAAGTTCGGGAAGGGGTACAAATTGGCGAGCACCCCCACATCCAGTGGGCTGGTTGGAAGGCTGGCCCGGCTCGTACCATCACGACATGGCGGGAGGTGTACAGGATGGTGGATGAGGAGGTGCTGCAGCGAGTATCAAGCTGCCAGAGAGGAGTGGAGTTGAGGAGAAGGGAGATACACACAGGAATACCTCTGGAGTGGCTTGCTCCACCGATACAAGTGCCGATAGAGCCCGGGGAGGTTTGGGACGCTAGGTTTTCACCAGCAGGCATCCCCCTACAAGTGGCAGGTAGAGTGGGCGGCACCTCGCAGGGAACCTTCACCGTTCAGGAGGGGGGGCATCTGGCCCTTGACAGAGGGCAACAGGATGAGGGGATAGCTACCCTTTCGTGGAGGAGGATTCGGGTGGTGGGCCTTCAAGGGAAGACATGGGGACTGGACCCCTATGTTTTCTAGAAGGAGCTCAGGGAGTGGCACCTTTGGATCTGGGAGGGCAAACCACTTGATGAGCTGGAGTGGGATCCAGGAGAGTGGCTATGGCCGGCCACTGCAATCACCAAGAAGCCACCGAGGTTCCTGGAGTATACTGCCAGGATTGGCAGACGCGTATTGATGCGCCGTCACGTAGCAGGCATTGGGCGGAGCACAGCATCACGGAGCCGTTCTAACGAACCTTCTGGCGCCGCCTATGGGATAGCTGGAGACCAAGGAGGATATCGTATTTCTTATGGTTGGTAGCACATGGAGGCTTGGCGGTGGGAAGATGGCTTGCCCAGATGCAAGAGGGAGGTTGTAAGCGCTGCACATAGCAACCTCTGGAAAACCCAAAGCACTGCCTTTGGTCATGTGAGGAGGCACAACTCGTGTGGAGAGGAGTATGCCGCATCCTTCACCGTATAGCACCCAGCCTTGGATGTATCTCATGGGGAGCTTTCTACTGGCAAGCAATCAACCAAGGCCGTCACCTTCTGTATGAGGCTGAGATGCAGGACATGATATTCATCATCAAGACAGGTTCGTGCGCAATGGTCAGTTTGGAGGCTCTACTCATTCACCAGGTACTGGATCCCACAGCAGACGACTCTGAGGTATGGGAGATCATTGGGAGTATTACTGGATAGCATATCTAGAAGGAGAGGTGTCAGGAGGCTTTCGGCGGAGAGAGACTTTTAGTACAAGTAATCTTAGCAGAGCTCTGGACCTCCATCATCCACTCCCTCCGCGGCCGTTGGGATCAGGTGCAGGGCGAGTCCAGGGCTCGTCAGGAGCTCCATTGTCATTTCATGCATACTTGGAGCGGCCAGGACCTGTTTTTTGTGATGCAGGCAGGCAGCCCCACATGGCGATACACCCCCCCTCCATGGCTTCTTGCCCCCATCCCCCACAGACCGCCTTGAGAGGCTTGTATACACATGATGTATTTGTGACTTTGCATCAGCTCCAACTAGTCTGTTGAGCATGAGCACTCCATTGTAATCTGTTTTTTTGAGTAATATAATCAGCCACATTTTTATTTGCAAAAAAAAAGAGACCAACAAAGAGCGACCATGTGAGTTTCTGCACCCAAAATAGCTCCACTATCCATACTTTTAGGGATGCAAGCATGGCTCCACAAGATCCATGAGATGCCTGTGTGCAAAGATTCTTTTTCCATAGCATAAAGTGAATGTGCCTAGTAAGATCCTTCAAAGTAGAGCCAGTCCAAGGCAAAAGCAGCAAAAAATAAGTGAGTATGGAAAGCATGATGGACTGTGCCACTTTTAATGCACACATGGAAAGGCCAAGCTTGCAATTTTCAGTAAACAAACTAGTGTCCAATCTTTGGGAAATCCATTGCAGCAAATGCTTTGGCTGAACATCTACATCCAAGGGATAACCCAAATGCCTTGCAACATTAACACAAGGAATCGCCATGCATTGCCATTGTAAGGATTGCAAATCCGATTCAATACAACTAATGAGGGAAGATTCGGCAACATTAATATAAAGCCCAAAAGCATGACCGAAAAGATTCCAAACATCCAATGCCTCTCTCTCTCTCTCTCTCTCTCTCTCTCTCTCTCTCTCTCTAAAAAGCTAGTGTCAATGTGTTCTAGATACCACTTGTCAATGCCACCAAATTGAGAATGTCAAAGCCAACACCTAATTCGTAATGTTCCCAGATTCTAATCTTCCAAACTTCTACTCCAAGTATAGGCCTTTACACCACGTGCAAGATTAAGGAGAGGTGTTAGCAATACTCCTGAGACCTATCACTAAGTCACCATAGGATATTGGGAGGTTTACCCATGATAAGTCAACACAGGACATTGGGAGTTTTGCCCATGATTTTTGTGATTTGTGCCACTTTCTTGGGTTGCCACTTTGGGCCTACTCTACTTCTCGTCTTGTAAATTTGTGTGCCTATCTATAAGCAGCCCTATCATCAAACTATCCATTGTATCTTACGATTCACATCTACATGGATTCATATATTTGTGAGCTTCCTAAAGGAATTAGGGAATTTTGCATTAAATCCGCTATCTCTAGCATATCTCAACTCATAGAGATTGCTACTATAGCAAATGCTTTGCTATGTAGGAAGGATTCCGGCTTCCTAGAGAGTGGGAAGAAGCCGAATAAAAAGTTATTTAAGACTGAGAAAATAGGCAGATCTGAAAAATAGCCTGAAAAAATGCCAAAACAACAAAGAAAGGGCTTGAAGAAGCCGAATAAAAAGTTATTTAAGACTGAGAAAATAGGCAGATCTGAAAAATAGCCTGAAAAAATGCCAAAACAACAAAGAAAGGGCTTGAAAACATTGACACAACGTAGGGAATTCATGGCTGCAAATAAATGTTTTATTTGTGAATAGGAGGGCCATATTTCAAGGGACTGTCCCAATAGGCAGCAAGCTGGAAAATCATAAAATCAAGGAGATCCTAAGGAAAAGAAACCCAAAACATAAGTGGGATTGCTGCCCGATGTGTAAGTGATCAACCCAATGATGATACCGTTGAGTTGTGCAAAGCATGGGACAAAACTACAAATCAACATGCATTGTTTTTCTTTGATAATGATGCACAAGCCAACTTCATCTCTGTAGACATGGCAACCCGTCTAGGCATCAGAGAGGATAAGATGGGACCCATGAGGGAAGTTGGAATGGCATGTAAAGGCCATGCAAAACCTGTCACACCACTCATTGGAAAGCTTCAGTTGCATATATAGGGATATGTGGATAGTGAAGAGTTTTTCATTGCTCCACTTGAGGGTTGTGATGTATTACTTGGAATACCATGGTGTCATCATATGCATGCAATGATTGATTCTTGTGTAAAAGACATCACTATTCAACATAAGGGAAAGACACTCACACTTGATGTAAAGTTAAAAGAAGAATCTATCCCTATTGTATTTGCAATTGTCATTTCTAAAGTAATGAAAAATCATCTTCTAGCATACTTGGTTTTTACTAGGGATAAAGATGATAGTAAGAATATTGGAACATCTCTAAGTTAGAGAAGGATTGCATGTCATTTTTAAAAATGTATGCTAATTGCTTCACTCAATCACTTCCACGGCAACTACCGCTTGAACAACCTAAAGATCATGGCATAATCTTATTCTTGGAAGTAGCCCACCTAATAAGCCACCCTACAAAGTCGGTGCAACCTAGCAAGAGGAGATTATGAATTAGGTGAATGAGTTGTGAGAAAAAGGGTTGACTAAGCCCATCTCATCTCCTTTTTGTTCTCCTATGCTTTTGGTGCAAAAAAAAAACGATTCATGGCGTATATGCATTGATTATTGTGCTCTTAATAAGATTAGAATAAAGAATTGATTTCCGATCCCTCGGATCGATGCTGTTATGGATAGATTACAAGAGGCAACCATATTCAATCGTATAGATTTGAAAAGTGGATATCATCATATACGCATTAGACTAGAGGAGATACCTAAGACAACTTTCACGACATCTTTTGGGTTATATCAGTTTCTTGTCATGTCTTTTGGGCTTACAAATGCTTCTACCACTTTCAATCGGATTATGGATTGCATTTTCAGACCACATAGAGAATTTGTGAGCACTTTCTTTGATAACATGATAGTCTATTCAAAGAATGAGATAGAGCATAGAAAACACTTAGACATTGGGCTCAATGAACTGCATAAGCATAGACTGGTTATTAATTATAAGAAAAGTGAATTCTTTTTACATGAAATCCACTTTTTGGGGCATATTGTATCAGCTGATGGTGTTCACATGGACCCTGCAAAGGTTGAGGCAACATAATCATGGCTACCTTTGAGAAATGTACATGAGATCCGCAACTTCTTGGGTTTATGACCTTACTACAAGAAGTATATATGCAGATTTATTGAAATTGCATCTCCATTGCGTGCTTTACAGAAGAAGAATATGCCGTTTAGATGGACAGCAATGGAAATTTCAGCATTGGCATTGGCGTATGCACAATATGAACTAGTGTACTTGTTCTTAACGGGATAAGAGAAAAATTTGTACAGGTTCAAATGTCTAAAAATCCTATGCTTGTATTGCTCAATCTAAGGAAATCATTCGTCGTTCTGTGTGATGCATGTGGTAATAACATTGGAGTTGTTCTTATGCAAGATGGCCGTGTTATGGCTTATAAGAGCCGAATTCTCCACGATGCAATGAATAATTTGCAGGTCTATGAGACAGAGCTATTGGCTGTAATTCATGCACTATCTACATGGAAACATTATTTGTTGGGAGCTAATTTTATAGTGCAAACAAATCATCAAACTTTGAGGTACTTTTTGATTCAGGCAAAGTTGTCAGAGAAGCATATAAGATGGGCAAATTTTCTCTCTATGTTTCATTTTCAGATTGTACATATTGATGGTAAAAAGAATGTGGTGGCTAATGCACTGTCACGTAAGCCCCAAATTTCAGTTTGTCAATATGGTTTATCACACTAAGTTGGATGCCATGAAAGAGCAATATGCTACTAATTCAAACTTTGCAAGTGTTTATGATCAGCTTTGCAATGGCCAGAGACATGAGCACTTTGTACTTAGAGATGGATTTCTGATCAAGGCAATGGAGCGTTTCTTCTATCGGCCAGCTTTGAGGCATGATATAGAGCAGTTTGTCAAGATATGCATCGTATGTCAGAAGGTAAAGCATGATAGGCAAAAGATGTCGGGCTTGTTGCAACCCTTGTCTATTCCAGATAGCCCTTGGCAAAGCATTGCAATGGGTTTTATTTTTAAGCTTCCTAAGATACCTATAGAAAATGATGGATATGGACTATGCAAGTTTAGCAAACAGGCCCATTTCATTCTAGCGAGGAAGAAAATAAAGATTGATTGTATGGCACGATTGTTTTTGCAATACATCTTTAAGTATTATGATATGCTTGAGTCGATCGTCAATGATCAAGACCCTTGGACGACCAATTTATTTTGAAAGGGATTGTTTGAGAATATGGGTACCACATTGAAATTCTCATCATTCCTCCATCTACAGACATATAGTCAATCTAAGGAAGCCAATTCCACAATATTAGATTTTTTTAGGTGCTATGTTTCAGAACACAAGACATAGTGGGAATGCTATTTGCCATTAGTTGAGTTGCATATAACAATACAGTGCATAGTTCCACTAGCAAATATCCATTTGAGGTGGTTGAGGATAGCAAGAAGGTAACGCCTATCTTGCAGACCGAGGATAAGATCTTTGAGGCTGATCGTTATGTGGAAAACTTGGATGCAACCTATCCAAAGAAAAAGTATGCACTTCAAATATCACAAGAAAAGAAAAAGAAGGCAGTTGATCACCATAGACCTACTTCGCAGTTTGCAAAGGGCGATTCTGTATTGTTGCATTTTGAAAAGGCAAGGTTGAAAAAGATAAAAGAAAGAGAGAGGTTGTACCGAAGTTGAGTATGAGACACTACGGGTCTTTCCAAGTGTTGGAGAAGATCAGCAATGCGGTATATCGACTAAAATTACCTCCACATTGGTTGATACACAATGCCTTTCATGTCACTTTGTTGAGACCTTTTCGTGATGATGTGCTAGAGGATATGTCTGCTGAAATTCAGCTTGAAATTGAGAAGCTAGATGGGATTTAGGTACCTAAGCAGATCTTGGCACATAAAAGGAAAGCTCAGAGATAAAGTTCCCAGGAGATATCTAGTGAAGTTTCAAAATTATTCACTAATGGATGGAAAAGGATGACTTGGCAAACCATCCTCAGTTGTTGCAGCTTTACCTAGATGCCGTTCAATTAGAGGCGATTTCAATTCGAGCTCAATCAAATTCAATAGAGCAAGGATCCGAAGTATTGTCTGATGCTCCAGGGGGAGGTAGCACTTCGACAACTATAGTTGTGGACAACTCTCATATATAGTGGATCTCGGATGTATTCAACATGCATCCAAGGTACTATACTAACAGTATGTCTGCTATGGGGTCACTACTCAGTGTACTAGTCACTGTGAGATATATGCAAACGAGTATGGTTGCTATCGCGGCTCTAAGACTATACTTTTGCATCAGTTTGGAATCAATTTATGATCAGTTGGGTATGAGCTTTTGCCTTAGTTTTGAGATCAATTCTAATCAGTTTCAGCTCAGTTTTTTATTAGTTTGAGAACCGTTTATAGTCAGTTTTGGCATCAGTTTTTGCATCGATTGCTGATCAGTTTTTGCGATCAGTTTGGGGTCACATTTGCAATAGTTTGTGATCAGTTCTCAGATCAGCTAATGATCTATTTATGATCACATTATGCTCAGTTTTCAATGGTTTATAGCTAGGGTGAAGTGGAAAAGGAGAAGGAAGTGAACCTGAAGGTAAAGCATTGTCTTCCTCATGGAGTCCATAATGCCTCCTTAGGGACTCCAATGATGGAGAGGCATGAAAAGACACCATGGAATCCCAAGAAGAAGTCTTAGATATTGTCAAATGGTTACACATCATTCATGTATCTCACACAAAACCAAGCCTCTACAGTAACACAGGACACTCTTTAAAAGAGGACCAGCTTTGATACCATGTGAAGATATGCTAGGGTTTGCATAGAGAAAACACAAAATGTACAAACACGACTAAAACAAAATAACTTAGACAATAACACAGTAAATGCAAACCTTAAATCCAAAACCCAAAATGCAAAAAGCACAAATACAAACAAAGAGAGAATAGAACTCTGAAGTGAATGAATGAATGCTATAAATAAGGAAAGAATGTACAAGATACTCAAGGATAGAGCTGTCCAGCAACTGGTGACTCACGTGCGAGCAAGCTGAGGAAGGTGTCAATGTGTGTCATCCACCAAAGATGGATCCTGATGCAATTGCCACTAGTCAAAGCAAAGGCTGATGAAAAAGAGTGCTGAAAACACAAAAACGACCTCCCGTAGATGCAAAATGCAAATCAGGCTAATGCTGGAAATGGAAGGGCAGCAGGCTGAAAACACGAACGCAGTAATCTCTAGGGCTGGAACTAGTAAATGCTGCAATACAGCTGCCTGAAGATGATGACAACTGATCACTAGCAACAATGGGAGGCTCTGCGACAGCTATAGACCATGTACATAGCAACAATCACGCTAGGGGGAGGATAGCCAGTGGAAGAGGGCTGATGGCTGAAACCTACAAGACAAGGATGGGGCTGAATGGTGGGCAGCCTATCTATTTATAGATGTAGAAGGCTCCCTCCAAATTTAGGTTTTGCATGTGGAACACAGAAACTCTCTAGAACCGCTCCCTATTTAATGAAACCTTTTGTAATTTACATGTTTTTGGGACTATTTTAAAGAGCTAATTAGTATGGAATGAATTTTCGACTCAACATTTGGGAGTCGATATGTTCATTAAAGAATTGTTTTCCCCACTTTGTTCCTAAGGATAATGCTAAGGACAACAATCATTCATAAGAGGGGAAGTGTTACATCCTTGGACATCCGAATAGGAGCTAGTAGCATTGGTCACAGTGGTTATGAAGTGACTTAGTGCAACACTTTGGGGCTAGAGCAGCCAAGTCCTATTTATAGGACTCGAGGCCCTATTGTGCACATTATTGTGTGATCACCACTCTCACACTCTTGGCCCGTTGGCCGACACATCTGTACACCGTGATGGTGTGGATTAGTGGTATGGGACACCAACACTTGGGATGTCATTGTAACCTAGAGTGCTACTAGCTCCCAAGCTCGAGGGTGAGCCCGTTTGGCTCTATGACTGGGAAGTGAGTCTGACGTCCAGTCCCTTGTATTCGTAAATGTGGCTTGTGTTGTGTTTGATGTGCAAGTTGGATCTCATGGGGATGACGGACATTTCACATGGCCTCATCTTCTTTCAAATAACATCTACATAATATTTTATATATATAAGATCTTATCTAGATATCCATCCTTTTAGAGGTTGTTCATGCAATACAATAAATATTAAGCACAAGAGCCTGTTCACACCACAAGCTACAAAATAACTAACAAAACTTTCTTTGAAGCAAAGGTGGGTGAGCTCTTAACAACAAAAAGTTGCAACTTTTTACCATATCCTCTTATCTTGGAGCACAGTTAACCATCTACAAGTCCTGTGCAATGGTGACCCCTCCTTATAAGAAAAGGGACTTGGGTAAGTGGCTACACTTGTCCCCTGTCCTGTCTCTAAGCTTGGATGAGCTGGAATATCATAGAAAACAATTAAGAAAAAATGACAATCATTTTAGAGAATACCAATCAAAGGGCCCAACTCTTAACAAAATATGGGAATATATAGGGATTCATTAAGTTCTCGTCTCTTGTCCGACTTAAAGGATTGGGCTTGTGCTCAATGGGACCACAATAACAAACTTGATATTCTTGCTAGACTTGCAATTTGGCAAAGTGACAAATACTTTTTTCATCAAGAATGTTACTTGTCACTTCAAATGTGGTTGAAGCTAGGTGCAAGATTCAATGGTTGATTGGAAACTTCTCAACACTTTTGTACTTTTTGTCAAACCCACCATCTTGACTTCATCATTAGATGCACTACTAAGGTAAATGATTTGATGGACTAGAGAACTCAACTTAGCAAGATGATCAGTTCTTATTATCACCCATTTCAGATCATAAAATTTAAGCTTAAAAAGAGCTTGAAATTTGTTATTTTATTTCCAAAAATACCTTCTAGATAGCTACAGTTTTGTTATGCAATCAAGATAAGGTTGATGCAATGGATGAGACAATCTCATAAGCCAGTAGTTGTAACTTTGTTTGCCAAGCTGGAAACCCAGTCGAGTGAGGCCACTTGGTGATGGGTGGGTGGGGGGCGGCTGTGTGTGTGTGTGTGGGATGTTGCACGATAGACTCTTCAAATTACTTGTGATATGAAGGACCCAAGTATTTTTTTTAAGGCCTGTAGCCTTATCTTCTTGACTTAAATAGTATCTCAATAATCATATTATCTAGCTATCCAGCCTTTCAGACGCTATTCACACAGGATAAATATATGTCACAGAACCTGTTCACACACAAGAGCTACAAACTACTCAACAAGTATGACAACCATTTAAAACATTCAGCTTTGAGAAGTTAGATTGACATATTTCTTTCTGGCACCATCAAATACATGTGCAGAAAATCATTAATGGCTATTTAACAGAATTGTCTCTTGTTGGGAAAAATATAACATACTTACACTTCTGCCTGTCTCACATAAAGACCTTATGCCCATCTCTAGACAAGGATGAAATATACACACTTGCCAATTTAGTAATGGCCTTACATATAGAAATGCTCAACAGGCTCTACAAACATAAAAAGTAGGATACCTTTATGACTGCTGCAGCTGAGGCTGAAATAGACCGCAAGTTGTACCTACAAAAAGGAAGTAAATCCATTTTTATTAAAGAGGTTCTAGAATAAAGTCTCCACTATTCATATTTGATATATGTACATACCCGCCTTCTAGGACAACTAACAATCTCCCTGCTGCTAGTGAGGATAACATATGAGTCATGTGAGCATAACCAAGAGGTGTAACCTGCAGCACCCTTTACTGTCAGAACTTGCATCCAAGAAAGTACTTAAAAGCTTCCAAATACAGGTATGAACAATTCTAACATAATATGCTCATGTTACATATACAATTTCTACAACAACTTCACTTAAACATAATCATAATAAACGACAACACGACTCTCTTGACATGCATAAGAGATGTTCACATTCTCCTTACAAAGAACCCTTCACAGGATTTGCTTACCAATGGTAAGAATCTATTTTCATGAACAGCCTGCACTTCGGATCATCTGATTTTCCCCATGATTCACCCAGCTCACATATATAGAGCCTAATGTGTCCACAGTGCAAAACCGTATTTAAATCTGGCACTGTGATTGAGTTTTCCTCTTTTGGTAAACTGTTTGCTGCCACTTTAATCTGCTTACAACTCATGATGGTCCCCTGACAAACATAATGCAAAGGCCCTCTATCCAACAGTAACTCTTGATTTCATCAGGTCTATTGTATCAGCTTTCTATATCCCTATTCTGAGTCATTCATTCACCCCAATCACATGCATTCACACATGAAGCATTGCTTTCTACCAAGTCTGTTTCTTGTTCAGACTCAGAAGTGCCAAAGAAAACCAGCGAGCACATTATTGATGGAAGTCAAGAGTTTATATTTGAAATAGAAATTGCACTCAGAATTAGCACACGTTTCTGCTGAGTAAAACTTCTGGCACTACTTAGAGAGTATGACAAAAACACCAGACCTCCAAATTAGCAATAGATATGTTATTGATGTTCTATTTTGGAACTCTGGGTATGCAAGCTCATAAGTTGTGCCTCTTCACATTCATCATATATCCAATACTATACATTCATTTCAAATGCTCATCCATTATAGTCATATTTAAAACCTTGTGGTGAACCCACCTTGCAGCCACCCAATGGGTCACCCCTTGCAGCATCAAAGCCAGCTGATATAATTGTAAAGTCTGCATTGAATTGTGATGCTGTAAAAATGCCACAACAATAAATTAGTATTCAAAAGAGCCACAAGAGCTTGATTCTTTTTCCTAATTTCAAAGCATCTAGAAGATAATCCAACTTCTCTTCAGAAGTTTGCAAGCCAATCAAAACTTGTTACAAAAAGATGTATAATCAAGCTTCAAATCTGAGACAACTGCCAACCAAGTGCAAAAGCAAGTAATAATATCCAAAATCATCTCAAACGTTCAGGCTGGACTCGTGCAGAGAAGAACATGAACAATTTTACCTGTACAAACCTGTAGGCACTGTCAAACACATTTTGCTCATGTGCAACTCACAGACAAGGCCTTATTTGCATATATGCATTAGACTATAAATATTGTCGCATTAAACTATAAATATCATGGCCCAATCCCACCAAATATATTCTACATAAGATTCCCTTATGGAACCTAATACCTGTTTAAGATCCATATGGGTTAAGATCTAAGAACTTGGTCAATATTCTTTGAACTGGCAAATTTCCAAGGACAACCTTGCTTTCTCACATGCACCCAATGTAAGTCCATGTAACATTCTTTCTTGTTAATTTCCTTTTTGACTCGGCTGACCAATCACTACCAACTCATTAATTACATCTGGCCTTGCCACATTTTTGTTACATGCCCATTTTGTTATACACCATAATTAATGAGTAAATTGCTTCACTTAGGATGGGACTGCTACAAATTAGGAGTACCGAATGTCCTGAAACATGAATGCTGAATTGCCACCGAAACAGTTACTCAGCATATAGCCCGGCAACGGGGAAAACAGCTAAGGGCAAGGATCTTTGAGAATCCCACCACCAACTTGCTCATCCAAGCATAGGATAGCTGGTAACTTTACCTCCAACAGTTTACTGTCAATGTAGACTAGGCCCATAAATACTAAGCACTCTGAACATCCCTGCACATTTCTCTCAATATCAAAAGCCTCTTTTTGGAAAAATAAGAATATGCGCAGCATCTTTCTGGTTTTCTCGGTTCATTAGACTGTAACCCTAGGAGGACTTCCCTAGTTCTACCAAATTAGGCATGTATTGCAATAAAGTTTGATCTCAAAGGATCGTTGTACGGTCCACTTACCTTGCAGATCAGCAAACCTCTAAAAACTCACACAACATGGACTATCAATTCTAGGCAGAGGCAGTGTGACTATTGAAATTTATATTACACCTTTGGTGGATATTACACATAAGGAGGCACCTTCATTAGTGATCTCTCTAGAATCTACCCCTTCCATCAATCCCTCTCTCCATAAGACACAACATGAAACCACCCTTCTTTAAAAAAGGTGGTGGAGCCCTAAAATGCACTGATTTAAAGCAATTTACAGCAAGCAGTAATTTCATTAAAAACATAAAAATCTAACACTTTACCACTTGGGGCTAGATTGCCCTCAAGGAATTGAGACAAACCAGCACTCGATTGGCCCCAAAGCATTACCACCCCCTACAGTATTTCTTTTCGCATTAATTCCAAACACCTGTTGTACAACTCAAAATTGACCAAGCCAATTTTCCAACAACATATTTGGAATAGTATGTTGTTCTCTGTACCCAGAAACCACCAAGTTCAATTTTGCCCCCGATCGAAGTGCATCCAAGCATAAATTAGGTCGTCACTTGCATGCAGATCTCCAATGACAAGCTGCTTCAAGCCCTGAATTGCCCCTTGATTACAAGCACATGCAGGCACAAATTGCCTCGTGAACACTTGCATATAGGTCCAAAATGACCATCAGCATCAAGCCCGAAATTATTCATTGCTGTTGCATGCATATTCAGCCCACCTATAGACCCAAAATCTCACATATTTTGCTGTCCACTAACCAAATTTGCATCAACAACCTTTCTCGATCATCACAAAGGCATGCATGCACACATTCCACCACCGCCATGCAAGCCCTGATCCTTGCCAATTACACACTAATATTAGCAAATCAACAACCACACCACAATTGGGTTCAAACCTTAGGCTCACATCTCCAATTTCCTTCACCGAATGGCATATGCATCAAGCATAGATGAGAGAGAAGAGGCAAGAGAGAAGATTTTGCATTTCCAGCCCTAAAACAGTGACCAGCATCAAAATCCCTTTCCATAAACCTTAGTCTAGGACATTAAATCACTTAAATCTCTAACCCCCCAATGACACCAAAATCATTTCTAAGGGGAAATTCAATATCCCTAACCAAGATCTATCCTAGGTACCCAACTAACACCTGTTCAAAATAACTTCTGCCAATGTATCTCATTGCGTAAGCTAGGATTATCTATCACCATGACACACATCCAACTTAGTCTCACATGTACACAACTTAAAGTGTCACAACTTAAGTGTCCAAAAAGTATTAAGTTAAAATTTATGTCCTCATGACACAACACTCATAACATGAGAACTACCGACCACCTATTCAACCACTAGCATCACTTCTCTCTCAAAAATCAATTGTTTCCTTTCTAGTTTTTGATCAGTTTGAGAAATGTTTATGGTCACTTTTGGGATTAGTTTTGCATCAGTCAAAGTGGTTTCAAACCACTAAGCATAATATGAGCAACAAAAGTTTTCCACAGTCTATGTGAGCTATTGATATGATCCATCTATAGTTCACTAGGTTTCATCCATATCTAAGTGAAGACATACTATAGAGTGGCTATATATAGCTATATTCTTTTCCTCAAAATCACACATGGAATCAATGGAAAGAACCCTCACGAGCAAGTTTTTGATGTTAAGTAAATCTCCATAATGAAGTTCTAGAGAGGAACAAACCTCAATTTTTGGACAAGGTCTAAGCACAGCAAGCTAGCATTGATTGCATAGTCTCTATTTGATTGATTTTAGCTCAATGGTTGGCCCATTCACAAGATGGATGTGAAGAATGCCTTCTTGAACAAAGAGGTTAGGAAGAGATAGAAAGAAAGAGGGATTCTCATTTCAAGTTTCAAGGGATTGCTTTTTAAAGGCCTTGTATCATCTTCAATAGGCATCAAAAGTTTGGAGTCACAAAATTCACTCTTTCTTTCACAAGGTTTGGATGGAAGACATTTAGACACAAGTTCTACCATTTTATTGCTGAGTGTGGTATTATGCATCAGCTATGTGTTGCTTTTGAGATAGCTGATTGAAGGTTACAGCATTTATTTATATGGATGGTTTTTGAGATAGTTGCTTCAGGGCTATAATCTCTAGTAAATGATTGACTCCTTCTATGGATCCCAACAAGAAGTTCTTTGATGATGGTTCTAAGTGAGTTGATGACACAAGGTACTAGGTACTAGAAGCTTGTTTACTCTTTCTAATACATCCCCCTAGGATCCAACTTGCACATTATACCACACAAGCTACACCCATAACATAGAACATAAAGGAAATAGACATCAGACTCGCCTCCCAGCCATAAAGCCAAACAATCTCACCCCTAAGTTTGAAGCTAGCAATACTTTGGGTCACAATGAAACCAATCTTCAGAAATAATCTAAAGGGCAGAAATAATCTAAAGGGCAATAAACATAAGCTAACTTGCAAACAAGTAAATCAGCAAATCAAATAAACACGAAGACTCACTAAACATGAGAGTTAGAACACTATTCCACAATAGAGACACTTGATAGGCTCCAAAGGACGGCACCCCTTGCCGTACTTCTTTATCAGTATTCAAAGTTTGCCTAAATCACAAGTGACCTACTATCACAAACTAGCACTCTTTTAATGCCAATGATATTCCTATGTGCCTTGCTCATGAATCAGCCCATGCTTGTCTCTAGCATAGTCCTCAATTGCTCTCCTACCCCTTGTGACCAAGGTGATGGGACAGGCACTCGTTGAGCCATTCATGGAGGAGTTAGCAGAGGTATTCTACACACAAGATGGGCAGAAATGCCCAAGAGAGGATGGGCTGTCTATAGCATTTTCTCCACGTATTGGGAGGTGGTGAAGGATCACCTACTCCAGGCTTTTTAGGTGATCTTCAACTCGGGTCGAATGCTGGGCACCCTGTCAGCAGGACTAGTTAGACTTCTCCCCAAAGGGAGAGACTGCTTGGAGCTGTCTCAGTGGCAGCCAGTCACCTTGTTATCACTGGCCTATAAGACCTAGCCAAGATGATTGGCAATAAGCTTCACTCCGTTCTCCCAAACACCATCCATGATACATAAACAAATTTCATCCACAATAGGAGCATCCTGGACATCTTTACCTTCTTTGAGGCCACTGAGTGGGCTCAGCACAGTGGCCAGAAGACGGTTGTGCTTCTGTTGGATTTTGAGAAGGCCTATGATAGGGTCGACTAGGACTTCTTGGAAGGCACTATGGCATGATTGGGCTTCCCCCAAGAGTGGATCAGAGGGGTATCTATATTGTACAGGTCAGCCCCTAGCAGGGTACTCGTAAGAGGTAGGAGGGGGGAGGAGTTTCATTTGGAGAGGTCCGTCCGGCAAGGCTGCCCTCTAGCCCCTTACCTATTCCTATTCTTTGCGGAGGCAATTTCCTACTTTCTCTGCTCGAGAGCAAGCGGCCTGCAAGGCCTTACAGAGCTGGTGGACTTTGAGTATGCAGATGACATGGTCCTCTATGTGGAGGACAGCAAGGTGATGATGGAACAGGTGAGACTTGCATTGGAGGTATTCTGCCCAGCTGCGATTGCAAGAATCAACTGGCAGAAGTTGGTTGGTTTTCTCACAGATCCAAAGTCTAGCACCGAGTGGGGCATCCGCTTGGCTATCTTGGCTTCCAAATGGGACTTGACATTACCCCAGTTCAGCAGTTTCTCCCACTACTTGAGTCCATCAGAAGGAAGCTAATGTAGCCAGCATTCATTGCATCTTGTAAATGTCACAAGCATTAACACTAATGATTGTTGGATTTCTCATGGATCACATGGACAATCTGTCCTGACCAAAATCAAATATAGATCCCCTCCCCACTCCAAAATCCCCCTTGAATTAACAGACCAAAAGTTTTACAGTCTACAAATGCTTTGTACCAGGAGTGTGCATGAATCAGCTCTACAAAAGCTGAGCCTTGACTAACGAGACCAATTTGACAGCATAAATGTCAGTCTGATATGGGATCAACAGTAACACCTTTGGAAATCAGGCTAGCTCTAGAACCCAAGGCAATTGAAGTGATAAAAATGATAGAACCAACGACATTAGTACCTGCTGCTCAGGTTAGAACATGAATCAAAAAAAGCTACAAACTAATGAGGCCAGTTTTGAAACCCTGAGTATTCACCTAACTAGGGACCATAGCTACCTAGGAGAGTGCAAGATCGCCACCCTACTATATGACCTGTTCCTAGACACAGATTTGGCAACCCCATGAACACAAGGCCGATGTCCAAACTGGCTTCTATTAGCACGAACAGAGTATGGCTCTTCTCTTGATCCAGAGCTATATCGACTGCAGACACCAGAGGACCACCACTGCAGACCTATACCTTACTGGTGTGAACTTGCCCTTGTTCATCTCCTACTATGCCCTAGTCATAACATAATTGCCTTACTAGACTGAGCCTCTATGTCAATTCTCTTATCCCAAAGGATTAATAATAACAGTTACCAGTTGGATAAAGATGTCACAAGCAAAGAGATTTAGATTTGTCAGATATTAGCAGAATCAAGTTGTGGTAAATATGGAAAACAACCTGTTATCTCAAAAGAAGTCAGGAGAGAGGACTTGAGAGACCTAAATTCCTCAAATCTTAATTCCTTCAAATTGTGGTAATAGACAAAAACAACCCCCTATCACAAACCAGCCATTGTACAAACTTGCAACAACCAAGCACACTGATTGAACTGGCTTACCGATTGGCAGCACAATCTGTTGAAAAGCAAAAATATAGTCATTATCCCTTACTCCTCCACACATCCAAGGGATATTCACTGAAAAACCTTCACCTTCATTGTGACCAACCTGTTATGCAGAGAAAATGACACTCAGGAATAGCAGCAGAACTTAACTGAGCTAGTTCCACCATAACAATGCAAATATAAAGCCAGGAATGCACACATCCAAGATTACAATGTACAGAGATGAAAAGCAAGCCAACAGGCTTTCATTGTTTACTTTGTTCCTCTACTCCAAAAAAGAGTTAAGTGTTTTTATCTGCATGTGACCAAACAAAACATAGACTGCTTAGATCAATTGGCAACTGCTTAGAGCACATCTATGCACACACTGTTCACATTGCCACTGCAGTTGCCGCTTTTGCTGATCCTGCTTCCACTTATATGTAAAAGTTTTGTAGTAAAATCTTCTTTAAAAAGGCAATCATTGTTAAGCTAAAAAAGATGCATTACACATTAAATCTTCATTAGCTCATTAAAACAGCCCCAAAACTCTGATTTCCAAAGTTTCTGTGTCCAACAAGCCAAAACCCTATATTTGGGAGGATCCACGTCTATAAATAGGAGGCTACCCAGCCACCTTCTTCATGCCTTGTTTTGCAAGTTACCCAGTTCTTGCCAGCCTCCATCCATCAAGCACCTCATTCAATCTGTTGTTGTGGTCATCTCCAACTATAGCTCTTTGGCCTGGCAACTCCTACAGGTCGCATTTTGCCCTAGCTTGTTGATGCCACCATCATCTACAGCAGGTCGTTTTCACTTTTTCAGCACTTTTTTTCATCAACATCTGCTTCAACTAGTGGTTAGAGCACTCAGGATCTGTCTCCAGTGGACAACACACGTCAACCCCACACTCAACCTGCTTCAGAGTTCTCTTTCTTCTTAGTTTGTGTTTTGCATTTTGTGTTTTTGCGTTTGTGTTCTCTGTGTTTCAATCGTGGTCATGCACTTAGTGTTTTCTTTTCCAAACCCTAGCATATCTCCATGATCCCAATGTCATTGCCACGGACAGTCCGGTATAACAAGGAGCCCTTGTCCGGGCCATAACATGTAAACACCTGCCTTTTGCCGACCCCTCTTCCACTCATTTATAAAATACTTACTCAGCATAAATCAATAATGCACAGCAGTAATGCTGTACCCCTAAAAGATCTTGCAATGTCTTTGAGAAAAGGCAAAGATGGTTGAAAGTTTGGAACAGGGAAAAAACAAAGTCAAAGTAAAAAACATCAAAAAAGTTCTCCAAATTTTTGCAAAGAAGCTGACAACTACTAAGACCTAAAAATGGCAGGCCAAGGAGAAAATGGATTTTACAAATCCAACACTTTAACATGCCGCAGATACAAAAACAGCAGCCACAGAATCTTTTTCTGTTTGTCACAACTTCATGATAGCACTACAGTGGAATTAGAAGGAAAAAACTGACACACCCTCAAAACAAGAAAAGCTAAAGAACCATAGTAATTCGAGACTAAACCTAGGGGGACTTAAGTTTTTCTACTGCCTATAAATCAGCACCAGAAAAATCTGGTCAGATAAAACAAATATACGAGTCTTAGAAAGAAGCTGAAAAGAATTCAAACACTTGCCTCTGTAGCAGCTCCAGTGCCCGGGTAAAAAAATCTGTCGTGCCTATGCAAAGAGATATACAATACCTGCATATATAGAAGAGTATTACATTACTCAAAACCTCCCTTCAAAATCAGACAGGAAGATTGCAGCTCAATTTCACTTACAGAAGAATCATTCTCAAAAACTTCCTGGGTCCCATTCCCATGGTGCACATCCTGTTTCAAATATAGGTGAAGGTGAACATGCTTGATGTCATTTTTGCCGCCAAACAAGACGCAGAAAATGAAGACACGTAGTTTCAAATCAACATGACCTAAACAAACTTAATCGGTCTGCTGTACTTACCCAGTCTACAATCAACACCTTCTTGGCACCTGCTGCCTGAGCAGCTTTAGCAGCAACAGCGGCATTGTTATGAAGGCAAAATCCCATAGAAGTGGCTGAATCAGCATGATGTCCTGGAGGCCTAACCTAGAATATTTAACAGAGGACATTTATTGCTATTTCTCCCATAAGACTCTAGCAGAGATTTTTCTTGGAATTTATTAGAGCATACCAGAGCAAAGCCATTCAAAAGTTGTCCATTCATGATTGCTTTTGCAAGGTCTATACATAATCCTGCTGCCAGTCTGGCTGCCAGAGCTGAATGTTGATTCGCATAAGTGTCAGGTGTGAAAAAACTGCATATGCGTCAAGGGTGAAGAAACTACATCAAACCTTAAACAGATCAAGGACCCCTACAGACAAAGAATCATTCTCGTCAGTGAGGTTAAAGATGAAAGTCCAAATACCTTGACACAGTACCAGCTGTGGCTTCTACAGCATCTACATGACCACGAGTGTGAACCTAAGGTCAAGATCACAATCATCACCCACAATACTAAACATCAGAAGTGAAATGCCCTCCCCTGAACAATTTAGAAGAATAAGCTGTAGTTAGCTGTTGAAATATTGCTTAATATTACAGTTGTGATAAAAAATCAACCTTACCGCCTCCAGCTCTGCACGAGTGGCCTCTCTTGCAGGAAAAGGCACACACCGGCCAGGCAACAAACCTAACAGCAATTGCAGAGTAACATCATAAAATATATTAATTAGTATCATCTTGCCTCCATATGCTTTCCAAAACAAAGTTTAAAAACACCTATTTTCAGTTCGAACAGCTTACCTGCAGCAGCTAGACCACCCAAAATTGACTGCAACCGGGTCGGTCTTTCAGGATGAGGAGCTGGCTTCTTAATAACCTGATTTTATACTCTGTAAATCAACCAAGCATGGAATCCAACCACCATACCAAACCTCCTAAAAGTGTAGAAAATAAACTTGAGATTCATCTTACTAGACCTCAAAATGAAGCAGCATTCGTTCATCAAAACCAATGGCTGTGATTCCAACTATGGATCTTGCAGACTTCCGTAAAGATGAAAACCATTGAGCAGACATAGAGTTCCCTTCCACCAACCCTAACAAGACAAATTTGTGGCAATTACGTTTAACTGCAGCCACATGTTATACAGTTCTCTTTTTGAAGTCACAAACATCAGTACCTTGACCAGAGTTTTTGTTTTGTTCTGTCTCAGTTTCGTCAGTACCTTCTGGTGAAAACCTAGGTGCTAAAAATCCATGCTTAAGGATTGCAGATTTCCGATGCTCACGGCAATGCTTCACATGATTACAAAAGAACCTGTCAGTTATCTTTCTTTCTTGTGAAACAATCTCTGTTCCAAATAATAAGTTTGTGGATTGCAAAAAAGGCGGTTTTTTTACCATGCAATTAGATGCCTCATCAGGGTTTGAAAATATGCAGTTCGTACAACACCATTCGATGCGTTGTTGCGAGGGTTCCCAGTCATCATCT
The DNA here is from genome assembly GCF_053477565.2 of Lygodium microphyllum. Classification (NCBI taxonomy): domain Eukaryota; kingdom Viridiplantae; phylum Streptophyta; class Polypodiopsida; order Schizaeales; family Lygodiaceae; genus Lygodium; species Lygodium microphyllum. The sequence goes on from NC_141159.1 coordinate 29,849,375, forward strand.
TCTTCTTCATCCTCCCACTCGCCTTCATGTTCATACATTTCACGCAAAGCTAAACTTCCACAAGCCTCATAGCCTTCTTTTCTATGAGTCTGCCTAACTTCAACAGATGCATCACTTGTATCATCTGCCAAGCTTACAGCCATTTGTTCATCTCCAATGCTAGCAGTCTGATCACTTTGTCCATTTACTCCCTGATCTTGTTGCTTAGAGTGCATATTCTGGAGGTTATTTGAGAGTACTTCTGCTCTACTAGTACTGGCCTGTTTAGGCCAGTCACTCTCAACTGCTTGATGCTCCATATCCATTACATTTTTCCTTAGACTGACATCATGATGTGTAACAGTTCTTTCTCAATATTATTACAATTTCTCAAGCCAAGGAAAAGCATAAGATCTCTTCTTCTTCTAGACCTGCTCAGAAATACCTCAAGGTATACAAGGTAAATAACAGCGTCTCTTTCTAAAAATTGACCACTGTTAAGACCATTGATAAGCCTGTCATGAACAACACCATTACATTAAAATCATAAGGCAAAACACTTTCTGGATGAAAACATAGAACAGCTTTAGGGACACCTTTGAACAAAATTGCTATATTAGGATATTACATCTCCAAATAAACCGGCAGACTGAAATCTAGAGGTCATTCTCCCCAAGCAGATCCTTCTTCACATATGGAAGCATGGGACGGACAACAAGTTTAAATTTGCATAGCAATCAGTTTCAAAGATACCTTGCTGCATTTCCCACAGAGATCACCCTAACTTCACCTCCTGTGGTTTAAGTTATAGTTCCCACAGAGATCACCCCAACTTTACCTGCTGTGGTTTAAGTTATAGTTTCCAATACTCTTGATGCAGGTATAACTGTGATTTGGCCATTTGCATACTCCACTCTCTAGGTACATTGCCTAAGTTTCCAAGACATGCAGGGATCCAGGATGCTTTTGAACAGTGACAAAAGAAGACAAGCGCTGGCAATTGAACATTGAGGTTGATTTTGAGTGAACTCTACCAATTGAACTATACAACTGAGAAGCAGTGGTTTATTTCCTAAATGAGCAAAAAAAATTAGAATTATCCCTAGGACTAAAACACAAAAATGTCCTACAGTAGGTCAACCTGAAATAATGGCAAAATATAAATGATTATTGGCTTGTTTTAGTGTTATTATAACCTACCAACAGTGACTACAGTAGGGCAGTTTGAAATCATGGCCTAATGAACCAACTGCTGATTTGCACCAAAAATGCCTGAAGAGAGGAGAAATAACTTTATGTTGGTCACTGTGCTGAGAAGAGAGAGTGATCTGCTGGAACTCAATCTCCCAATGCCTTGCATTCTGATTTCCACCCTATGCCTGTGGTGTCAATCCAAGCATCTCTAGAGGATGGGCCCCACTGTTAAGACGATCCCCCACACCCCCTGCTCCTCATCTGCAATGCCTTGAAGACCTATACCGCCTCCTAACCTCCAGAGTCTCTAGATTCTTAAAGTATCCCAATAATCCAAGAATCAATCTGTAGCATATCCTGTAAGTTACAACCACATAATCCAGGAACCAGCTCTAGCCCTGATGGTGACCTCACTCTCAGCACATAGTTATTGAGGATTCCTGTGCAAGAACTTGCAGGCCGAGCCTGACCTCCACAATAGTCCTGTGATCTCTCACCAAAGTATACACCCCTCCACTCCAGCCATGGGTGCAAATTCAGTAATCCAAAGAGGTGAAGGATCTTCTTGAAGACAAAACCTGCCTTCAATGAACCAAAGGGTACAAACTTCAACTTGCAAGCACTTAATCGTAATATAAAAATTCAGCAACCAAAAAACAAATCAAACTGTGAGCTAGAATACTCCTGCACCTGAGCACAAAGGAAGATTGGCACAAAGTCAGCCACCCCTTGCGGCATGTCCTTATCATTATTGAATTGCCAATACAGCTTTTACTACTCAGAAAGGTCATATCACTGGCTTCCTGAACTCAGCCATCAATAGGCCCAATCCATTACAATTGCTCACAGATCTGCAGTGCTCAAGTACCTATCTCGAGCTGCTCTTACTAGCCACTAGAGGAGATGATGGGCTAAGGAAACAATTGGGGGGATAGTGGTCTGCAAGAAGTGGGTGAGGCAATGGACACTACTCAAAAGATGAAGAATGGGGCCAATAAAGCCCGTGCTCCCGTCCAAAAGGTGATGGCCTGGCAATTAGCACTGAACTCACAATTGTAAGGTTGTGGGTTCAAATCTCGTTGGGTGTATCACTTGGTTTGGACACCTATGTTCACATGTTATGTTTGTGCAAGTTCAAGCTCTTGCCCACTTGAGCACTTGGTCTGTCCTCCTTGGTAGGGCCACGAGGAGGATCCTAGTGCGATCAAGCTCCGGTGTTACATTTGTCTTGCAAGCTGCCCTAACTGCACATAGGAAAAATGCCAGCATGGCTCACTCTTGACTAATATTTGGAGGGGAGGCAACCCCTCGTGGACTTTTTTTCAGGGTATGTGTCTTATCTTAGGAGGAAAAAATGCCCACGCTTCTTAAAATCTATCCAAAGAAACGCTCCTGAGGTAGCTTCCTCTAAAAGACAGCCTGCTTACTAAAGATAACCCAAGTTCTGAGATGGGTAAGGCCATAAATTGAGGAGATGGAAGCCCAAATTAGGAACATGTACGACTTCACCTATAGAACTCAAATGAAGACAATCACAAAATAATGCCAAGTGTCCACGGATGTAATGTTACCTACACTGACAAAACCTGAGTTCTGAGATGGGTAGCGCCATAAACTAGGGAGACCCAAATCAGGAACATGTAGGACTTCGGCTATAAAGCACAAATGAGGACGATTGGAAAATGACACTGACATCAGAGTTCTGAGATAGGTAAACCCATGAACAACGGGGACAAAATCCCAAACCAAGAACATGTAGGACTTTGGCTACAAAGCTCAAATGAGAACGATCGGAAAATGATGCTAAGTGCCACACAAATGTAATGTCACCTACACCAACGAATCCCTGTTGAGAACGGATCTTGTAGAGCCAATCACACCTCCAAGTCATACGACTCGAAGCAACTACTATCCATTATCCAAGGCTTCTTTGAAGATGAGCAAGCACCTTTTGGATGGGCAGTGGGCAAGGCAGGCAGCCTTCAAGTAGATGGATGAGTGCAAGTAGGCAAGTAATAGCCCAGCAAGCACGTAACACAAACGGGCAATGGACAAGGAGTCCAACAGCAAGATGGGCAGTCGCACAGCAGGCAAAAACCAACAGTAAGCAGACAGTGAACTGCCAATCGGCCAATGCCACATGGTAGGCTACAATCAACCAGTTTATGCTGGCCAACCTGCTCTTCTCCTCCCCCCCCCTGCCAGAACCCCCTCTTCTTGTAGCCTATTTAGGCAGTCTCTAGCCTACATGGTGATGTATTTTATGATTTGCAGTGAAAGTGCAGATTTCAAACTTCAAAATTTTATGATTTGCCTTGGCTCTTTCTAGGTGCTATATTTCAAATGTCAAACAAGAGGGACAAAATCTTTCTAGCTCTAAGGCATAAAATAAATCTAGGCGGGAACATTTCACATTGGTAGTACAAAAGAAACAATTGCCATTTGAAATATAGCACCTAGAAAGAGCCAAGGCAATAAGCAAGCCACTTATCAAGTTTTTTCTAAGAAAAACTTTGCATTTGAGTCTTATTGACCCACCCTTCCATAGCAGTCCAATTCCACCATGCCTCGCTTTTATGTAATCCCCAAATAGCATTGGCTTTGGTTCGCAACCAATGGTGATCTCTAATCATAAGGTGATACATCTAGTTAACCAAAGCCCTCTCCAAATTTAGATGACCCGCAAGATTCCAATCCTACCAAAGGATGATTGAAATCAAGGGTGGAAAAGGGCTATCGGTCCTGCAATAACATTGAGATCTTGCCCCATAAGTCATGGTATCCAAGAGCTGGAAAATCCATCTAGCCTTGCGGAAAGACCTCATCACACTGCAAGTTGAGAGAGTCACATCCGCAATAGAGACCAAGCCCAAACATGCCGTGCGATTAAACTTGGAGCGGTCATCTTATTTCCCTTCCCAAACGAGCAGACCGGACATATGTAGCAATTCAAACTACAAGGAATTAGTGAATAATCTATCCTCTGCTAGTTTCCAATTCGCCTTTTGAAGGACCGTCTTCCATGAGCACACCAAATGGATCACTAGCACAAACGAAAGAAGCGAAAGCTAGGATTAAGTGTTGAGTATGTGCACCATGAACCCTGAATTTCAGTATTACCATGCACAATTTTCCAATCTTCAAGAAAAAGTGAATAATAGAGACCCAAGACTCATGATCAGCACATATAGTTTGAAATAGTCACCAACAAAGAGCAACCATAACAACCCCACCACACATGCTTTTGGAGTACAAACATAGCTCCAAGGAATCCAAGAGACACCAGTATGCACAAAATCCTTGTCCCATAACAAAAAATGGATATACCTTGTAAGGTCATTCAAAACTACTCCTAGTTTAAGGCAAAAGTAGCAAAAAATAGGTAAAATGTGCCACTTTGAGATGCACTTGAAATGGCTAAACCTGAGACTTTCAATACCCACTTTCTGTTGAGAATAGCAAATGATGCTTAACATGAATGCCTGTAGAGGCTAGATGTGTGCCCAAAAGAGGCTTGCCCATAAGTGGCTTTGTATGAGAGAGAGACAATGATGTATACTCTAGAAAGAGATGTCTAAAATCCCATAAGCACAGAGAGGAAAAGTGGTACTATCCAAAAAGCTAATAAGACATGTACTTGACACTCATTTCAATACAATGGAACTATCAATTTGAGTTACTCAATATTGTTTTTATGAGTCCAAGTTAATCTATCTTGGAACCTAATTCAATTGAGGTACAATCCCTCATTTTGATAATGTATCGTGTGTTTGATTTGCGTCCACCATAGCTAACTAGCTCAAGATCCGTGTTTCTCAACATGGTATCAGAGCCATGGCTGAGTTAGGTAGCTAGTGGGCTCCAAAACAAGTGCTTGTTTAAAATCTTCATTAGCCTCCTTGTGGTAGCCAAGGAATTTCCGTGCAGTGCCTCTTCTTAAATAGGCTTTCACATTCTTCTTGTCGAGTTCAAGTGCCTTGCTGCAGTTAGTGTTAAATGATGTGGATCTAGGACATGACACAAGCTATGGTGGATCAAAGATGAAGACCAAGTTCATAATGACATGGACAAGTAGAGACCAGCTATTACACAAGTGAATTAGATTCCAAGATAGATTAGCTTGGACTCATAAACACAATCTTGTGTAAAATTGACAATGACAAGACACTTAACTGAAAGTACAAAGCATCATGATATTGTATTCATTTCATAGTCAAGTACAATCCTTTATAGACTTTGAGTTGTTCCACTCTCCTCACTGTGCATATGGGATTCAAGACAGCTCCTCTTGGAGCATACATCATTTGTCTATTTCTCAACAGTTAGCCTCTGCTAAAAGGAAACTGGACAATGCTAAATATGCAGCAGCTCGATTACTGTAATAAGTTGCATTTGTTTTATCTTGTCTGATAGCTTCAGAATAATATTCTAGTTGTTCTATAATCTTTCCTTTTAAATGTTGTAATTTCCTCGTCCTCCTTCTTCCGAGAAGTTCTGGTATTCCTCAGCTTGCTCCTCCAAGCACCCCACATCCTCTCAGTAACCTCACATTATGGCACTCCAGTCAATCCAGCTGCATCATCTTTTGACTACCTGGTGGCTCTTCCAATGGTTCAGTTGTTTCAGTCAGAGCATGTCTCATTGATTTTGCTTTAGGCACAGATACAGGTGCTAGTGTCAGGATACCAGCAACATTCTATGGTATTATGGGATTCTGTCCATCGTGTATTGGTGTTGTTTCTATGTCACAGAGTCTTGACACAGTGGGTTGGTTTGCCAAGGACCCAGATGTATTGTGCACTGTGGGTCATGTCTTATTACAGCAACCTTATGTTGAACCAAGGCAGCCAAAGCGTGTGCTCATTGCCGATGATTGTTTTAGGCTAAGCTTGAATGTTGAGGACACGCTAATGCCAATAGTTATTAATTCTATGGAAAGTACATGCGGAAGGCAAGTTGTGACCCACATTAAGCTTAGACAGTACATATCATCCAAGATCTCAAGCCTTAAAAGATTCAAAGCAGATGTAGATAGTGAGAAAGCTGAACGCGGTGTTTCTAGTTTGAACTCTTTGAGAAATGCACTGCAGCTGCTTCAACAGTACGAGATTAAGACAAATCATGAAGAGTGGATCAACAGTGTGAAGCCTTCTTTGGGCCGTGGAACTTCTGATCGAGTGAATGCTACCATACAAACAAGTTCTAAGCTTGTACCAGACACATTTAAAGGTTCGGAATGAAGCTCGTGTTGCTTTGAATAAACTTCTAACGAATGATGGGATCTTAGTTATTCCTACCTCTCCTGGTCCACCTCCAAAGCTGCGTTTAAAAGAGTCTCACCTCATGGTGATTGTCTATCCATTGAGCCAAATAAAATCCAAAAGTTCATGTATTCCGAAATTTATTTCATGTATGAGAGTCTGTCAAACCAAGCCCATGTTCCAATCAGTGTGTTCACTTGTAAAAGCATGAAGCAAAACAACCGTGTCAAGAAGACTGAAGCAAAAAAAGAAGTACCACACACCAACAAAAGGGATAAGAAACACAATGAAGAGTGCCAAAGAAGCCCAAAGAAGATAAAGAAGATACTTTCCGCTGTTGACAACAAAGAATTTCCCATAGTGGATCTCCCTTAGTGGATCTTGTTTCCCATAGTGGATGTAAAAATCCTACCAAGATGTAAAGTTTCAAGCCTTAACTTAACTAGGCTGCCAAAGAGCTAGTCTCCTGGTCCATGTTTACATGCAGGGGGGGCAAAAGCCAGCAAGGATAGAAACTCGTCATTTGAGGGGGGGTGTTGAGAATAGCAAATGATGCTTAACATGAATGCCCGTAGAGGTTGGATGTGTGCCCAAAAGAGGTTTGACCATAAGTGGCTTTGTATGAGAGAGAAACAATGATGTATGCTCTAGGAAGAGATGTCTAAAATCCCATAAGCACAGAGAGGAAAAGTGGTACTATCCAAAAAGCTATAAAGGCACGTACTTAACACTCATTTCAATACAATGGAACTATCGGTTTGAGTTACTCAAGATTGTTTTTATGAGTCCAAGTTAATCTATCTTGGAACATAATTCACTTGAGGTACAATCCCTCATTCTGAAAATGTATCGTGTGTTTAATTTGCGTCCACCATAGCTAACTAGCTCTAGATTCGTGTTTCTCAACACTTTCAATATCAAGAAAGTGTCATCAACCAATACTTGCCCAACAAAATTTTGATTCAATGAAAAGGATAAACGAACCAACTCCCCAATGTCAACTAACTAGTGTTAACTAAATGCGACAACATGGTGAGAACTAGATGGGTAGCTAAAACCAATCTTATTTCTTTGAAAGGATAGTAATGACCTGATTAACACTTAATTACAGCAATAAGAAAATTAACATAAAATGAAATACACACTTTAACTTAATCTTGGACAAACAACATCCAAATGGCCACAAAAACTTGGTGCCCGTTGCAATATTTCTTTGATTTGCATTGCAAATGGATGGAGTGCAACTGAGATTCTTCAACCTCCACTCATCCAAGCACCTCTTGATGTCATAAATAACCAACAAGCCTTTAAATCAATTTGCCCCTTGATATGCTAGGGAATTGGCCTTTACCCGAGCTACTTGGAAAATAAATTAGCCCCAAATTTAATGCTAATTGGTTGGCCTCTTAAATCCTCTTGAAATACACTGCTTTCATCTATGAAAATTCAAGCCTTCAAATATGGCCACGCTCCCCAAGGTGGCTGTTATTATTATTATTATTATTATTATTATTATTATTATTAAAAGGTGGCGGACATATTTAAAGGTTCGGAATGAAGCTCGTGTTGCTTTGAATAAACTTCTAACGAATGATGGGATCTTAGTTATTCCTACCCATCCTGGTCCACCTCCAAAGCTGCGTTTAAAAGAGTCTCACCTCGTGGTGATTGTCTATCCATTGAGCCAAATAAAATCCATGTATTCCGAAATTTATTTCATGTATGAGAGTCTGTCAAACCAAGCCCATGTACCAATCAGTGTGTTCATTTGTAAAAGCATGAAGCAAAACAACCGTGTCAAGAAGATTGAAGCAAAAAAAGAAGTACCACACACCAACAAAAGGGATAAGAAACACAATGAAGAGTGCCGAAGAAGCCCAAAGAAGATAAAGAAGATACTTTCCGCTGTTGACAACAAAGAATTTCCCATAGTGGATCTTGTTTCCCATAGTGAATATAAAAACCCTACCAAGATGTAAAGTTTCAAGCCTTAACTTAACTAGGCTACCAAAGAGCTAGTCTCCTGGTCCATATTTACATGCAGGGGGGGCAAAAGCCAGCAAGGGTAGGAACAAGTCATTTGAGAGGGGGTGTTGAGAATAGCAAATGATGCTTAATATGAATGCCCGTAGAGGTTGGATGTGTGCCCAAAAGAGGTTTGACCATAAGTGGCTTTGTATGAGAGAGAAACAATGATGTATGCTCTAGGAAGAAATGTCTAAAATCCCATAAGCACAGAGAGGAAAAGTGGTACTATCCAAAAAGCTATAAATGCATGTACTTGACACTCATTTCAATACAATGGAACTATCAGTTTGAGTTACTCAAGATTGTTTTTATGAGTCCAAGTTAATCTATCTTGGAACATAATTCACTTGAGGTACAATCCCTCATTCTAAAAATGTATCGTGTGTTTGATTTGCGTCCACCATAGCTAACTAGCTCTAGATTCGTGTTTCTCAACACTTTCAATATCAAGAAAGTGTCATCAACCAATACTTGCCCAACAAAATTTTGATTCAATGGAAAGGATAAACGAACCAACTGCCCAATGTCAACTAACTAGTGTTAACTAAATGCGACAACATGGTGAGAACTGGATGGGTAGCTAAAACCAATCTTATTTCTTTGAAAGGGTAGTAATGACATGATTAACACTTAATTACAGCAATAAGCAAATTAACATAAAATGAAATACACACTTTAACTTAATCTTGGACAAACAACATCCAATTGGCCCCAAAAACTTGGTGCCCGTTCCAATATTTCTTTGATTTGCATTGCAAATGGATGGAGTGCAACTGAGATTCTTCAACCTCCTCCACTCATCCAAGCACCTCTTGATGTCATAAATAACCAACAAGCCTTTAAATCAATTTGCCCCTTGATATGCTAGGGGATTGGCCTTCACCCAAGCTACTTGGGAAATAAATTAGCCCCAAATTTAATGCTAACTGGTTGGCCTCTTAAATCCTCTTGAAATACACTGCTTTCATCTATGAAAATTCAAGCCTTCAAATATGGCCACGCTCCCCAAGGTGGCTGTTATTATTATTATTATTATTATTATTATTATTATACAAATGCATGCCTGACGGTGTGGTACTTATAAGTGGTTACAAAAATAGCGATCATCCAACATCACCATAAGATATTAATATAACGATAATCATAAAAAGCTGCATGTCTGATGGTCATGGTAAGGACAAGCAGTTACAAGAACAGAAAACCCACGAACAGCAACTTGGCACAACAACGTCTTAAGTTTTTCTTTTCTTTTCTTTTCTTTTCCTTAGCTTGACATTAATATAATGACAACCATAAGCAGCTGTATGTCTGATGGTGATGGTACGGACAAATAATTACAAGAGCAGAGAACCCACAAACAGCAACTTGGCACAACAACATCTTAAGCTTGCTTTTAATTCTTTTTCTTTATTAGCAGCAGCTTGACGATAATATAATGATAACCATCAACAGTTGTATGTCTGATGGTGATGGTACGGACGAGTAGTTACAGAAACAGAGAACCCACAAACAGCATCTTGCCAAGGCAACATCTTAAGTCTGTTTTCAAATAATCTTTCTTATAAACAGTAGCTTGATGTTAATATTTATAATAATTATAATAAAACAGTAATCTTTGATACGAATGTCATGATAAACTTAAAAAATCACGATGAATAATTGGAAAGATCAATGCATGATTGGATGCAGACCTTGATTTTGGGTTGCTGGGGCGTAGTAACTGAACGAAAGTATCATCCTGAAACAGAGTCTCGCTTACGCGGGCAAGGTCTTCCTCCCTGTGCTCACTCTGAGTTTGCTTGCGATGGTCACAAAGAGGGCGTTTCTACGCTATGCGTCAAGACATCATAAACATGACCTTCCGGCTTCCGGCTTCCTATTGCAACCTTTCCCCCTCCTAAATTTAACAGCGTTGTGAAGAATCTAATATGAACAAGCGTTATGATCGTCTTAGAAGATTTGGAAGCACGATAGTCTGCAGCTGTACAAGTCCAATAACAAAAATCAATAAGAAGTATCAATCTTTTAAAAATAAGGCAATATAGTTGCAAGCCTATCCCGAAATTAAGCAAGACTCTAAAGATACTTATGCTTTAATTATTATGAACAGAAAGAAGAAGAGGAAAACAATAAAGAAACCAGCCATCCTTGGATGGTTAGCCTTTGGTAGGGGTCTTGCAAATAGATAGTTGGTGTCATTAGGATGAAAGGATAGAGAGAGGCGTCATAGAATTTACTTGAGCTTGCTTGATCAGAAGAGTACTGACACACCAATGCTTCTTGCATGTGATGTTGCCAATAGCATGGATATGAATAAAAAGGAACGAAGGGTAAGATCATCTGTTCTCCCATAGGCACAAATGTCGTCTGTGTAGTGTCTAAATCTAAATAGGTACCATGCAATATGTATGGAGGATGATTGGCACAATTATCTCTAAAATTTATAAATTTAGGGGTCATGTCCTTTCCCTCACAAAAGTATGAGTTGTCTTGCATATACGCTTCAAGTATATGGCCCATAAACTGTGTCTTATGCATATATTTGGTTTAATATGATTGTGCAGAACTCCTTCCTCCTTTTCTCTTGCTCAAAACTAATGAGTGCTTATGATGCCAACATTGTTTTTAGTTGAAGTGACATTACTACAAACAAAGAAAGCACAAATGCTTAGTCGTACTAATAGTGCATGTGGGGGGCATGAGTGAGATAGATGCTACTTCACCCTTGATGAACGACTAGAAATATTAGTAGTGCACATAAGGCACAAATGAGCTAGGTGCTACTTCACTCTTACACCTACCTATTATGACTTAGATCATCTCATAAGGAGGGAAAACGATTCTTCTATTATGGCCAACTCTGACTCCTACTACTAGATGAGCTCCATCTATATGTCTTCATGCATGGTTGATTTAGAAACCTAATTAGTATATACATTGATATGAATTCTTGTTTTATTTGTTCAATAGTTAAAGATTGTCTCCTCTATACCTACAGCCTTGCCACGTTATGGCTCTCCATTTTCCTTAAATGAGAAATTTGATTCTATTTTATTAAACATGGAAATGCATGTGGTTAGATAATTATGCCAATGGATGTGGTCACATGGTTGTGATACAAACCTTTCTTATGGTTGCAATCATCTTCAAGTGATGTGATGCCTCGTTTTAAATTTTTGGCTTGCCCTTGAAGAGAAGGTCATTCATGAATGTGTCATCATCAATGTTGTCATCATTGGTATTTGGCTTGGTGGGCCTCTCCACATGTGCAATAGTGATCATTGTTGGTGTTGGCTCTATTTCCTATTTGTACTAGCTCAACAAGGAGATCAATCTTCTATGTCGTGATTTACATGTCTCTCATTGCAACCCCTACAGCATGGTGATGAAGCAAGTATTTACATCGATTTTCCATGGCAATGCATGCCATCTTGGGTATCCTCTTCAATGGGTATCACTAATCACAAAACTATTTTTTTTACACATGATGCAAAAGACAATGGTATAAATAGTGAGTTCATCCATTAATAGGTTAGGATTTATGTAGTTGAAGTGAGGGAAAATGATGGTGCATTTTGTTTAGTATGGCACTTGTTATTGTTGTGCTCAAATCATGTTTACACAAGGTTCCTCTTGAAGGTAAATCTCTTATGTAGCAATGGTTGTTTTTCAATTAGATATTATTTGTTGCTTGCAACATATGAAAGCACATGACACATTGTTTGCTAGGCTTAATTGATCAATATAGTGACTAAAGCATCTTCCTCCAAAGCACCCACAAAAGAAGGACTCCATGAAGTCAAACAAATACCCTAGTACTCAGATTCTGTGGTAGCAATTGCACAAACATATGCAAGAAGCCAAGAGTAATGAGAATCCATGTAAAATGCAACCTTTTAGGTTTTTTCCAAACATTAGAAGTGCTTTGGGGGTAAAAAACAAGACGGTAGACTATATCAATGATAGGATGGCTAAACAACATCATTCACCTATATACCATTTATTGAGCATGATGTGAGTAGTACTAGGGTCTCTCCCAAGGGGTTGGTGCTAGTCTTCTTATTGTGTGCACAAGATGTAGTTTGATTAGTTTGGGAGACAGGTTGAACTCTAAGCAAGTAGAGAGTAATGGCTTGCACTTGAGGACCCAAACTATGTATAGGTTGTGGTTCAAATATTATGTGAGTGCCCGTGCGTACTTAGATATTATGTAGCTAGAAAACTATTGGTATGGTTCCTCATAGCCATGTGTGGATGAAGCAAGGGCTCAATGGAGTGGAAAATTTTGGTGATGTTGAGGAGAAGTACATACAAAGGTTTGTTGAGGCATCATTTGTGATTTTGACAACATGATGTAGCATAATTGAGCTTATTGACACATTAACTTTTGGTAGCTAGTGGCTAGTTGTGTTGTTCGAAGAGTACGATGTACTTTCCATGGTCTTTTGTGCCTTGCTTACCACTATTGATTGCAATGGTACTGAGATGGAGTGCAAAAAAGAATTGTATAAATGGTTCAGGGTGACAGGTCTAACCATAGGCAAGACAAGCTTCCTAGGTATGTCATGTGTCTGTGATGTGCCCTGAACAATTGCGAGGGATGTGTAAAGGGCTAGGGGACTAGGGACGAAGCCAGCCGACCAAGGTCACTGGACGTACCAAATTTGAGGACCCCTAGGTGTTGTGTTGTGATCGTGAGTGCTTCTTCTTTTTTTGGATAAAATGAAATGAATAGAGGCAATGCAATACATTAAGGCTATCAACCTTTCATTTGGATTGGGAAATGTCAAGATCCAAAGGCTATGAAAATGGATATTACAACAATGATTGTGTTACTAGTCTCGATGCTAGAGGAACACTTGTTGAGATGGAGAGATACACTTGAGATTTTGTAAACCTCTTTGTAATATGTGAGATATCAGTACAATTGAGGTAGCAACTGCACTGAGCCAAATGTAGAGTTTGTCCAAGGAAGAGAGAGTAGCCAATGACTATGCTTTTGGCCATGCTCAATTGCAATGCGGGTGTTCTGCAAGGGTGATTTTCTCTTCTAGCAGTGGGGCTTCCGTCATGGTTCTTGGTTCTTGGTATTTCTATTGCTTTTCTGTAATGTCTCTCTGTGGGGTTGGTGGTCTTGTGGTAACTTAGACATTGAATGCTTTCGTACAGAGACCTGTGTTGTCCTGTATCCACTTAACAACTCGTGAGAGTACATGCAAGTCATATGTTTTAACTATAATGAACATGTGCAACGCAAAGAGACATCACATATCTGAATCCCATGGTGTTGATTTCAATGCATATCACCTGCGCTTGATTATCTTTTTCGTTAAAGACGTGAAATGTATTAGAAGTAGGTAAGGCACATTTGTACAATTGGAGAACCTTCCCCCTTTTAACCATCTAAAGACAAAAAGTCATGGCAAGATAGCACTTGGTAAGCATCTTATACAAAGTAGGAGCTATTCTATTTGTATGAGGCAGGGTGAGTCCGGGTGACCAGATGACTAGGGCATTGCTGGTGGTGAGCTCCTAATAGGCAAGGCTGGGGAGACATTAGCTAGAACCCAAATGGTGTAGTCCTTGGCCGCCTGCCATATCAAGAATGCTGTGAAACAGTTCAGCAAATTCCTTATTGTTTTTAGCTTCCTTCTCCTCTTTCGGGCATTTGGTGCCCGAGCGTTTGGGGAGGGCCTACACGTCAGGGGTCGCTACCCCCGAGCGTTACCTTGAGTCTTCCTCTTCCTGGCTTGGGGAGCTTTCGACTTGCATCCTGGGCGGTGTTGCTTTGGGCGTCATCTCGGTGCATACCTCTTTAGGGTAGGCACGTAGCATTCTGGTGGAGGAGCTTGTGTCGTATGCTTCTACAAAGGAGAGCTTCTTTGCAAGCCACCTGCATTGTGTGCTCCATGATGGGTTACCATGGAGGAACCTGCAAAATGTGAACCAAGGGTTGGATAGAGCTATTTGCATGAAGTGGATTAAACACTGGGTTATCAAGTGTATATGACGAGGAGGGGTGAGGCGGGGCATGCAGTATTTGCTATAGAGGGACGGCCCCTGTGATGACATTTGTCATGCTTCCAATGTGGGGCGGATTTTGGCCAGTAGCAAATCTTTGCTTATGTCAAGTTGCGTGGACTGGCTGCGATGGAATGGAGTAGGGCTCGTCCCCAGAAGGAGGGGTCGGGGCCTCGTCTACACCCTCAGAGGTGTTGGCTAGGGCTTCCCATGGAGGCAATGAGGATTGTATGCCCTCCACCTAGAAGCGGAGATGGTAATGACTTCTAGACACATGGTGAGGGGAGGACGTAAGGAGCTCAATCTATCAAACCCAAACTTTTATTCATGCGCTTGACTATCATTGCTTGTGTGTGTTGGTATTATTTATACACAGTCACAAAACTCATTGTTTATTTATGTACAAATTATACATCCATGTCATTTCATGAGGATAAAAACCGATTGTAGACTTAGGATTGTATTGGAGTGTGGCACACGTATCCAATACTCATGGCAGCTTACTCAATAACAACAGACATTTTACAACATCGAGTAGCATGGTACCTTGTCTGAGTCTACTCGCAACATGTAGCTCCTTCTTAGTGAGAATCTTATCAATTGGAGAGTTTTATTGGCTAGTTTCGACTAAGTCCATACCCCGAATGCTAGTCAGTACTTGAAAGGAAGATGGCACCACATAGGTTGGGTCTCTTTGACACCACCATTTGACCAATCGCTCCTCTGAGACTGTGGGCTCCAAGTTTGGCCATTGTAGCACGGTTTTCAAACCAACATTTTTCAAACTGACTTCAATCTTCTGATTGTCACTTTAGTTTCTCTATCTCTAAGAGATTTGGTTGGCAAAGCACATCATTGAATGTCACAATTAAGCATAAGTCATCAGCTTCCTCTCGTCAGAGATGAGTTGCATGCATTTATGTAGGAGCTTGTCATAGTGCTCGTCAAGATATTCTTGCTCTTCCCAAGATAGATGATATGGCAAGTATTCCTCAAGCTGCTTCCTAAGGAATGCACGCATGTCTGCAAGGACGTAGACACATGTGAATATTTTGAGTTTAGCATCCAACTCAACCAAGCACTCTGTGACACTTCTATGTTCTATGAAGGCTTGCTCGGTTGCTATCTCATGCAAGGTTTTTGGGGTTTTCCTAGGCTTTAGTGGGGGCTTAGGCCTAGATGAGAAAGATTGGTCAATGCTAGGATTGCTTATGCCCTCGAGGTTTTCATGTTTCTCATGAGGCTTTATTGCTATTGCGTCATGATTCTCCTTGGATGTGACTGGTATAGTTTTGTCACCCTGTTGTGACAGTGTTGTATCCACTTTTCATTGGTCAATGCAAGTTTTGTTGTCGGTGGATTGAGTGTTGTAAGCAACTGTTGATGGTAATGGTTGCTTTGACTTATCAAAACACATGGATGCGTTTGAGGTTTCACAGCCGTTAGGAGAGATGACAATGGATTCATTGGTGGATGGACTCAATGTTTTATTCCTCAGCTCTTCAGTGC
Organism: Lygodium microphyllum; assembly: GCF_053477565.2. Lineage (NCBI taxonomy): Eukaryota > Viridiplantae > Streptophyta > Polypodiopsida > Schizaeales > Lygodiaceae > Lygodium > Lygodium microphyllum. The sequence goes on from NC_141159.1 coordinate 29,865,367, forward strand.
TCTTGGTCTCGATTCTCTTGGAGTCTACCACCACTTGCAACTGCCATTGTTTTCGTTGTTTTCTCCTCTTTTTCTTGGGAAATTGAGGTGTATCCTTTAAATACTTAGGACCCTGAACTAGGTCACTCGTTATGTGCTTGGTGGGCCTCACCATTCTCTTTTTTTTGTGTGTCCTCATGGGACATAGCCGCAGCTTGCTGGACAACCTCACTAGGTTGCGAGGGTAAAGATGCCTCTCTTTTTGGAGAGTCTAGCTCTTTAGCTAATTCATCTGCGTTTAGCCCATCATCCAATTGCATTGGCAGTTGCTCTTGGTCGGGGGGTGTTTGCTCTAGGCTCTCTCCCTTACCCATTGGAATATGCCTCTATTGCTTCTTATAAGAGCGGGTGTTGTGTTTAGAGCTATTTTTCTCTTGCTCTAGGGGTTTGGGTGACTCTAGTATAGAGCCATGAGATGGTTTAGGGTTCTTACCGTATAGGTTTGGATGAAACCAGCTAAAGAAATCAGGGTTGTATTGATAGGAAGCATAGAGATCTAGGATTGCAAGGTCTTGAGTGAGGCAAAAGACATATGCACTAACATCAAGAACCATGCTCCCTACTCCTAGCCTGCTAGCCACATATAGATCTTCTTCTAGAAGCAGTTTATCATACAAGGGATGTTTGTGGACAGTGGTAGAAAGTTGGACCTCATGGACCGCTGCCAACACTCGTAATGAGGTTGGGGCAATGTACATGGAATCATGTATTGATGTCCAAAGGGCTTTCCTTTGCGCAGCGGGTGTCCTAGTTGGTGACCAATTATGGATGCCAAACTTTGGTTGGAGTACCATTTCTATGCAAAGTTACCTTGTCCTTTCCCTTTTTGTTTAATTGCTTCAAGCCTTTCCTCATTTGTCTCACATTGAGTAGTATAATGTGAGGGTATCAAGTGCGACTCTCTAGCCATGGCCTTTGGGATGTCCTCTATGACTTCCTCAGCAACAACTACATAGTGGGAGCAAACATGTTGTTGCTTGTTCCAAGTTAGGGGGGCTCAGCTATGAGCTTTGTGTTCTTTGGTGTTGGCGTTCCAATGTCCCCATGGACGTATGCATGTGTGATGGCTGTTAGCTTGTGATCAAGCTTCATTGGGCACTTCATCTCTAGTTCATTGGTCAAATGAGCCATCTCCTTGGCCAAATCTTTGAGAGATTTCTCCTCAAGCCTAGGCTTTAGGTGCTTTGGCAGTGCTAGAGGTGTCAAGGATGTTGGTTGCGACACCTCTTCCACAGGTGAATTGCTAAGGACACATTCCGGGAGAGGCATCGTCATGGCCAAAGGCTGTGACTGCTGTGATTTTTTATTGGAAGGAGTAGTGGCTAGTTCAGCATTGGTAGACTGCAGCGTCAAGTCCTTAGGCAGATCAGAAGTGGTCATGTCTTTTGTTGCCATTTGAGCACTCACTTGTGCAGATCGAGCATCAGTTGAGCTAGTCACAGTGGATTGCACATGCATATCCTTAGGTTGAGAGATAAGGGCGGTGTCATGTCCCACCTCTTGGACATTTGGAAGCTTAGATAGAGATAGAGATTGGGATTTAGCAGCTGCACTTAGCAACTGCTATTGTGCTTCTTGTGTTCATTTAAGGGAAGAGGATGTAGGATATTCAGGACTCCTAGGTGGACTAGGCATTGACGGGAATATTTGCTCGTGGTTGTTAGATGATTCTGCCATTTGCATTGTTGAGCAATCAACCTTCCCTTGCTCATGCCTATAGGAAGCAATCTAGGACCATTCATGCTAGTCTAGACATGTCCAATACAAAGATGTTGTAAAAACTTTTAAGTACATTTTGGTGTTTGCCAATGCTATAAGTGATTCTCCCTCAAGTGCATGGAATCATCTCTTAAAGGAAATAAACAAAGAATTCATTGTTAAATTTATTGGGATGAATTGTAGGCCCATTCATGGTAGTTTGGATCATGTCCATTACAAAGAGGTTCTAAGAGCTCCTTTAGTATTGTTTTGTGTTTACCAATGTTGTAAGGAGATATCACATAGTGTAGAGTATCATTTGGCTAGGAAAAATGAACAAAGAACCTAATGCATGGATAACTCAAGAGTCATCTAGAGAATATGAATGGGTGTTTAAAGCTATCTAAGATGGAGAGAGACATAACACTAATATGAGCATTATAATGAGCTATAAGAGATTCTTCACAATAGTGTCTAACCTTCCTTTGAACTTAACAAACCTTAGAATGATTTTGAGTAATCATCTTACAATCCGCCACTTTGAGACCATGAATGGTGATAACGGTCTAGACAATTGTGAGGTTATTTATATGCCATGATTGAATCCCTCACATATGTTATTTCAGAGTAAATGCTATCAAGTTGCCATTACACTACAAAATATGGACCATGTTTTTTAAACGATGAAAATTAGTAAAGTTATTTGTGTAGAAGAAAAGAAGGGCAATTTCTTACATAACTACAGCTTGATGAAGTCTCTCCTCCCTACCAAGAAGAGCTTTTTGGTAGATATTAAAACTCTGATTTAAAAACTATCATATTCAGCCCACTACAATCTTTGGGCTGCTTTTTGATATTCCAAGTTTTACTCTTATGATTTATGATGAGAATATACTCTACATACTCTTGTAAATGCTGCATCTAAACACTCTTACCTTGAAAGGACATTGAAGATACTCTTTGGTAGATTATTTGTAACTTCATGGTTTGTTCTTGGCTGCCCATAATAGGGAATTAATGGGCCAAAGCTTTACTTGTTAACCACTTCCTTTATCTTGGTAGAACACAAACTATTCTTGACCAGGATATTCATAGGCTAAATTCTGTAAACACAAAGTCTACCTCAACTCCAAGCATTACAAGTTCAATAGTATCTTGCTTCCTTTTCATTCAAGAGAGGGTTTAAAGTAGACCTCTAGAGATTTCTTGCCATATTTTGGAATTAAGCAGCTGAAGCTTTTATGAAGCTACTTAGTGCAAGATACATTGTTCTAAGTCATGAACTTTTCATGTAAATCCAACTATAATGATTCATTCATAGAGACTGAAATAGGCAGTCTTCTTCTTGATCCTCTATCTTCATTATCAGTTGAAAAGAGAAGCGACTTAAATATCCTCTTCATGCCTAGGTTGACATAGGCAGTTATACTCATTGGCAATGAAGGACAAGACTCTTCTTGTATAAATTGAGGTTGTACTCCTGTTTACAATTCATTCTTCTGTGATCAAAAGTTGCAAGCTCTTAACCCATTTATTTGATTGTCTTATGTATCAATCTCGGATTTTCCAAGACAAAAGGTGAACTGAAAGTTGAGAAGCTCCTCTCAAACCTATAAACAATTACTTAAAACTACCTATCTCTTGAAGACACATCTCCATCTATCTTGTCCAGATCTCTTACAAATCCCCTATGGTGACCTTCACCCTCACGCGCTGCGACAACGCGAGCTCAGGTTGTCCGTACCTCATAGGTTAAGATGTTGTAATCTGAACCTTCATCTATGAGAGTGTCAATGATGAGCTCTCGCTTGCCAGTTAGTTTGACCCTAAGATATGTAGAAGGGATTAGCTCTCCATCTTCTAGATCAGTGTTTGTGGCTTGGACATTTCGTATATTAGGCATGGTAGACCTAGGTAGGGTACTATATGAAACCTTGCATGCTGGACAATCATGATACATGTGAATGATGCTACACTCAATGCATCTAAGGTCAGCCTTGGGAAATTTATCTAGCACCATCTAGTCTGCTAGCTTTGGCCTAGGCTCTTATGTTGCTAGCTCTAGCAACATGTGAATGGATAGATGGATGGGAATATTCACTCAGTTTTGTTGACTCATCAGGTTTTAGGACTTTGAGACCTAAGGTCAAGTTCACTATGAGGCACGCCAACAAAGTGTATAAGGCTCTTAATAGCCAGATGACAAATTCTTCAACTCTTCTTGCAATGCTCTTGTGTGGTTCTTTGTGTGGGTGTTCTCGTTCAACTCTCTAGACTTGTCTCTTGGATTTCGCAACTTTGTTTCTTGGAGTTCCTATCCTTCAAATTTGTATCTCATTGGTCAATTGGTCAAGTGAAAGTGGCGGAAATATGGGCTCAGTGGTTGGCTTTTCCTCTCAATTGCTGCGATCTAAACACTTTCTTTGAATGTGGTTCAAAATGATTCAAAGGGGGCTTAGGACTTATGGTAGCTTGGTCAACAATATTTTACTCATCAAGCCCTTATGATGATTGGAATGAAGCATAGGATAATAGCGGCTTGGTTGGACAATTCCCCCCCTAATGACTTGCAGTGTTTCCTATATGTAGATGTGAAAGTGACTCTTATGGTTGTGTATTATGATCCTAAATGACCAAAGGTAATGTCAGCCCAGTGTGTGTTGCCAAGGTTGCCTAGGTGCTAAGTGCAATGTGTGCCATGTCGTTGCAATATGACAAGGTGGTTACTTATTTTAACAAGCTCCTTAAGTCATTAAGATATTTACTTCAAACACTTGACTTCAAGACCTACAAGTTATCAAGGAACTTTGCAACACTTTGATTCAAAAACTCACAAGAGTGAGGTGTGCCAAATTAGTCTTTCTTCCTTTCCAATGCAATATGCATTGGTGCAAGCAATTCCTCAAAGTATTACAACCATGTCATGTTAACAAAATGGCAAGTAAGGATGGCACATTGATGCAAATACGTAAAGCAAGAGGTTCAAATTTAGAATGTGAGTAAGATAAGTATGAGTGAGCCTTGAGGCATAGTGTGTGTGTATAAGTGGGAGTGTGAGTGAGTGTGGGAGTGATTGGTTAGTGTGAGTGGGTGATAAGTGAGAGTTGAGAGAGGATGAGTGAGTAGGGATGAGTGTGGATGAGTAAGTGGGGAATTAGTGAGAGAGGAGTATGAGTGAGGTGTGGTGATTCGAGTGAGGGATGAATGGCTCGAGTGATAATTAGGATTTGTGAGGAATTAGGGTTGGGGTGGTGCGAGTGAGTGCACTAGTTTGAAGGAGTAGGGTGAGTAGTGTGAATGAGGTGGTTCGAAGGAAGTGGTGCAAGTGAGTGTGACCTAGGTGGTGCGAGTGAGTAGTGAGTGGTGCAAATGAGGTGGTGCGAGTGAGTGGCTAGGGTTGAGGTGGTGCAAGTGAGAGGTGGCTAGGGTCAAGGTGGTTCGAATGAGCAAGGTGATGCGAGTGAGTGATGGTTCGAGTAAGAGGTGGTTCGTGTGAGTGAGGTGGTATAAGTGATCTATGTGTGCAAGTGAGAGGTGGTTCAAAGGAGGGAAGTGGTTCGAGTAAGTGATGTGAAGGAAGTGGTGTGAGTGAGGGGTATGAGTGAGAGGTGGTTCAAGTGAGTGCGGTGGTGTGAGTGAGTAGCTAGGGTTGAGATGGTGCAAGTGAGAGGTGGCTAGGGTCAAGGTGGTTTGAGTGAGAGTGGTTTGAATGAGCGAGGTGGTTCGGGTGAGTGAGGTGGTTTGAAGGAAGTGGTGCGAGTGAGAGAGGTGGTGGGGTCAAGGTGGTGCAGGTGATCTATGTGTGTGAGTGCTTGTGAAAAAGAGTGAGCTATGAATTTGGTTAGGTGTCAATATGGATACATATGCAACCAATCACAAGGGCAAGCAAAATAAACCATCATTTGCAATGTTGCCACAAGGGTTGTCCAAGCAAGAAGGGTTTGAGTTTTGCATTTTGCGTTTGAGATTTGAGATTTGAGTTTTTTTGTGTGTTTAAAAAAAAATGTGTTTTGTGTTTTTTCCTACCCTAACAATGTCTATCTTCACAATCTCAATCCAATGAACTAGTTTCTTCTGATTTGGCCTTTCTAACCTAGTCGCATGGGTTTCAGAATGCTAGCCACAAACACAAACGATCGGTACCCCATCTATCCCATCCACGCCCATGCACAAGCCTCCTATTCCACCACATGGTGGGAGTGTGAGAACCTTGGCGGTTGCACCATCCTACGTCCTAGAAAAACAAAATCAAAATGTTGAGCCAAATGCACCAACAATTAGGACTTTGGGTGGGACTTCTATTGTTTCAGAAGTTGCAACTCACTTCGATGACAATCTCTCACCTTGTCTCTCAATAGTCCACTCTAACTAACCAAGCACCCTTCTCTCCAATCCAAGAAAGCAAGAGCACAAGACTAGCTTTGAGTTGTAACAAACTCACCTAACTTACCTTCTTGCATTTGATGAAGGCTCAAAGATGGTTCCATGACCATGATCAACATGATCCAATGCCATCATTCCTTCGCATCCACCACACCAAGCACACCAACAAAAGCTAGTAGAGAAGAAGAGAAAATCAAGAAGACGATGAAGAGCTTTACCTTCCCTCAGTCCCTCGCTCAACACACCCTCACTACTCCCTCTCAGTCATTGCAACACAAGGGAAGCAAGATGATAGAATGGAAAGATAGCATAGAAAGCTTGAGTAGTGGCACTGATATAGCTTCCACAACATGGATGTGCCTAAAGGGTGAATACAATTAAGACCTCCCACCCTTATATAGACCAATAATTAGGGTTAGGGTTAGGGTTTGCATTTTACGTTTAGGGTTTGCGCCCCTTTTGCATTTTGCATTTAGGGTTTCCACAAATGTGAATTAGGGTTTGCACCCTCTCTTGGGCGTCCTACACTTTTAGTGGGCTCTAGGCTAGTCGAACATCATTGCATGCTTCAGTCTTAGCCTATATAGGCCAACCCTATGCTATCTAACCACAAATACATGTGCTCAACCCACACAACACTTGTGGGTGCGACAAATATAACTGTGGGTGGTAGATACAATCTGCACGGGAGTGAGCCCGCCGGCTCTCACAAAATAATACATCCATGATATTTTGATGATGTCCATGATATACAAGTGCCCAAAATAATACGCCGAAGCTCCACAAAATAAATATCCACCAAAAAATAGGATATTGCACTTGCACTTTCAAATTTCCTTCTCAAAATACCGTTAACACTACTTGACTCAATTCTTTATTGAGTAGGTTGGATATTTGATTCCTGATAGGTCTAATGTAAGTTGGGGTTGACGTTGGGTCCATGCTTGAGAGATTCTAAGCATCATGATCTAATGTTGAGTCATTTTCTTTAAGGTGCTTTTAGGCTTCTTAATCTCTGAACTTCTTGATGATTTGCGTCTAATGGTTAGGGTCAATATATTATCCTATCTTTACACTCCCTTGCCTTTCTATTTGGGTATTAAGGTTGTTGCTTCAGCATTTGGAACTTATCCACTAGTGTTTAATATGGTCACATTGTTGCTTTTCAAATGAAGCTTACCCTTAGACATTTTATTATTTTTCTTTTTATTATTATTCTCTATAGAAAAACGTTAGATTGCTTGGTCTTAGTATTGATATTATAGCTCATTTTCTTGTGTTCTTGTCATTACATTTAGCAGGATTAGTGTTGCTTCCTCATTCTTGGATTCTACACCAAAAAGGCCTATGGACATTGATGGAATGATTGCATTGCTAGTAAAAGCTTTTCATCATGGCCAATCTTAAGATACCACATTCAAGGTATCTAAAGTTGGCCTTGAATTTTTTGGTTTGCTCCTTCTTAGGGCATCGAGACAAGATATGCCCAAAGGTTGTCACAATTCCAATAGGTCACCGGTTCTTAAGGTTGTGTACCTCCAAAACCTTCCTCTTTCTCTAGCCCCAATGTCATCACTAGAATTGGTCAGTAGTCCATATGGAGTGGATTGCCCTCTTCATTGTGTGAGATGTAAGAGTCTAGATATGACTATTTGACTAGTGGTAGGGGTTTAGAGTCCCCCATTCGTTGGTCACCTCTTTTCACTTTTAGGCTATTGATTAGTCCCTTTCCAACACATGTATATATATTATGTTAATGAGACCAATTTCATCAAAAGTGAATAGAAGGCAAGCACCTTTAACTCCTCATAGCTACAATCCTTCCTAACTAATCTCAATACATTTTACAATTTGCACAAGGTTGAGCTAACTCTTTGTCAAAAATAAGAGTGCAACCATAAATGCTATAAGTACATAATTACATTGCAAATTGAGTGACAATGCCTAGAATAGCATGATGTAAATTAGAAAATGTGATCCTTCTCGACTTAGCTCTATCAACATGTTGTGCATTGCTCTTCCACTTTGCCTTGCATTCCCCTTTGCCATCTAAAATTAACATTAACTTCTCCTAGATGAGTGTTAGTCCCATGGCAATTCTTCATAGTGATAGCATGCTTCAACAAGCATTGAGGACATGGAATGCTCGGGATGTTCGGATGTGAACCTTGGAGGGATAGTGATAGTTGTGGATGAGAGATATTGCTTGGTAAAAGGTGGTTGGTAAAAGGTGGTTGAAAGTGTTGATGGTGATGAAGTCATTGAAGATCTTGAAAGTGTTGGTGGTTGTTGATATTACTCTTGATTGATAATTCCATTTTGTTAGATAAGCTTGCATAAGCATGGGCTTGTAGGTTTGTAGTAGGTGAACAAGTCATTATTGATGTATAGTTGTTGGCATAATCATTATGATCATTTATATCTATAATGGAAAACATATCGTGTACTCTCTCCCTAGGGGAAATGCTAATCTTCTTTCTTGTGCATAGTACATATTTAATTGATTTAGAATATAGGTCAGCTCTAAGCAAGCCTAGAGTATTATTCCACACTCGAGGATCCAAAGTGTGTGTAGGTTGCTATACAAATACTTATGTGAGTGCATGTGCATACTATTGAGATAGCAAGTTTAACATGTGTGAACATTGATGATGGACCACCTGGATAAATGGGTCTGCACATCTATGCTTAGCACATCGGTGGCCATTATGATCCTCACATGGCCATTGACTTACCACTTATTATATTTAGTTTGTTGCACCTACTTATAGCTTGCATAGTTATAGTGCATGTTGATTAGTATAGTCAATTATGCACTGTTTGACTTAGTAGGCCACTTTCCTTTATGTTCTATCTTATATATACTTTGTGTACATTGCATTGTGAGTGGAAGAAGAAGAAGAAACCAACAAGAAAATGTTTTGGCCTCCATCTCTCTTCTTGTCTTCTTGAGTGAGCTTCCTCTTGTGTGTATAGTATGTGTTTGGCACAACAACTTAAGCAAGTCCCCCCACCACGGGATTCTTGACACATACCTAGATAAGTACTTATCTAGAAGACAACTTTGTTGGTTCTCCATAATGACTTGATTGATGAAGCATTGGAACTTAGATTTGTAAGAGTTGTTGATGTCAAGGGAAACAGTGCTTGAAGAAGGTTATGAGACTTGTTGGTTGGTTGGTCATTGTTGTAGGGTAGGAACTCCCACATCATGATTGCGAGCATAGTTGTGAAGCATGTTGGAAGAGTTATTACTAGTATAAGAAAAAGGGGTTCTTGAAGAAGGTCATGGGGAGACTTTTTGGCTTGTTGGTCATTGTTGAAGGGTAGGGACTCTTGTAGTCACAATGGTGAGTATAGTTATAAAGTATGATTTTCTACTCAAGTGTGTTTTTCACATTACTTTCATTGTTGAGATGATGGCACTAAGGTGAGTAAAAAGTAAAAGATAAGTAAAGATAAAAGGTTCTTGAAGAAGGTCATGAAGAGCCTTGTTGGCTTGTTGGTCATTGTTGAAGGGTAGGGACTCTTGTAGTCACAATGATGAGGAAAAAAATGTGCAAGTGACTCAAGGAGATAGCTCTAACCATATGTGAGTCAAGCTCCCTAGGTGTATTAGCCTTTGATGGGCCTAGAGTAAATATGGAGAAAAAGGGTAAAACCAAGTAGGAGACAAGGGATGAAGCCAGTCAACCGAGGCCACTAGGCATACCTAGCTTGAGGACTCCTGATTGTGGTGTAGTGGTCATGTGTGCATATTTATTTTATTTTGTTTCATTTCTTTCTCTTTTTTTGAATAAATAGATAAGTGATATACAATGAAGCATCCAACATCATGAGGACAAATGGATGTTGAGGATTGGAGGGCTGATCGTGGTAGAGATTTATGCTTTTTCATTTGTTATCCATTAGGTAAATTGTAAATCAAGATAATTGAAGGACATACCTTGATGTTAGAGCAATTTTTGTAGCTAAAGAACTGTGATCATTGATACAATTTGAGTTCTTGGAGCAATTCATATAACCTTTGAGGAGTAGAGACTCTTGAGATAGAGACCAAGGTACATCTTTTGCACAAAGTGTTAGGGCCTTGATATTGATGGTTCCTTATATTAATGGCAATAGACGCTTCTTAATATTTTGATGTCTTCAATGTCTTCATGCTCTCGAGCTCTTCTAAGATGGAGGCTTGCATTGCCACTAGAGAAGTCATTGGATGCTCCTAGCTTGAGGTGCTCCTCTGGGTGCAATCTCCCAACCATGAACCATGATTCCTTGTACTCTTTCTTTGTTAGTCTCCTTTAAGGTCTTTCCATATAGTTGGGAGTACAATAAGAGTAGCAAATTATGATGGGGTGAGAGTAATGTAACAAAGAAGATGGTAATGGTTGGACCCTTGCCTCTTCTGTTTTATCCATCTTTATTTTCCTCTCTATTTTTCTACTTTCCTTTGTTTCTCTATTCCTCTCTCTTCTCTCTCTCCACACACACACACACACACACAGAGCATATTTTGGGAGCCAATTTTAAAGTGGAAAGGTAGCTCGGGAGGTGTAAAAGAGCAAAATTTCATGGCAAATGAAATGGTTGTGGATCAAGGAGCTAGAGTTTTCCTAGATGCATTTCGATGGTCGGAATCCAACACAAGTGTATGTTCATCAATTGAAGTCCATTTGACCCCCCATTTAATGGCCGCAAGGTTTGGTGTTGTGAAGCAGCTACTGGATTCGGGAGTCGAAAAGTGTGCGACAAAGGCTAAGTTGATAGTTTTCGATGCCATGAAGCTAGTCATCTAGTCCATTCACAAATCAGAGGTCATTTGCCCCTCCATTTGGCCAAAAAATCACTTGCAGTCAAGTGTGAACACTCAAAATGGAACCACTTATTTTGAAGGTTAAGCTTAAAAGGGCTTAAGCCCATGAAAAAAAATGTTGGGGGGGTGTCAAAATTTTTGCACCTATTGGAATCAAGAGGCATCCTCTAGGGGATGAGATCTCTATATTCTTCACCTTCAATCGGAAGAAACCATGTAGAGAATGATTCAATAAATTAGACGTTCAAAAATCAATATTTCTCTCTCCTCCCTCTCTCTTCTCCAATGGGATGTTCATGCGAGAATTAATTAGGCAAGATCGGGATGGAGATCAATTGTTTGGCTTGATGTGGGATTATGCTGACGCTGAGTAATGACTAGCGCTATTTGGAGAGCAATGATAGGTTCGGTTGTTGTCCATAAAATCAATCCTTAAGACCCAAAATCCAAAAAATGGCAATAAGTTTCTTTTTTAATTTGGATTCTTTTGACATTTCATGGTGCAAATCTTGTTCATATATGATGAAAATTTGTTTGAAGCTTGGTTGTGATGTTTTTGAAGGCTCTAAAACATAAATCTAGAACCTTGTTTGTATTTGTGAGTTATTAATTTTTGAAACCTCGAAATGCGTGTTTTAAGAGAAAAAATGATGTTTTTGTTTTGTTTCAAGGAATCAAATCATGTTCTTATGGGTTAAAATTAAATGTAATGATGGATTAGATTTGTGAGTTGATTTTTTGAATGAAAACAATTAGAAAATACAACATTTTGATTCAATAAGATAATGAAAAATACAAAAAATATGGTTTTGGGATAAAGAAAATAGAAAAAAATAAATTTTATTTTCGGAAAATTATAAAAAATTAGGATTATTTTTTTGCAAGTATAACAAAGGTAAAGTATAAGGATTTGCCTCAATTTATCCCCATTTGTATGTCATAGTACGTGTTTATCACTTTTAATATGAAGAAACATACATGAAATACCCTTTTAACCTACCCATCGAATGCAAAATCTTAAATGGTAGGGAAAAAAAGATTGTGGGAGTTAAGTATCATCTAAATTCTGATTTTTGGCATATTCCAGCATATTGGATTCGTTTGATTTAAGTCTTAAAAATGGCAATAGCGTAGGTTATTCTAGTGCTGCCTTAGCAATGAAGCAATATGATAGATTGAAATCATAAAAGGGTTGTTTGTGCACATCCACACTGATTGATTTATAAGTTTACTTGCTTGAGCACATATGTCATTCACTTTGCATTGCATTGCATCAACATGGTATAAAGAGAATTATCTCCTAGATGCGTAGCACTTGATTTCTAACTAGTTTAGATAATCATTTCCTTGGAGACCAATTTGGTGAGGATTACACAATCTCCTAGAATGAATATTGTGAAGAGTGGACTTTATGCATATGTATTATATGTTGAGACGGTGCATCCTCGAGGTAACCCTGGGGGTGTAGGAGAGCTGTAATGGGGCTACAATGGTGTAAGCTTGGGGGTGCTCCCTTTGGTTGTGTTATGAGGTGCTAGTAATCGATATGTTTGGGTACTCCCTCTACTTGGAGTCGGGGGGGGAGGGGGGGACATTACATTGGACTACAATCTAGAGATGCTATCTACAAACGCATTGTATCAATAAATCAGTTCATAGTATCTATACACTCTTGGCTGCTGCAAGGTCATGGGGTTGTTTAGGTGAGTATAGGATGCTCGGCTAGAGCCCTAAAGCTAGTGTTGGGCCCATTTTTGGTACACACACACACACACACACCCATGCACGCACGCACGCACGCACATAGAGTTTATCTATCTATCTATCTATCTATCTATCTATCTATCTATCTATCTATCTATCTATCTATTCATCTATTCTCATTCCTCACTTAGACTCACCTCTTCTCTATCTTCTTATTCTCTCTCTCTCTTTCTCCCTCCCTCCCTCCCTCCCCCTCTCTCTCTCTCTCTCCCTCTCTATATATATCTCTCTATCTCTATTTCTCTCTCTTCTTTTCTCTCTCTCTCTCTCTCACACACACACACACACACACACACACACACACACTCTCTCTCTCTCTCTCTCTCTCTCTCTCTCTCTCTCTCTCTCTCTGGTAGAACTTCAGATAAAAAATTCCTACCAATGCCTTAATTATTAAGGCTTTTATAGCCTTAGCCAATATTCCCTCCTTTCTCTATTTGCCTCTCTCATGGCTCCCCCATCCTCGTTATCAATGACTCAAACTGCATGTTAGATCACATGGCAGGGACTTTGCTTGAATAATGACTTGTTTATGATGGTGTGATGGTGTGATCCAATAGCAATAGTGGAGTGTTGCATTGCATGGAAGCAATGGGAGAGGGATGGTGATTGTCATTCATCGACTTAGGATGGTAGGGCCTTGGGGTATTACATGTCCAATGTATACATTGTGGTGGGGATGATCTTCCCTCAGAATGCTCTAAAAAAATTTGCACTTGCACAAGTATAGAAAGTTCAAGCATGATGTAGCCTACTGCAAAGCACCTAGAAGAGTCCCTAGCATACGAATCCCTCTGCTCGTTATGACGAAGCATGCCATCCTGTCCTCATGGACTATTATCTAGTACTTATCATGATGTTGGGACATGGAATGAAATGTAGAATGATCTAAGTACAAAAAAGTATAGCTTATTGGGATTGCACACAACTAGCTCATGTGTCCTCATAGTATTCTCAAAAATAAGAACTTCCCAAATAGAAAAGACTAACCAATAGTGTGTTGAGTATGGAAACACGCATATGTACCCTAATTTCCCTAAGCAATAAGCTAATACTAGCAAGGAAATCATACCCTCAGTTCCATTGAATCTCTTTGGAGTTGAAATGAATAAGAAGAAAGACACAATCCCAATTTTGGTCAATGCCATTATGAGAGTGCAAAGTAACAAATGAGGGATTAGTATTGTTAGATTGATAATTGCTAATAGATCAATAAGAGGAAAGAGAAGTGTCAAACAAAGAGAAGTACATTGACCTTGGGTTGAAGAGCAAAGGATTGGTAACACTTTAAGAAACTATAGCTACTTATAATACAAAAGGAGCCACAATAGCACCCCAAATCTAGAAAGTTGCCACGACCAAGGTAGAAGACTATCCTAGCACAAAGTAGCAACTAGCCATAGTCAATTGTCTTTCTTTCATTGTCAACAATCTACACACAAAGCATCCCCACTAAAGTGATAGATATCTTTTGACCCTCAAGTCTCTTTACCCATAACCTCTCTTTTATTTATGCATACATGGAATATAGACTTATCTTATGTCTTATTTCTCAACACTCCCACCTCAAGCTTAGAATTATCTTGTAGATACAATACCACAACTGTACTTCTAAAGTACTCAAACTTATCGTTACTCAATGCTTTGGTTAAGATATCCACGACTTCGTCATTGGATACCAAGTCTATCTCTTCATCCATAACTTTCTCTTTGATGAAATGGTAATGCACTTTAATATGCTCTACCGTCCTTACATGGTAGGCATGGTTCTTTGCCAACATGATGACACTAATGTTATAACAATACATGATAACTCCACCATTTATCTTAATACCCATATCACATAGATGTACTCTTAGCCATATCTGCTCACATGTTGCCAATGCTATACCTTTGTACTCTACTTCTGTACTAGATAAATCAATTGTAGGTTGCTTCTTGCAACAAAAACTCATCATGGCCAAACCAAATGAAAAAGCATAACCAATTGAGGATCTCCTATCTATGATACTTCCAACCCAGTTTGCATTTGTGTATTCAAACAATATAGGTTTGATCCCTTTCTTATAAAAAATTTCATATTAATTGTCTCCTTCACATATCTCAATACTTTCTTCACTACATCAAATGTGACTTGCATGGATTCCACATGAATTGGCTCATCACTCCTAGTGAATAACTCAAATCCAGACTTGTCATGGTTAGGTAGATCAAGCTATCAACCATCTTCTTGAACATAGTAACATCCTCAACATACTATCCATCATCAACCACCTTTATATTTTGATTCAATGGTGTATCTATTGGCTTACATGTTGTCGTCCCATACTTATTCAACATCTCCAATGAGTATTGCCTTTTCACTAGGCAAATTCTATGTGGAGTGTCAATCACTTTAAGGACTAGAAAGTATCTAAATAATCCAAGGTCTTTGATGTCAAATTCCTTATGCAATCCATGGTTTACTTAAGTAATCTCTCATTCCACAGTGTTTGTAATGATAAGATCATCAACATAGATGACCACAACCACCATTCCATCCTCTATATGTCTGACATAAAGTAAATAATTAGACACGATTTATTGAAATCCCATGCTATATAAGAATCGATTGATCCTCTCACACCAATCTCTAGGTGCTTGCTTCAATCTATACAATACCTTCTTTAGCTTGCATACATAATCTAGATATTTAGGGTGTACATATCCTTTTGGCTAATCCATATATATTTTTTCTTCCAATATACCATTCAAGAAAGCATTCTTGATATCCATTTGTGGAGCCCCAAGAGGAACACCAAGGAAAAGGAGATTCTACTACAAGAAAATCTATCTTGTAACATCAACAAGCTTTTATTTCATTCTTTTGATGACCAAAAAAAAGAAAATAGCAATTCTTCACGCAGCATCATAGTAGATATCTCCCACGGATTTGATAGAATCAACTATAATCTTCAACATCTTCATAAAATCCATCAATAGAACAAGGAACATAAAATAATATACCATTTTTGAATGGAAATCAATCACATAGTATTCATCTTCAATGTCTTCATAGTTTTCTCTCTTGATCTCTCATATACAGTTACATTGTTTTGATAGAATTGACTCTCTCTCTCTCTCTCTCTCTCTCTCTCTCTCTCTCAATAGTACATCATCTCCTTACTAAAATTCTCTCATAATGACTCTCAATAATCCTTCTTAGGTTGTGGATGCACCTCCCAAGAGGTATGCCTGATGTGAAGATGCACCAGAGCCACTACAGTGTCTCCTCATAGCTCACTACTATGAGTGTCACTCCAGTCTTCTCTTAAGTCTTCAGCAGCTGCTTCTTCCATTTGTTTTAGCTCTTTTTAACTTAGATTCATCCTTTCCAAAAGTTAGAAAAATTTTCCAAAGTCATACATACATTCTATAGAATACTTACAGAAGATCTACAGAACAGTACAGTACAAGACTAGAGCAGATACATAACAGTTATAGAGCAGAGACAAAGGCTCTACAGAAGGTTTACAGAGGGTTACAAAGGGTCATCAGAACCTCATAACTCATAGTAAAACCATTCCAAACTATCAAAAACTATTCAATAATCTTCCAAAATAATTCAATCTTCATCAATCATCAATCCATACTTCATACAGAAGAAAATCAGAACAAAACAGAAGCTATACTGAACCAATCAGAACCTCAACAGAACCTATCAAAACATCACAGAGCTTCATATATCCACTAAAAATCATCACGATCTTTCAAAAAAAATCAATATCATCCAAAACATTCTCAAACACTTCTATTAACAACCATACACTACTCTAAATCCATAAAAAATCAATCATCCAGACCTCAAAAACAACAAAAATCAGTCAACATTTCAGTCTTTTTCCACTCTCAACATATCCCCACACTTAGAAAGGAAGCGTCCTCGTGACCTAAGAAAAAGAAGAACACAAGTTCACTAAAGAGCTCAATTTAATCTTCTTTAGTATCTTCAATAATCTCTCCAAACCATGATCCCAACTTATCACCTGTATCTCTAGAAAAATACTTCTAAAGGAAAACTTCGTTATTCATTAACACATCTGATAATCAATTAAAAGTCATAACAAATTTGTAAAGGATATAAGATGTTCTTCTTTAGCTTTCCATCCACCATCACCATCAATAGTTTGAAAAGAGCTCTCGAACAAATTATTCAACCAACACGAACTCACCACATACAATTAACCCACAACACAAACACTAAACACAACCATTTGAATGACACCTCTAAAAAGAGATATATATCATTAAGAATCATCCAAAATACATTGCAAATGCATCAATGAAGGTGATCCCTTTTGAAGGCTTGGTGATTTCGAAAATGATCCATGGAGAAGGACTCATCCACAAATGTCTTTGGAGGATTTTGAAAGAACTGAAGGCAGCACATCCTTTCTAGCAAGACAAGGTATCTGCTAGGTAGATATAGGGCGTGAAAATATAGGACATCCAACTGTTGGGAATCAATGTTCACATTGACATTCATACAAAGCTTTGGAATGGCTTTTTGATCGTTATGGGAATGCCTATGCATATATGCTAGATACCAAGCAAAATGAGTTGTCAATCTCACTGAAGGATCTAGAGATTGTGAATATTGGTGAGCAAAATGAAGGTAATTCTAATATGCTTGACTAGCAGTGGTCCAATCCCGTGAAATTAATGGCCAGTTAATCTATGGTCCCGTGAGAGAATCAGTCGAGCTCAATCCTCTTCTTCTTGGAATCTGTTGATAAAATCCTTCGTACCCACTAACCAACTGAGGGGGTTGAGAAACAAAAGTGGTAGGAGATGGAAGTGGAATAAGTATAAGAAGATGAAGAGATGGATAGGAAAATTCATAAAAGGAGGAATAAGCTAAAGAAGGAGTGGCTGAGAATTTAAGCGAATAAGTTAGGAAAGGTGTCAATTGATAAGCAGAAAAAGTAGAAGGTATATGGATAGATGGAGAAGGACATGGTGGAGAAGGGAAAAAGACTCGAACTTTTATGAAAGAACAATAGGTAAAGATAGGAATCTGAGGAAAACCCTGAGGTTGGAAAAGAAGAGGTAAGATAGCTGCTGAGTTGGATTGATAAAGGGAAAGATAAGTATCATAGCGATGGGCCATTTGTTGATAGTATAATAGGTTAGGAATAGAGGGACCTAAAAAAGATCGTCTTTGATAGGCATCAAAGAAGGATGAATCAAATGGATGGTTTTTGGAAAGATAAGCTAGGAGATCCACCCTCAATTGGTTAATGCTTTGCACATAAGTAGAAGCTGTATTCTGACATTGATTTAGGACCACAGAATCAATCATTGAATGCCATGAAGTGTCAGAGCAAGTAGCCACTTTAAAAGAATAATACTAGAACATGTCATCTATCCTCAACTCCAAATAGTTGACATATAATACAACTTGCAAAACCACATCTCCCACATACCATGCTAGATCTACATAATCTGAAATCAACAAATCACCTCGTAGATACATGTAAGATAGCAACATGGTATCCGTCGTCACAGAATCTTCAAAGACAATACAGACAACTTCTGTCAGCAAATCAGAAGACCAAGTCCCACTCCAACCATCTTCTGGAAGAGGGAGATCCATCGTTGAAAGCTTCATATAGAAGGCCAACTTTTGCAACTAGTAGTGGACAAAGAAGGAATGGTCCGGAGGAACATACTCCTGAAAGTGCTCAAATGTAGACCATAACAAATCCATCCTGGACTGCATGCAATCTTTCCACTTTATCTTGAAACAACGGACACAATGTGGCCTGTCTCTGGAGAATTACAAAGTCCTGCTTAGATATAGAAGGAATCATAGGAACATTGGGACTCGGAGGAATGGACCATGATTGTGTTAGTTGGCCTTGCAACTGCTTAATCTGGGAAGCTTGGGATTCCACTGTATTATGAGCAGTCTGCAAAGCTGGCAGTTTTGTATCTAAAAGAGTCTGAAACTCTTGAGCTTCTTTGGACATTCTCTCTTTCTCTTCCGCAACTCTAGTGACCTCTGACTGAGCTTCTATTAACTGAATCTTCAAAGAAGATATTTCTTCTCTCTGGGTCTCAATCATTTGGGTCTGTTGCTCCATCTGCTTAAACAGATTGGCAAGAGTGTCTTTAACAGAGGCTAACTCTGTGGTTGCCTTATGCAATTGGTCTTTAGACTGCATCAATTCTTCATAGAAAGAATCATATAACTGTTGAACACAAGTTGTCATTGAAGGTTCAATCGAACTCTGGATATCATTACAAAGGAATGGAATGGCATCTCCGGACACTAAACTGTTCAGTGAAGTGACTGATATTTCCAAAGAACCCTCTCTATGTGCCCTGAATAAATTATTGTATGTGAGGTAGGCAGGGAGGTCACTGCCAGAAGTAGCAGTAACTGTGACTGAAGGAAGGATTGAGGGAGTTTTATTTGCCACATGCTTCAAGCACTTCTGCTGAATGACCAATGGAGGAGGGGAATCAAGATCCTCGATGTCAATAGGTTATGAATCCTCTGAAGGTGGAGGGGGAGGAACTAGATCAGATGGAGGAGGTGGTAGCACAGCCTTCTTAAGGCCTGAGTATGTCAAGAAAGCATATAAATAGGAACCATAAGTGACATTTGTGACATTCCCTTTGGTCACTTTAACAAAATGTTGGTCCATCTTCGTAAGCAGGTAAGTACTCCAATCAATGGCAACCCCTTTTAACACCATCCTGGAAGCTGTGAAGAGTTTCTTGGACAAATAATGAGATGGTGTTTTGGCAGGCATAAACCTATCTTGGAGGAACTGGCAGACTAACTTCCAAAGAGGATCAATGATCATGGAAAAAGACACTCCCGAAGTGTTTATCACCTTCTTAACATCTGGAATCTCTTTGGTCTGCTTCTGTAACAGCTTGAGAATCTCATCATTGGAGAATAATTGTTTGGCTGTAACAAAGGGTTCTCCTTTGTAGGGAAGAGACAAAGCCTTCCCTAACCCTCTAGGTGTCAATACCATGGAAGCACTACGAACTAGGCCCGATTTCTTACTGTATGATGCAAGAAACTCATCACACAGGGATGGATCGTCTGGAATCAATGAAAGTGAAGCAGCCACAAAAGTTGCAAGTTCTACTTTCACTATAGGCTCAAAATCCAGTAGGGAAGAATCATCCCTACTGATCAACGGGACATATTGGATAGGAGGAGGAGCGTGAGGCACCATTCAAATGGAAAACACACACACCACAAACATAGACAATCACAAAGAATGCCTGCAAAACAACCAAATAGCTATAAAAAAGAAATCGATCAAAAAGAAGTACACACACAGACGTAACTAACCAATTTACCACCCTAAGCAACCCACATCCTAGAAAAAATTCGACATGACCTCTACATATATGCGACCAAAAACTTCATGCGATACAACAAACAAGCACCCAAGACCCCGTATTAAGCAAAAAAGAGGAAAAACTACAAACTGCACTCGTAATCGTATCACATAAGCAAACCATAATACCATAAAAACCTAATCAGAACCTAACCATAACTTTGACCAATAATTTCGACTAAGAGGATTATATGTGCCCATCCCACGAAGCGTGTTTATTAAAAAGAAAAAAAAAGTGCAGTGAGCAAAAATGGGTTTGATGAAGGGTTCATTTTAAGAAATTATTAACAATGGGAAAATTTTTATTAGGCTATAAACCTTAATAAGAAAACTGTGGTTCCTTCTTAAAATTTTAATTACAATTTATTAGGGTGAAGCGATGTTTAAACGAAACCCGGACTGTGATACCCAGACTGGGGTCTCTAAATGCAAATTCATTAATTAAAAATTAATAGTGATGTGAAGCGCTTTTTTGCCAGCGCGTGCTTTTTTTGTGACAGCTGGTTCATTTTTACTAAAAATTAAGGTGCCTCTGAAGTGCACATAGCACGTGTAAAGTGAACGTCTGGTTGATTTTAAATTATTAGAAACATTGTGTATTTAGCACAAGCATGTGTGAAAAAGTGAGTGAATAAATTTTCTTTTAACAATTAATTGTGATTAAGGGATAATGAAAATGAATAAAGCTCAAAAAATAAATACCTGGTAAGGGTGTGTATGCAAAAGACTGAAGGCGCACTGAGTAGTTCCAAATATAAGGAATCCAGTCAAAAAAGCAAAAACCACTGATTGAAAAAAATAAAATACCTTAGTATTTTTGTTTTATTTTTATTTTTATTATTATTTATTTTTCTCTTTTTTCTCTTTTTTAAAAAAATTATAATTTAGGTGTGTTTGTATTTTGTGTATTGTTTGGTTTTTTTCGTTCTTTTTCTTCTTTAAAAAAAGATTAAAACGAGATATATGACACATGAATATGTTGTGAAGTTTAAGGATGGAATTTCAGCAATCCAACAAGTATCAACAATGTGTTTGAAAATTTTCATGATTTTTCAGCAAATTTTTGGAATTAAAAATAAGTTTTCATGAGGTAAAGTATTAAAATTTAAGATTTTGGCTTCAAATAATACTTTAGCCATTTATGGAAGCATTTCGAATTGAGAAATTAGTGAAAAAAGGAGCAAGGGGTTTGTGAAAATATCCGTTTTTTTTTGGAAATATTTTTGAATTTTTACCAAATTTTAATGAATTTTACTTATTTTATATGTATTTTTGGAGAATTTTGAATTTTTGAATTTTTTGTAATTTATTTTCTTAAATTTCCACTTTAGAAATAGTGCAAATGATTTCAGCAATTTTGGAAAATTTTTAGGAATTTTTTTGCAATTGTTTTGGATTTTCAATGAATTTTAATGGATTTGTGAATTTTTTGGTGTTTTATGTTTATTTTTATGTGTTTTTCGGATTTTGAAATTAAAAGTCGGTACCGGAGCTGCGTGTGAATAGCTGACTACAACACACCACCACACGGATAAGTCGAAGGCGCGTCCTCGCGTGTGAACGCTCGCTAACCACACCCGTACACACATGCACACTGAAAGATCCGCACGGCATGGGAACAGGGGAGGGAGAAGGGGCAGGAACGATGCTAAAATGGGGGGAAACTGTGGTTAGTAGAGGTGAGGGAAGGAAGGAAGTGATCTAAGTGAGGTTAGGTGATGTAAGTTAGGGAAGTGAATGAAGGTGAGGAATGTAAGTAAGGGAGGTGAAGTTAATTAAGTTAGGTTAAGTTAAGTAAATAAAGGTAGGTTAAGTGAAGTAAATAAAGGTAAGTTGATTAAGTTAAGGTAGTTAGGTAAAGGGTAGTTAATTAAGTTAAGTTAGTTAAGTAAAGGGTAGTTAATTAAGTTAAGTTAGTTAAGTAAATGTTAGTTAATTAAGTTAAGTAAAGGTTAGTTAATTAAGGTAACTTAGGGAGAAAAAGGTGAGTTGATTAAGGTAACTAACCTTAAGAAAGAAAAAAAAAGGAGGGTGGTGGATGGCGTGGTGGCAACGGGGGGAGAGGAGAGGAGGAGATGGTGGTGGAGAGGCGCAGGAGGAGAGGTGGTGGAGGGGCGCAGGAGAAGAGGAGGAGATGGTGGTGAAGGGGTGAGGGAGGAGGCGGAATGAGGACATGGGGGGCGAGGTGGAGGAGGCAAGGCGGGGGGGGGGGCCGAGGCGGAGGGAGTAGGAGGGGGGGGGGGAGGAGGAGGTGGCGCCCAGCGAGGAGGGAGGGAGGGCGAAGTGGGCGGCAAAGGAGGGGCGAGGAGGAGAGGGAGGGTGTGGTGGGAGAGGCGCCGTAGGAGAGAGGGAGTAGGAGGGGCAGTGAGGCGGAGGGAGTAGGAGGGGCGGTGAGGAGGAGGGGGAAGGAGGACATGGGGGCGGGCGAAGGCGCGAGAAGGTGGAGGAGGCAGGAGGTGTGGGGGATGGGGGAGTCCCTAGGGAGGAGGCGAGGGAGATGGAGACCACAGCGCGCGAGAACAGGTACGACATTTTTTTTTTCTTTTGTTTTGTTTTTTTTAAAAATGTTTTTTTAAAATTTAAAATTTATTTTTCTATTTATGTGGGGTTAAAAAAACGTTTTTTTTTAAATTTCATTTTTGTTGTTCTCAGTCTTTGGGGTGTTTTTTAATATATTTTTATATTTTTAATTTTTTTTTTGAATGGTTGTTTGATTATGTATGATTAGTATTTTTATTTTTTTTGGTTTTTTTAATAAAAAAATTTATGTTGGGAGTTTGTTTGTTTTTTTGTAAATGTTGTGAGTTGTTATGATTTTTTAATTATTATTTTGTTGTTTTTTGTTTTTTTTTCTTTTGTTTTTGTTTGTGTGGGTATTTATGGTTATGATGATGAGAAAAAATGAGCGTACCATATGACCACTGTTGTACAGGTTGGTGAAAAGTTACTGTAGAAATTGCATTATATGCATGTGCGCAGAGACATTGGGAGTTACAGAATCATCCTTGTTGCCTGTCGATGCAAAATCGTCACTAGGAAGTGACTATGTGGTCAAATACCACTTTCGTCAGTTTTGCAGATTTGCCCTTGTGAGGCTAAAGCTGTGTTTTTTACAGTGACAGAATTTTTTGCAATGTTCTGTAATGGCGTCTGATTCTCTTTCACAGATTGTCACTGAAAATCTTGACAAGAACAACTTCCAAGCATGGAAGTTTAGAATGACGAATTTCCTTATGGGAAAAGGATATTGGGAATTTATTGCAGGAAATGAAGAAGAACCAGCTCTTCCTGATGTTCCCAATCAATAGCAAATGCAGGCATTTAAAGGATGGCATGAGAGAACCAGAAAAGTTATGTACTGGCTGTCTATTAGTATTTCAGACTCTATGATTGTGCATATTCAGAATACAAGTACGCCAAAGGAGGCATGGGATACTTTGTCAAAAATGTATAGCACAAATACGCAAGCCAGGAAAATGCAGTTCAAGCAAGAGTTGCACAATGTGCAAAGAGAAAGTATGAGCATCAATGACTACCACATGAAGGTGAAGAAGATTGCAGATGCACTTGCTTCCATTGGGTCGCTAGTGGAAGATGATGATTTAGTTTCTGTGACCTTGAATGGTCTAGGAAATGATTATGCACAATTCCGAACATCCATTTTTGTCCGTGAAAGATTTCTTGATTTTGAGGAGTTGATTGCTCTTCTAATTTCTGAGGAGCAGAGAAATTGTGGTGCATCTTCTTTAGGAGAAACTTCAAAAGAAGCGGTCTTCTACTCAAATGCTGGAAGAGGTAGAGACAGAAATAGAGGAGGCCGATCTCGAGGCCGTGGTAGAAATCATAATATGCAGCAAACTCAAGAAAACCAGTCCTATGGAGGAGGACGTGGTAACTCTAGAGGCAGGGGGAGCCAAAGAGGTCGTGGTGGATGGATGCAAACATCAATGTTGAATGCTACTATTGTGGTAAAATGGGTCATATGGCTAAAGACTGCTATAAAAAGCAGAAAGACATCATGAATGGAAAATTGCAACAAGGAAATTATGCATCTTCTAGTAGACAGGGTGATGACAGAAATGAGCATTTGTTTATGGTGCAGCACATGAACAATTCTGTGACAAGTACGGAAGAAAGCAACGAAGTGTGGTATGTTGACTCAGGTGCATCAAACCACATGACAGGTCATGCAGAATGGATGCAGGATGCAAGAAAAATGGAAAAACTAGGATTTGTGGAGACTGGTGATGATACTGCACATCCTATTGTGCAGATTGGAAAAATTCCTTTGTCTATGTAGGATGGGAAAAAGAAATACCTGTCAGATGTATTTCATGTCCCGAATATCACCAAGAATCTGGTTTCTGTTGGTCAAATGGTTGAGCAGGGCTTGCAGGTCAGATTTAATCCTCATGGATGCTTTGTTGAGGATATGAAAAATAAAGGTCGCTTGATAGCAAAAGGAAAGAAGAAGGGCAGAATGTTTACATTGGATGCAGACATGTCTGAATTGAGTGCAGCAATGTTTGCACATGGGACTGGTGTAGTTGCAGATATTGATATCTGGCATAAACGCATTGGTCATGTTAATGTACAACAACTTAAATTAATGCAGGCCCAAAATATTGTTGCAGGATTGCCTAAATTCAAGGTTGCAAAAAAGCATAAGGTATGTGAAGCCTATCAATTTGGAAAACAGGCAAGGAAACCATTTCCTAGACATGTTCAAGAGAGTAAGAAGCCATTGGAATTAATCCACTCTGATGTGTGGACTACTAAAGCTGCATCTATTGGAGGCTGTCATTATTTTGTCACTTTTATTGATGACTATAGTAGAAAAGTGTGGGTGTATTTTATGAAAAAGAAAAGTGAAGTGTTTGGGCATTTCAAAACTCTTAAAGCTATGGTTGAAAAAGAAACAGGCCTGCAAATAAAATGCCTAAGGTCAGATGGAGGGGAAGAGTACCTCTCAAATGAGTTTGCAAGGTTCCTACAAGAGCATGGCATAAAGCATCAATATTTATGCAGTCATACCCCACAACAAAATGGAATTGCAGAAAGGAAAAATAGGCATATTGGAGAGGTATCTCGTGCCATGCTCAATGAAAAAGACCTGCCAGATTTTTACTGGGCTGAGGTAGGTATTACAACAGTCTACATAATGAACAGGATTCCCACTGCAGCAATACATGGCATGACTCCATAGGAGAGGTATACTAGTAGGAAACCATATATTTCTCATTTGAAAATTTTTGGTTGCATTGCCTATGTTCATGTGCCAGATGAGTTGATATCCAAGTTGGATCCAAAAGCTGCGAAGTGCATCTTTATTGGCTACTCTCTGCAGCAGAAAGGGTATAGATGCTATAACCCTTCTACTCGTAAGTTTACAGTGAGCAGAGATGTTGTTTTCGATGAGATGAGTAGCTGGTATAAACCAATAAATGTGATTGATGATGTAGATGCACAAAATGGTAATGCTGCACAGATTTCACAGCAGCAGTCACAAAATATTAGTGGACATGGAGTGTCCTCTAGCAGTGGTTCACATTCTTCGCCATGGATAGGCAGATTGAGATTAGGAGAATCTCCTCAAAATAATGCAGATAGTGGTATGTAGGTTTCACGAAAAGGAAAAGAGAAGGTAGATCAGCCCATGTTTGATGTGAATGCATGTCACTCTTATGTGGATGGTGAATCCAGTGGCTCAGAACAGAGCATTGATGATGAGTTGGGTATTCCTTCTATTGTTACACCTGGAGTAAGAAAGTCCAGGGATGTTTTGAGAGCACGTGGAAGTGAGCCTACTTTGCGCAGGTCTACTAGAGCTAGGTATCATGTGGATACGCTGAAATGTGATGGATTTATCCTTCTTGCATGGTGATTTGCAAGAAGAGGTCTATATAGAGCAGCCACCAGGTTATGTGCATGCTGTTCATCCTGAGTTTGTTTGCAGGTTGAAGAAAGCCTTGTATGGCTTGAAGCAAGTACTTAGAGCATGGTCTGACAAGATAAGACAGTATCTTGTCACTATTGGCTTTTAGATTTCCAAGGCAGATTTCTCACTTTATGTGAGAAAAACAGAGAAAGGTATTATGCTACTTGTCTTTTATGTTGATGATTTGATTATGACAGGTGACAGTGATGAAGATATCCTTCATGTGAAAATTCTATTGAAGCAAAAGTTTGAGATGAAGGATTTGGGAGAGCTGCGTTATTTCTTGGGCATTGAGGTGATAAGATCACCAAGTGGGATATGGCTCTTGCAGAGGCAGTATGGATTAGACATGCTGTCCAAATATGGGATGACAGACTGTAAGCCTATTTTAGTTCCTTTGGAGCAGAATGTGAAGCTGAGTGCAGATGGAGGTGAGCTTCTGGAAGACCCTACTATGTACAGGCGCATAGTAGGAAGTTTTATTTATATGACTATTACTAGGCCAGATTTGAGCTATGTTGTTGGATTGGTAAGTCAGTTTATGCAGGCTCCAAGGAAACCGCATTTAGATGTGGCTAGACGCATACTCAGGTATGTGAAGTCCACATTGCAGTATGGACTATTTTATGAGACTGGGGTTCAGATACAGTTGCATGGATACACTGATGCTGATTGGGTTGGTAGTATTTTTGATAGATGATCTACTAGTGGATATGTGTTCTCTTTTGGGAGTGCTGTAGTCACTTGGAGTAGCAAGAAACAACCTACAGTTGCCTTGTCGAGCACGGAGGCTGAGTACAGGGGTGCAGCAATGGCTGCATGTGAGATAGCTTGGTTGCAAAAGCTACTTTATGATATGCAATAGTCTACAGATGGGCTAGTTGTCATTTATTGTGACAACATGAGTAGTATACACTTGGCAAATAACCCAGTCTATCATGCTAGAACAAAGCACATTGAGGTGCATTATCACTATGTGCGAGAGAGAGTTTTACTAGGTCTTATTGATCTAGTTTATGTCGGCACAGAGGATCAGGTAGCTGATTTACGAAGGCATTGGGCGCAGAGAAGCTGCGCAAGTTCAGAGACCTGCTTGGTGTGCAGGAATTGGGATTAAGCTCGAGGGGGAGTGTTGAAATATCGAGCTCCACTTGTGATATGCCAGGGTGACCGTTGTGCATTTATGTCATCGATTTGTTAGCTGCAGATGCGGTTGGTACACCGCCCATGAATAATAGCTAGATGACAGCTATCCTTATCTACTCTAGTTCGTGGTTCAATTAGTATGCCACCTTAGTTAGTTGAGTTTGGTTTGAGACCCATATATAGGGTTCTTCTATTTCTTTGTATGAGAACTTTTTTGGCTTACATAACTAAGAAGAGAAAAACTGTTTTCAGCCTCCACCTTTGTGTGTATTTCCCCATTGTGCAAGTGAGAAAGCTACAAGTGAGACTCCTTCCTTCCTTCTCTCCCACAATCTTGACAAGGGGGTGGTAAGGGAACCCATCAGGGTAAAATGAAGCCATGGTAGAGATGCATGATCATAGCAGGGTATATGCATGGGGGTGTGCAATATAGACGTGTAGGGAGGCTTCCCCACACTTAAAAAACCTTAGTAGAAAGGGTAAACCGAACATCAAGGACCTAGTACCACACTTCAAACCAACCACGAATGTCCCCACACTTAAGACATGATCGTTACTGAGAAACAAAAGGTGTAGGGTTAGAAAAACTTGGCCCATATTGCCGAGGAGGAATGTCACCTTATCGAGGTTGCGTCTTGTATAGTTGTCGGCTGTAGGAGGTACCCAGGTGTCTTCACAGCACACGTCCTTTGTCCTTCATGGCAGGGACCACGCGACAGCATCCAGGGAGGTAGCTGGTGAAAGGAATCGCAGGAAATTCATCGATGACGAGGAATATTGCACTCAACTTACGATCACTCAAATGGAATGAAAGAGCAGTCACCCGCCCCATTACTAACATCACTCGAGGAAATAATGATGGAAACCCAGATCTCACACCCAGTTTAGGAATCGACAAAGGAATGGTGCAGAGAGAGTATGCCAGGGTGCATAATTAATCGTGCATTAGTGCGTCCAACCCGTCTGGCATAGGTGCAAGGAGAAAGGCCAGGGAGCCTTGTAGTGCAGTGTACAGAACAGAGTGACGTGTCCTATGCTGATGGTAGAGATCCATCCCGTGGGTGCAGAGGGAAACAGGAACGTACCTGACTCCAATGGTCGTAATGTCTCTCAATTCTCACCTCTTGATAATTGATTAAAGAAACATCAGTCACACTCAACCCACCCTCTGTCTCACACTCAGTTAAAAGACATAGGAGGGCAGCCCATTCCTGAAACCCATTGATGTAATCCTTGCTGTCACTTGTGCAGAGGTTGTATGCCTTGTGCGTAATTGATGATGCAACTGTGTAGCTCGCCCTGTGCCAGCATACAATGCAAGAAGGAAGGCGAGGGTGCCTTATGGTGCAGTGCACAGGAGCAGATCATGCGTTGTGCATTGAAAGGCCCAACCCGTATGTGCAACACTCCGTTCACACATCTCACCTGTCATTTGATTTGAAGGGAAAGACTGGTCACTCAGCCCACCCTCTGTCTCACTCGCTGATAGATATAGAGGGCAGCCCATACTCACGTTCCCATCCTGTTAAGATTAAAGCTCACATTACTCAAAGGGTTGGTAATGAAGATTCCTTTATCTGTTGTTGTCATCAGGATGTTGAAGACGAGGCATACCCAGGGAGGCAACCAACAAGTTTGATACTTCAATGATTTGTAAGAAAAGTCGTCTGTTAAAAAGGGCAGACAAACTGATATTGCAGAGACAGTGCACCAAGGGAGGTGGCTTCAAATTACTTGCTGGAAAGGTTCTGTTGGTGAGTCAGCTATGCTAAATTGCGGGGTATTACCACCTTTTCCACAGTCAGCTTCCCGCCCAAGGGTGCTTCCACCTTTTCTTGGAACGAGGCCTGTTATGACAGGGAATTTCTTCCTTTTCTCCCATAATAGTTTTGTTTGTTTGTTTTTTTCTTTTTCTTTTTTTTTTTCCTTTCTTTTTCTTTTCTTTTCTTTTTTTTGTGAAGAAAGAGAATAGTAGAAATACCATGTGTTAGGACCAACCTCGCCATCGTTGTTGGATTAGACGAGAAGAGAACAAAGTCCGATTGAGATATATATGCGACGATGAGGGGCTAGCAGAACGAGATTGCCTCATGAGGAGAATCATAAGGGCTATCAGAAGCACGACAAGAAGAGCAGTGCGACACCCAAAAGGGGAAGGGTAGGTCTCATTAGAGGCATCAACGTTCAGCACTTGAACAGAGCCGTTAGGATTGACAGCAAGTACCTTATATGGGCCAATCCACCATTGTTGAAGCTTGCCAGGAAACTTGTCAAATCTCGAATCATAGGCCAGGACAAGATCACCTTCTTTGAACTCCTTGTGCTTGATGAAACTGTCATGATAGGCCTTGCGTTGCGCTTGAGTGGTTTCCATGCACTATAGGGCTATTTGCTATATCTCATCCAAGCATTCCAAGTGCAGGAGACGGCATTGCAGTGACTCATCATCGCCCAAGCTCTCTTTAATTGCCACTCGTAAAGAGGGCAATTCCAGTTCAATAGGGAAGACGGATTCTGTACCATACACTAGCTGGAAAGGGGTTTGTCCTGTAGCTGCCTTATGGGAGGTTCTGTATGCCTAGAGAGCCTCTGTAAGTCGATCGTCCCAGTCGCGACGATGTGCGGCAATCGTTCTTGTTAAGGATTGAGCAAAGGATGTGATTGGTGACTTCAACTTGGCCATTGGCTCTGGGGTAATAGGGAGTGGACTTACGATGGCAGATCTTATATAGCTCTGTCAGCTTCTCCATGATTTCGAGGGAATTGCCAAAACGGGTGATAATATTCTTGTACATGAACAGGGCTACGCTGTTACCATCATCCCGCTTTAGGGCTTTAGCTTCACACCACTTTGTGACATAATCCGTAAATACTAAGATGTATCTGTTCTGCTTCCGTTTGGTAGGTGGATCAATGGGACCCACAAAATCAATCCTCCACTTCTCGAACGGCTTTAGGGGAAGAATGGGTTGCAGTGGCATGCCACTTGTTTTGGTGGGCTTCCCCATTCGTTGTGACAAGCATCACATCTCTTACCGTAGTCATATACATCCTTGTGGAGGGTAGACCACTAGTATCCTAATAACAGAGCCTTCCTGGCTATTGCCACTTCTCCTGTGAAGTGTCCACCACATGGTTTATCATGGCATGCTTTCAATACTGTGCCGATTTCATCCCTTGCAACACGTCTTCGCAGTACTTCATCTTTGCCTCTCTTGTACAATGCACCGCCTAGAAAAGTGTAGGGGGCTGATTCTAATAGAAGCTTTTTTTCTCACGGCTTGAGATGCCAAGAGGATACTGTTGAGTTGTCAGGAGGTTGGCTATGTCTGCAAACCAGGGAGTAATTGTTTCAACTAGAAACAAAGAAGCATCAGGAAGGTCAGAATCATCCTATTCCTCTTCCTCAGTTTGAGGGATCCATGATAGATGATCAGCTAGGACATGAGAACGGCCAGGCTTAGTGATCACTTCAAAATCAAACTTCTGGAATAGGAGTAACCATCTCATCAGTCATCCTTTAACATCTGCTTTGTTCATCAGGAAGGACAAGGCTTCATGATCCACGTAGAACTTGAAATGTGTTGACAATAAATAGTGTCGAAACTTCTCCAGTGCAAACACCATTGCCAAGCACTCAAGCTCTGTCACTGTATAGTCATGTTCCCTATCAGTGACCTTTCAGCTTGCATAATATATTGGTTGATCTAATTTAGAGGGTCCCTTTTGACATAGGACAGCACCTAGCCCTTCAACTGATGCATCTGTGTACACATGAAATTCCTTCATCCAGTCAGGAGGCTGCAAGATAGGTGCTTGGATAAGGCACTGTTTTAAGGTATTAAAGGCTCCTTCACAGTCATCAGTCCAAAGAAGATTAGCATCTTTCCTTAGGAGCTTGTGTAGAGGAGCTGCCTTGGTTGCAAAATGTGCAATAAATCTTCTGTAGTAGGCCACATGGCCAAGAAATCCTCTCAATTGCTTGAGGTTTGTTGGTGCTGCCAAGGCGGCAATCTTCTCAATCTTCACCGGGTCTGTTGCAATCCCTTGTATAGAGACAATATGGTCCAAAAGAACTCCCAAGGAGACGCCAAAGACACATTTGTTGGGGTTAAGAGAAATCCCATACTCTCGGCATCTGTCAAAACATTGCTCTAGGTGTCCCCAATGCTCTCGGATCAAACTATAGATACAAAAGTCATCAAGGTATACCTCAATGAAATCATGAAGATGATTCTGGAAGGCAGCCATCATTACTCGTTGGAAGGTGACAGGAGCATTACAAAGCCCAAATGGCATCAATTTATAGGCATAGGTCTCCCATTCTGTGGTGAGGGTTGTTTTGGATTGGTCCTCTTCTCCAATTTGGACTTGGTTATATCCACTGAATCCATCCAAGAGGGAATACAACTCATGGCCTGCCACTGTGTCCAACAATTGTTCGATAAAAGGGATAGGGAAATGATCCTTCTTCATCTTCGAATTGAGCTTTTGAAAGTCCACACATATTGAGCTTTCGAAGTTTCCCATTCTTCTTGGGTACAACCACAATGGGCAAAACCAATTCACTATTAGCCACGGGATAAATGAACTCGGCTTCAAGAAGTTTCAATAATTTAGCCTTCACCAGAGCAGAATAATTAGGATTCATACGTCTTTATCTTTGCCTTATAGGTTTGGCATTAGGATCTAGGTCAATGTGATGCTGGCATACTGTGGGATCAATCCCCTTTTGATCTTTATATGACCAAGCAAACACATCTAAGTTCTCCTTTAAAAAGTATCGCAGGACCACTAGTTCTTCTTTTGGAAGATTAAGGCCCACTTTTAGGTGACATTTGGTACCATCAGTATCCAGGACCGTTACTTGTTTTTCACCTTCCACCTCACGAATAAATGTCCCACGGATGGCTTTTGGATAAAGGTCTGACTTTTTCAAGAGAGTAGCATCCTCGCGTGATGTTCCACTAGAACCAGTGTCCTCCTTCTGAACAGATGACTCATTCGTTTGTTGAGGTTGTTGGAAGGGTATCAGAGCTTTGTTTGCTTTTGTGTGAGGGGTGATTTATTTTGGACTTAGGGATTCATCTTCAGAGGATGCATCCAGGAATGTCACATAGCACGGACCTTCTAGAGGCCGTGGCTCTGATAGCTCTGGCTTCTATTGGCAGGGGGCATCATCATCGCCTTTTCTCTGGACTAAACGGTTAGGGCGACAGAAGCCACTGGTGAACTTAATTTTTATACTTTTAATCCATTGCTCATATAGATTCTGCATACTTTGTGGTCCATTGGCCTACCCAAATGGAATCATGGTCATTCCATCCAACACCGTGAGATCTTCGGCCTCTGAGGCCTCTGTAGGGACATCAACAAGATCATCTGTTATCAGAGGAAATTCTTCATCTGCACTTTCATAACCTGCTTCGTTTTCTTTCTCATCATTTTCATCCTCTTCCTCTAGAGGCTCTATCTCTCGTTCTGTAGAGGCTTTGAAGGAGAAGAATAAATCTTTTGCCTCTGCGTCTGCTTCTGTCTTTGTTCTGCATCTGCTCTCTCTGTATCTGTGACTATCTCTATTCTGTATCTGTTCTGTCTTTGCGATTGTCATGTAACAGGGAGAACAGTATATCCATGCTTCTATTTCACTGTCAGAGGTGATTTTAGAAGTCAATTCGATTTGAGGCAAGAGGTATTCTCCCATGGACAAGGACTTTGCTTCCCTTGGCAGTTGGCTTACAGTGCCCACTGTTAGGGACTGTGCCTCCATTTTCTTGGGAAAGATCTATTTAAGAGCCTCTTCATCTCTTGATGTACCATCTGTTACCTCATTGGAGGAGTCAGTTATGACTTCGATGGATGTGGATCCATTGCCTTTTTGCGATCCATACAACTTTAACACCACTTTGTTGGGTCCTCTACCTAGGGTTAGGATTCCTTTGAACCAGTCCATCCTAGCTCTTGCTTCAAAAAGCCAAGGTCTTCCCAATAACAGAGGGCATGAGGTCCCTTAAAAATTTGGTTTGACCACCAGATATGTCAGCCAATAGTCTCTTCTTGCAAGGGTTGTTTTTATGTATGGGAGGATTCCCAACGGTTTAATTCTACTTTGGTCTACCAATCTAATAAGCCACTGTGTAGATTGAATTTGCTGCAACCCTAGGTCCTTCATTGTCACATCCGTCATTATGTTTATTGATGATCCTCCATCAATCAATGCATCTG
This sequence comes from Lygodium microphyllum, assembly GCF_053477565.2. Taxonomy (NCBI): domain Eukaryota; kingdom Viridiplantae; phylum Streptophyta; class Polypodiopsida; order Schizaeales; family Lygodiaceae; genus Lygodium; species Lygodium microphyllum. Next base: position 29,898,779 of record NC_141159.1, read on the forward strand.
AAATAAAGCATCCTTCAATCCATACACTAATCTTTGGGGTTCTAGGATCTAGGAAGGCGTTAGCCACATCTACTTCCTTTACAGGCTCTGGGGCCTTATTGCTCTTGGTCGCTATTGAAAGAACAATCCTTAGTCCACGTCTTCTTATCAAGATGCTTTTGAATTTCTTTCGGCAGCTAGGAGACAGCATCAGCAATTGTCGGAATGTTAGGTTTGGTTTAAAGGTGTCTAGGTCTTTGACCAGGTCATAATCTTTGATAGGATCCACAGGCTTCTCCAGCCTGTTGGGAAATGGGGCTACACTCATTTTCATCTTTCCTTTTTCTTCTAATAATTGCAACATCGGCACTTCCTCTATTTCTGGAAGTGCTTCTGTATCGTCTATCTCCTGGACCTTTGGTCCTATTTCTAGGACTTTCTCTGTCACTCTCTATGGCACTACAGTGCTTTGTATTGCACTGTTTTGTCCTATACTGCTCTGTCTCTCTGTTGACAGGTTGAACTTCATAGTCTTGGTAGGAAAGTTATTTTTGTCTTGAACAACTGGTTCCTTCTTCTTGACGCGTGACAACGACAACTTCCAACTCTACCAAATTGGAGGCAAGCTCTTGTGTCTTCTGTTGGGTATCAGTAGCATTGGCCTTGACAAGGGCTGGACTCGGACAATCCTTTGCAGTGTGGCCTTCGCCTTTGCATCGGCTGCATAAGGGCTTGTAATCCATAGATTGTCTAGAATTTGGACAATTTGGGGAGATATGACCCTTTTCTCCACACCTATAACATTCCACCTCTGATCTCTATCGTCCTCTGTGACTTTGAGAGGGAAACCTCCTTGGATTGAAATTAGGACCAAATTCCCTAGGCTTTGGTCCAATATCTTGTGTTGTCATTTTGGATTCTAGCAAGTTGAATCTTGCATTTTCATCCTTCTGTCTTCGTTCGTGCATCTCTTTTAGAGAGCAAATATCCTCTATATGGTTCTTCCGCAAACAATAGGAACAGAAGGCTCCAGGAATGGTTGGTTTTCAGGTACATTCAGTGGCTAAATGTCCCGCTTGATGACACTTTTTGCACCATGTATTAGAGCACATCACATCTCTTCCAGCTCCCATAGGGGTGGATATATTGGTGGTATTTACCTTTAGTGTCTGTAGCTGCTCTGTAATCACATCCATAAGCTCTTTCTTGATACTTGCAACTGAGTTGGATATATAGTCCTTCAGATTTTCACCTCTTGAAGTGCTTGTAGTAGGGTTTTGGGAAGCTTCTGTAATTACTACATACACTGGTTGGATCGATCCAGAAGGTCCTCTATTTTGGTTCTGATTCAGAGCTCCTGTTGAGACTTGGGATTGTTGATTCCAATTGGTAGGGTTCCACTGTTGTTGAGTCGCCATTGGAGGAACTATTTGAGGTCACTGTTGTTGTGGTTGAACCATCATTTGAGGTACTGTCGTTTGTGGCGACCACAGTGGATTAGGTGGATTATACTCCGGCACTGTTTGCATCTGGGGGAAGGGGTAGGGAACTGTCCCTGGGATTGCATTTTGTGGGTATACCATTCCTGGCATGGGAGGAGGTAAGACTCCTCTTCCTGAGTCATTGACAACCTTGCTTCAACTTCATCATACAATCTTGCACCTTTCACTGCAGCTTGCACATTGACTGGTCTTCTTAATTCCACAAACTTGCGAACTTTTGGTTGTAGGCCTCTAAGAAACACTCATTTCTGGATACCTTCATCCAAATGATGGTTAGTCCATCTCTTCAGGATGGATTCCATTCGCGAGACATAAGCTTCTACTCTTTCTCCAGAGGACTGACTTAGGTTCATGAACTCCTCTCGCATCCGCTCTTTAAAACCTTCACGCCTGAATTTAGTGAGAAATGCCAACTTCAGGTCGTCCCAAGTGCCAAAAGTTCATGTTGCTTGTCTCTCATACCACTGAAACGCCACACCTTTGAAAGTGGTAGGGAATATCGCTAACCAATGCTTAGGGGTTCTGGGATTGTTAGCCACACATGCTACCATGAATTCTGCTACATTAAGATCATGGTCTTCATTGTACTCTCCCTTAAAAACTGGCAATGGGACTACATTTGCTGGCTTGCCATCAATATTTCCAGGACGAATCTAACTAGGAAGGGGACCTTGAGTCACCATAGGGACTTCTGTAAAGAGTGCTTTTAGGGCGTCAAAGGAGGCTTCTGCTGCAATCTCATTCTCAACCTTGATTCTTGCCTTCTCTCTTCTCACGTACCTCTGGACTCATTCTAACGCTTGCCTCTTGATTGTGTCATTCATCAGGGGATTGACTCCAACCAGTTGGTCTATACTCAATAGAATAGTATCAGAGAGGGCTTCAGTCTTTGGGGGATTCTTTGGCCAACATCTCCTCTACTTTCTTCTTTTCAACATCTCTGAATTTGGCTTTCAAGCCACTACAGAGGGGAAGATATTCCGTTCTGAAAGTATCAAAACTCATTCTTCTTAGGATTGTTGTTATGTCATTATAATAATGCCAGCTTCTGAGGGTTTCAACAATGTATGTTGTGAAAAACACTCTATCTACCAACTTTCGGTGGGTTGCTAATTAGACAAACAGAAGATTATCAGTGCACCAAGCATCCCACGTATCTTGTTGTTGAGCATCCACGAACAAATTCCAACTCTTTTCCTTCTTGTTTTCGTGAACCTCCACAGACTATGACTCCTGAAGCTTCTTCACAATCTCCCACTTTATGATGTCTGGAAACTTCTCAATGAATGCCAAATCTTCCATGGATGGTCATTCTCTCTGTTTCTGCTCTTTAGTTTGTTCCCAAACAATTTGCCACCAAGATGCAAGTTTCTGTTGCTTCAACAGGAAGAGGAAATAGTCCACCACATAGAGCATGCATCATGATGGTGATATGTTTCTGCCATTGTGGGATGAAATTCTTGTGGAAAGTGGCTTTGATAATGAGAATCTCCAAGTCTTCAGTGGAAGAAGGAACTTTGCAAATATCCATTGAATTCTTCTCTTCTTGGCAATGCCATTTCCTTCATTTTCAGCATCTTCTGATGCTTGTTGATGGCAAGTTTCCCCGGCTGCACACCAAAAACATGGAGCCCCAAGAGGAACACCAAGGAAAAGGGAATTCTACTGCAAGAAAATCTATCTTGTAACATCAACAAGCTTTTATTTCATTCTTTTGATGACCAAAACAAAGAAAACAACAATTCTTCACGCAGCATCATAGTAGATATCTCCCACGGATTTGATAGAATCAACTATAATCTTCAACATCTTCATAAAATCCATCAATAGAACAAGGAACATAAAAGAATACACCATTTTTGAATTCCCTTGATCAATAGAACAGCTTGTTGATGTTACAAGATAGATTTTCTCTCTTGATCTCTCATATATATTTTTCTCTCTTGATCTCTCATATACAATTACATTGTTTTGATAGAATTGACTATCTCTGGCTCTCTCTCTCTCTCTCTCTCTCTCTCTCTCAATAGTACATCATCTCCTCACTAAAATAATCTCATAATTACTCTCAATAATTCTTCTTAGGTTATGGATACACCTCCCAAGAGGTATGTTTGATGTGAAGAGGCACCAGAGCCACTACAATGTCTCTTCATAGCTCACTACTATCAGTGTCACTCCATTCTTCTCTTTAGTCTTCAGTAGCTGCTTCTTCCATTTGTTTTAGCTCTTTTGAACTTAGATTCATCCTTTCCAAAAGTTAGAAAACTTTTCAAAAGTCACACATACATTCTACAGAACACTTACAGAAGATCTACGGAACAGTACAGTACAGGACCAGAGCAGATACAAAACAGTTATAGAGTAGAGACAGAGGTTCTATAGAAGGTTTACATAGGGTTACAGAAGGTCATCAGAACCTTATAACTCATACTAAAACCATTCCAAACTATCAAAAACTATTCAATAATCTTCCAAAAGATTTCAATCTTCATCAATCATCAATCCATGCTTCATACAGAAGAAAATCAGAACAAAACAGAAGCTATATAGAACCAATCAGAACCTCAACAGAACCTATCAGAACATCACAGAGCTTCATATCTCCACTAAAAATCATCATGAGCTTCCAAAAAATAATCAATATCATCCAAAACATTCTCAAACACTTCCATTAACAACCATACACCACTCTTAATCCATTAAAAATCAATCATTCAGACCTCAAAAACAACAAAAATCAATCAAAAATTCAGTCTTTTTTCACTCTCAACAATTTGATATAATTTCTAGCCATAAATCAAAGCTAAGGCAATCACCAATCTCACTATAGTCATCTTTGCCATTGGATTAAATGTCTCCTCATAGTCCAATCCATATGTTTGTGCATAACCCTTTGTAATAACCAACTTTTCTTTGTATCTTTCCAATGAGCCATCCGATTTGCACTTGACCTTATATACCCACTTATAGACAATTGCCTTCTTTCCCATAAGGCAACTCAATTAGATCCCCTATCTTGTTCTTTGTCAATGTATCCATTTCCTCATCCATAGCATTCTTCCAATCTTTGATTTCAACTGTTTCTTTAAATCAAGTAGGTGTACAAGCTAAACATAAGATACCATGTTAACTAGATGCCTCACTCTATCTGATATCCTCAATTGAGGTGCACTAGACAATGCCTCAATTATTCTTTATGTGGTAGTATATACTTTCTTGCACTCTTTATTCTTGGATTTCTCACATGTGGTATCTGAAACTCATAATTCATAGACTCATCCTCTGAACTTTCACCTGTAGGCTTCTTTCCTTGTGTAATTTCTACCTTCTTTTATGCACTCATCAAAAACTTGCCACTCCAAGAATTGCCATTGCTTTCTTCATGGTCTTGAAGTCTAGATATATCTTTAATATGTTGATTTATTTGATCATTGTTTTCTACAATTTTCTTTCCATAACCATCATCATCATAAGAATCCATATCAATTACAACTTTTAGTTTATACCAAGACTCATTACTCTCACTGAACCTTACATCCTTGCTTATGTAGACCTTTCTAGTGACAATATCATAGCATTTGTAACTCTTCTTCTCATCTAGGTAGCCAAGAAAAATGCATTTGATAGCCTTTGGTTCCATCTTTTTTCTCAAATCATTAGGGACATGAACATAACATACACAACCAAACACCCTAAGATATGTAACTATAGGTTTTCTTCCATACATCTTCTCATGTGAAGATATGTGATGAGTCATAGCCGTAGGTATCTTGCTCATAATATGGACTACATTATGTACTATCTCAGCTCAATAAGTTAAGGGTATATCTATTTGATTTATCATAGCCCTTGCAAATTCCACAATAATCTTATTCTCTCTTTTTACAACACCATTCTGCTATGGTGTATACCTGTACATAACTTGTCTTTTGATCCCATGATATTTCAAATAGCAAGAGAACTCATTTGTTATATATTCTCATCTATTATTTGATCTCAACCATTTTATGTAGCTAACTAAACATCCCAATAAGAGCTCTGAACTAGAATTAGCATAGAGGGCCCTCTACATCAATTTGACCAGTCTATGTAGTGATTATAGTTAGACTCCCCAAAACTCTACTCCAAGTGCTCCAAGAGAAGAAAATTTGAAGGACTCCTTGTCCAATTCAATTGCAAATATAAAAAAGGAGTTGATGGATGTGATCACACAGCTACTATAAACATTGAAAATGAATATTGCTAGCATATCCGACATTGCAAGAGCAGAAAGAGATGTGATATGATCGAGTACTTAGTGCAAGAAGTGTTATCAAGAGGGAAATTTAGCCACTAAATGTACCTCAAAGCCCACTATACCAAGAGCTTTCTATTCTTACTATCTAAAAAAGAACTATATGGAAGATATCTACTCTCTAAAGGAGATGTATGACAAAATGAAAAAAGATGAGGAAGCTAGATTCAACATGCTAGAATCCAAGATGAAAGCCTAAGATATTGGACCAAAGCCTAGAGATTTTGGCCCTAATTTTGGTTCCTCACCCAAAGTTACAAAGGAAGAAAGGTTGGTGGTTGTCAAAGATCAAAAGTGGAATGCTACAGATGCAGAGAAAAGGGTCATATCTCCCTAAATTGTCCAAACCCTAGAAGGTCCATAGAATATAAGCCCTTACATAGTCAATGAAATGAAAATGCCATATTGCTAAAGATTATCCTAGTCCACCTAGCCCTTGCAAAGGCTGATGTTGTTGATAGTCAATAGAAATCTTAGGAGCCAGCCTCCAACTTGGTGGTATTGGAGGTAGTTGCAGTTATGCATGCCAAGAAAAGACAACCAATGGTTCCAAAAGAGAATGTTCCACCTACAAAAACTATGAAGTTCAAGCTCCTAATAGAGCCACAAAGCAGTACAATATAGAACAATATAGTGTAAAATAGTCCAGTGGCACAGTAAAGAGCCAATCTAGGATATAGAACTAGAGGCCCAAGAGACAAAAGAGGTGAATGTACCTCCAGTGATAGAAGAAGTGGTGATGTAGCCCTTGCTTGAAGAAAGAGAAAAAAATGAAAGTGGATATAGCCCCACTCCCTAGATGGGTGGAGAAGTCTGTGGATCCCATAAAACAATATGACTTGGTGAAGGACATGAATATCTTCCACCCTAATTCGACATTCTATCAACTAATGATATTATCCCCTAGTTGATGCAAAAGGTTCAAAAGTATTCTTGTATGTCAACATGGTCTACATATTGCTAACCCCCCAACTGTAAGCAAGCCCAACAAAACTTGAGAGCTTGTGGAAGGAGTAGATTTGGCTAATGCCTTCCTGGCTCTTGGCACTCTAGAGATTGTGTTTGGATAGAAAGGCATTTCATTGCAAGTGCACTGATTGATGGAGGTTCCTCTAGTGAAGATCACGACTGATGTGATGATGAAAGATCTAGGTGCTGGAAAGGCATGTAGCCTACTCAATGGCTCATCAGATTGGTAGATTAGAGTAGAATTAAGCCCTTAGGCATCCTCCCATATGTTAGGACCACAGTGGTTGGGCGAGACTATTGGGTCACTTACGTGGTGGTAAAGCACAACCCTTATGGAACATCTTATCCTCTATTGCTAATATTCTCAAAGAAATTAGAAGCATGGTCTCTAAGAGTGGGCACTGTAAGACATCTCTCGAAAGAAGCTGCAAAGACACTATCGATGGGTGACTACCTTTTACCTAAATGAAGAATGAATTTTGAAATTACCTCTAATGCTAAAATCAAAGCATGAATATATTGATTCCCTTACTACATGGTTACTATAGAGCTCGAAGTAGAAGCAAAAGTAGAAGATGTAATAGAGAGCTTGTTCTTCTCATATAAGGCCCCTTTGGATAAAGAAACATAGATAGAAGGGGAAGATGATGAAAGTTAAGATCAAGATTTAGACAATGAAGAGGAAGAGTATGTTAGATTAGAAGCATATATAAATGATGATGAAGTTCTAGAGACCTAAGAAGTTGTAGAGTCTCTCCTATTGGATGGCATGATGATGGTCCCTTTTGTTCTATTTAATGGTCCTTAGAGTGTGCAGAAGATGTACAAGAAATGGATTAAGAAAAAAAAGCTTTCCTTTCATAGTGGTTCTTGTCACCTTGAGTTTCCTTTCTCAAGAGAAGAAGATGATGATTCCCCATGTCAATAGACAACAAATCCACCAGAGTAAATAAACATAGAAGGTTCATGTTATGTGATGTTCCTAGATGCATCCTCAGAGGATGAATCCTCAAATCGAGAAGTGAGTATTCCTCAAACTGGATTGAAAATAGCACTAATTAATTTTCAGCATAAAAAAGGATTAGAAAAGGTACAGCCAAGGAAAGAAGATGCTATTTCTAAAACGAATCATCAGAAGAGGAGTCCACTCCCTTAAAGGAGACAATACAAGACACATTCATTAGAGAAGTGAAAGGCAAAAAACCATTGAATTTTGTGGATATAGATGATACTAAACATCATCTAAAGATGGGCAGTAGTCTTCTTGATGAAGAATTAATAGTCCTTCATGACACATTGAAGAAGAATCTGGATGTGTTTTGTTGAGGTTGAATTGACTTGTTTTTTAATTGTTATTTTTGTGAGCTAAATGGTTGTTTTTGTGATGGATTGATTGATTTTTGGATTTTTTGGAAGTGTTTTGAAATGTATTAGGATGGATTGAGTATGTTTGAGAAGCTCATGATGGTTTTTGATTGAGATATGATGAGCCCATAGTGCTCATACAAAGAGGCTAAGCTAAGTGTGATTGCCAATATGTCAACAAGATCCCCGTTTCCTTGGTGTCTATCTTGGGGCTCCATGTTTTTGGTGTGCAAATCGGGAAGACTGCCATCAATAAGCACCAATAGAGGCTAAAAATGGAAGACGTGGCATTGTTGAAGAGGAAGAAAAGAAATGAAAGATTGGAGAATCCCTGCTATTGTTGAAGAATTGGAGATCTTCATTTCCAAAGTCACTTTCTACAAGAAGTGCATTCCTCAATGGTAGAAGTATGTCACTATCTTGATGTAGGCTCTATGTGATAGACTGATCCCGCTGTCTTCTGAAGCTATAGAAAGTTGTATCATAATAGCCAAGTGTTTTCCACAAAATTGAAAAGTGAAGTAGAAACATAGAGAATGGCCATCCATCGGAGATTTGGCCTTCATTGAAGAATTTTCCCGAAGAATTTTCCAAAACATCACAAGTGGGAGATTGTGAAGAATCTTTAAGAGTTGTGGTTAGTTGAAGTTCACAAGAATAAGAAGGCAAAGAGTTGGAATTTGTTAATGTTGGATGCTCAATAGCAAGATATGTGGGCTTCTTGGTACATTGATAACCTTTTGTTTGTCCAATTGGCAACCCATTGGAAGCTAGTAGACAGAGTGTTCTTCACAACCTATGCTATTGAGACCCTCCAAAGTTGGTGTTATCAAGATAATGACACTATAGCAATCCTCAGAAGAATGAATTTTGATGCATTCAAAATTGAATATCTTTCCCTCTACAATGAAATGAAAGACAAATTCAAAGATGTGGAAAAGAAGGAAGTAGAAGAAATCTTGGAGAGTCCTCTAGAGACTGAATCCGTTCTGATTCTATTCTGCTGAGTACAGACAAATTTTGTGGAGCTAACTCCTTGACGAATGACGAGATCAAGAGGCAAGCAATAGAATGAGTCCAGAGGTACGTGAGAAGAGAGAAGGAAAAAATCAATGCTAAAAACAAGCTAGCAGTAGAAGCCTCCTTTGAAGCCCTTGCAGCACTCTTCACAGAAGTTTCCATGGCGACTTAAGGTCCCCTTCCTAGTCAGATTCATCTTGAAAATATTGATGATAGGCTAGCAAATGTAGTCCTATTGCCCATCTTTAAGGGAGAGTATGATGAAAACCTTAATCTTCATATAGTTGAGTTCATGGTAGCATGTATAGCCAACAATGCTAGAACCCTCAAGCATTGGTTGGCAATATTCCCCGCCACTTTCAAAGGTGTGATGTTTCAATGGTATGAGAGACAAGCAACATAAAGTTTTGGCACATGGGACAACATGACATTGGCCTTCCTCACTAAATTCAGGCATGAAGGTTTTGAAGAGAAAATATGAGAGGAGTTCATGAACTTAAGTTAACTTAAGTTAGTCCCTTGGTGAATGGGCGAAAGCATATGTCTCTAGAATCGAATCCATAATGAAGAGATGGACCACTGGATGAAGGCATCCAAAATGAAGTATTTCTTAGAGGCCTACAATCTGAATTTCGTAAGTTTGTGGAGCTGAGAAGACGAGTCAACCTATAAGCTATAGTGGAAGGTGTGAGACTGTATGATGAAGTTGAAGCAAGGCTGTCGATGACCTCAGGAAGAGGAATCTTACCTCCCCCCATGCCAGGAAATATATACCCACCAATTTCAATCCTATGGATTGTTCTCTACCCCTACCCCATTAGGAAAAAAATGAACTCACAAATGGGCTCTTAAAAATAATATAGTTTAAGATGTGGGCCTTTTGGATTGTTCAATAGGAAGGCTAGATGTTAACATCCATGGAGGGTGAATCTTCTCTCTCTAAATCTTGGGTTTTTTATTAAAAAAAGGGGTAGTGGGGATTTCAAAAAAGGAAGAATGAATAGTACACAAATTTGAGTTTCTCTTACCTCGTATTTTTCCCCTTTTTTGGAGAATTTTCAATTTCAATTTTTTTCCCTCTCACGAAATCGGTTTGCCCCAAAAGTTGAGCAATAGACCACTTTCCCTCTCTTCTCTATACTGATGAATTTTCATCTCCATTGAAGCTCCATCGTGAGAGTAATTAGGGTTTTGAGGGTTTTGCTTACCTCTGCACTTTCTTCTCCATGGAGCTCCAGATTTTGGATAAAACACAAGTGCCTATCTCTCTTTGTATTTTCTCTTGTTTGCTTTTTTTTACAATAGGGTTTGATGTTGTTTCTTACTGTTACTGTTATTTTATTGCAGAGGCTATTTTGGGCAGGAGGCAAAGGTGCTCATCTCTCTCTTCCTCCCTCTCTCTCTCTCTCTCTCTCTCCCTCATTTCTTTCCCCCTCTCTCTATGTGTTATTTCTCTTTTATGTTGTGTTTTCAATAGAATTTGATGTTGATTCTAATTGTTGTTTTCTTGTAGAGTTTATTTGGAGCAAGAGACAAAGGTGTTAATCTCTCTCTCTTTGTTTGTTTTTTTTTTTTGCTGCTCTCTTTTCAATATAATATGATGTTAGTTCTAAGCTTTGTTTTTGTTTTATTGCAGAGATAATTTTGGGTGACATTGCATAAGTGCTCATCTCTCTCTCCCTCTCTCTTTCTCTCTCTTTCTCTCTCTATGTTTCCTCTTTTCTACTGTTTTTTCAGTATACCTTCATGTAAATACTAACTCTTGCTATTATCTTTTGTAGAGATCAATTTGGGCAAGATTGGATAGGTGCTCATTTCTTTCTCTCTCCTGCATCCTCACACACTCTCTCTTTCTTCCTCTCTGCATTTTCCCTTTTCTAATATCTTTACAATAGGGTTTGATGCTAGTTCTAACTTAAGGATCAATTGTTGTTGCAACACTTAACATAAGGTAGAGCAGAGATTCTGTAGCTCAATTTATGGATAAATTTGCCATATTTTGTGGTGCCAAAGTTTGTTCATTTAATTAGTGACTTTTATGTTTGATGGGATTGATGTTTTCTTTTTCCATCATTTGTAATGGGTTTTGATCAGCAACAACGATTCAATCTTATCTGCTTCTACTCACGCAGTTATCTAGATTTTTTTTTTTGTTAAAATGGATTCATGCAAGTATTTTTGTTAAAAGAGATTCATGCAGGTGCTTTTTTGTACATGTAGGTATTGTACAAGGTTTAGGTGAAGCACATAATTCTCGATCGACTATTTTGATATGGTGAGTGATTCCTTTGTGCTGGATGATATGGATCTATTGGAAGTCGATGGTTCAAAATTCCTTTGCTTGATTGGTCTTGTGTGTCCATTCGAATCTGCATGCCAATTAGCAGTGATCCATGAAACTCTTGTATCATATAATCAATATAACACACAATGTGTTAAGTCATAGAATATCTTAGGTGTCAATTAAATGTGCCTCTTAAGATTTGCATACCATATGGTTGCCATCCTTGTAACAACTACTCTATAATATCCATGTTTCATACAATGTATTGAGTTAAATTAGACTCCTATTCATTATAATTAAATTTATTGACAAAATTCTCTGAGTATTCTTATGCTATTCTTTTCATTATATTTCATGTAAATGGTATGATTAAAGTGATGCCTTGAAATTGAATCTAAACTTTGTGTCGATGTACATATCCACATGCATTTTGATATCGATGTTTGTGTCTGTTTACAAAAGTGTAAACATCTCTTAATGCCATGTTGATTTGTATGGCGTATTGATGATTACTAGATAGACTTAAAATGCTTATTATTTAGGGGTTAATACATACTTCTTTACATCTAATGCCTAGGTTATAATACCTGAGAGAAGAATAAGCACTCTCGTGATAGAAGTATGTAGCAGAAAAGATGAAGAAGGGAATTGGATCACTGATATATATCATTGCTCGTCTTGGGTACATATGCGTCTAAGTGTGAATGGAGCTTTTAGGGTGAAAGCATATGAAATTGCAAATGTATCAAAGCACTGGAAGGGTAAAATTTTAGCTCTCAGACAAAGAAATGTTGATTCTCACCTTGTAACAGAGGCGTTGGTACAGCATGTATTCATGCAAAAACAAATACATATTTCGCCCACTGTGCCCTTTCAATGAAACATTGCAAACAATAAGTAGTTGCAACTCATTGAGAATGAGAAATTTCATGATATCTATGTAACTACTTGTCTCATATTTATAGAAGTATACCCTTCGGATTATTGTGAGTAGCAAAATTTTGAGAGTTTTATAGGTTCTTTTAAGTGTTACCACCTCGAAATTGGTAGATTGCTCTTTGAGGGGTGTATAGCTAAGCAGCTCGTAGAGGATCTTGTTTTTTTCTATGACTCCAAGTACATATTGCCCAAGCGGGGTTGAGAATATGGAACTCTTGAGTTTATGCACATATCGAATCTCAATAGCATAGAATGGCCATTGTGTAGTAGCGACATTTTGCACATGTGTAGCACAAAAATTTCAATAGGCATATTGAACTCTATGAAGCCAAGCACCGACTCAAAGAATATACATCCAAGCTGATTCATACCAATTGCAATTTTTGCACATATGTTCAAGGAATGTAAGGGTTTGAGATGTACCAAAAGCACATACATCATAAAAAGTGGATCGGAGGATTATGTAACAAGGATTCTAGGCAAAAATTGGGCATAAAAAATGACTCATAGTCCTAACATAGTGGAGTGTCGAGTCACAACAAGGGACATGGCTTTTAGGTAAATTTTTTCTCTCTTAGTTGACTATTATCTTACTTTGGGATGGATCGACTAACTTTCCTTTCCAATCATACGTACTTTGTCACACGACAAACTTTATGCCTAGTGTTTAAGTATCGTAGATGGAGGATGCTCAAGGGTAAATGGTTGTGCCTTGATCAAGACATGCATGAAAGTGCAGTTGTGGATGTTACTGTCATTTGTGAGGCCATGAGCCCCAAGTGTTGCAAATGGAGGATTATTGGCCCTTGAGTATAATGTGCCAGGAAATTACAATGTTAATGCAAAATCCACCTATTAGCTTCTATTTTAAACTAGATGGTAGGAAAATTCGAAACCAAGCTGAGAATACTATTATTAGTGGAAAGTGTGTGGCTCCACATATTTTAGAAATTGTAGAGTCTCCCTAAAAATCCCAAAACCATAAGTTGTAATATCCAACACTTGTAAATTTTTGGATTTTTTTGCCAATATAATATTGTCACTTGCAAACGTACAATATTTAAAAATTATGGTATTTATGCAAAATCATACACTTGCTATACACTTTCCATATCAATACATTTACATATGCATGTAAACTTTACAAAGACGTAAGTAAAGCCATAATTAAATATTGTATGTGAATAGTCCTTAATGGTTTAAAAGATAAGGTTTTCAAGGTAGAATTAGTTTAGTTCTTGTTTCATTGTTTCATTTCACACTTTCTCTCTTCATCTCTTTATATCCACCACATCCCTCCTACCTACTACGATGGATGCTCGCGCACACTTTGATGAGTGGATCCATGAGACTATCTTTGCCAACCAGGGTGACAAGATATTTTAGGTTTTCTCTAAGAACTTCAACCTTGAAAGCGTGCTCTCATTGATGGATTCCCCCCTTTAGGTTTTGGAAGACTTTGTGAGCACCATTGCTACCTGCATAGACTCCATCGAGGGATCCGACATGACTTGGTGGGTGCCTTTGGAACAGCTCATGGTATTTCAAGCAAGGAAGAATCACCAAAAAGTGGTGAATAGGTATCTAGCCCATGTGGATCCTTTGCACAAAGTATGCACTGTTCCCATGGGCAGTGCACCAAGCACAACACGTTTGGATCTCGTGGAGTGTGATTGCACATTGGCAATTTACCTTCTTGCATTGGATACACCTCTAGAGGAGGAGAACGATGAAGATACAACTCCACAGGTTGTTGTTATCACATACGCAGGAGAAGAACCGATTGAAGAGATCATAAATGTTGAAGAGGAACATCGAGTGGTGGCAGAGTAAGGGTTGGCTCTCATGGTGCCATCTTCTTCAGAACAGCCACACGTCGACAAAACCCAACCTTATCTCCTTGATGCCCATTGAAGTAGATGGTGTACAATACTTGCTTCTATCAGATGTGCTGCAATACTTGGAAATGAAGGAAGAAGAGTTGTTTTCCATCCTAGTCAGGGATTCGATGGAAGACCTGATCGATTATGATTACATGGATTTGCATCCGACGATGGCAAAGATTCGAAGATATGATGGCATAAGCTTAGATACAGTGAATGCTATCATAGCAGCACATGAGCATATTACCTTGATTGAAGAAAATTACCTTGTGTCGGATGATGAATTTGAAGCACCACAGCATGAGCTGTTTAGACCAAGGCCCCAGCTTCCTACCAAGGAGTTTGTAGATCCGTCTGCCCAAAGAGGTGCCTTGTTGACACATGAGGAAATGAAGATACAAGACGATCTAAAGAAGGTGAGTTTTCTAACTACCATATATTTTTATGCGACAAAACTTGACAGTAGGGTGCATCGGGTCCCCGGGAGTGCACTGGTGAAATCTTGGCAAAAAATGATGCATGCAGTTACCCTATCTGGTGTCTGGGGCCACTTTTTGGCATTGTCCAAAGTCTAGCATCTAGAAAGTGGCCCTAGATGCTAAACTTCAGACAAGGCAGCTGTAGACATCATTTTTGGCCAAGATTTCATCGGTGGACTCTAGGGGACACGATGCACCCTACCGTCAAGTTTCATCACTTTTTGATAACTTTAGGTTAGTTTCTAAATATATTGTTTGATTTGACTTTGTCATTCAAGACATACTATATATAGATGAGTTTGCATCAAGGCAACATGTAGATCGATGGAAGGATTCAGCTTTGAAGGAGTACATTGGCAACCTCGTTGTAGACTTGGTGGTCTTTCATAAGAAGTGCTCACCACACCGCATGAAAATTTGAGCTTTGGACCTTTTCGAGCGATACATGTGATATCTAGCTTGGAGAAGGTGGTGCTAATCAAGCAGTCAAAGCTTCTTTACTTGTTTGACCAAAGTCCCAATCCTATGAAAGCCAACACCACTGATAACCAACAGAAGGCCCAAGAACTTGCCTTCAACTTGGTGGAATTGGAAGTTGCTGCAATAACGCATGCCAAGAAAAGAGAACCCACAATTCCAAAAGAGAATGTGCCCTCTGTTAAAATTGTAAAGTTTAATATTTCAAAAGAGAAACAAAATAGTACAAAACAAAACTGTACAGTACAGAGTAATCCAGTACCATAGAAAGGTACAGAGACATGACTAGAGGTCCAAGAGATAGAGAACACAAAATCACCCTCAGTGATAGAAGAAGTGCAGATGTTGCCATTGCTAGAGAAAGAGGAAAGACAAAGTGGGTGTTGTCTCATTCCCTAGCCAGTTGGAGAAGCCCATAGATCCTATTAAAGAGTATGACTTGGTCAAAGACCTAAACACCTTCGAACCAAACCTAACATTTCAACAGCTTTTACTCATGTTATCCCCTAGTTTTTGAAAGAAATTTAAAAGCATATTGATAAGAAGATGAGGCCTAAGGATTGCTCCTACCATTGACACCAAGTCTAATAAGGCCTTAGAGCCTATAAAGAGAAGTGGATGTGGCTAATACCTTCTTAGATCTTGGTACCCCAAAGATTGGCATTTGGATTAAAAGATATTTTATAGTAGATACATTGATTGATGGAGGCTTATTAGTGAACATAATGGCATATGTGACAATGAAGGATCTAGGCTTGTAAGGTATGCAACCTACACAGTGGCTTACAAGACTAGCAGGCCAGAGCAGAATTAAGCCTTTGGGCATTCTCCCATATGTAAAGACAACCCTGGCACGAAGAGACTGTTGTGACTGACCTATTTGGTGGTGAAATCTAATTCCTATGGAACCTCATGCCCTTTGCTTCTGGGAAGATCATGGTTTTTGGAAGCAAGGATTGGTTCAAAAGAACCCTAATCCTAGGTAGAGGACCTAACAAAGTGGTGTTGAAATTGTGTGGCTCGCAAAAGGATAATGGGCCCACTTCTGTCAAAGTCTTAAGAGACCTCTCCAACGAAGTAATGGATGGCACATTAGGAGATGAAGAAGCTATCAAATAGATATCTTCCAAGAAAATTAAGGCACAATCCTTTTGATGGTGGGTGTTGTAAGCCAACTCTTGAAAGAAGTAAAGTCCTTGTCAATGGGTGAATACTTGCTGCTTGACTCGGGTTGACTTTGGAAATCACCTCTGATAGTGAGATAGAGGCATGGATGTACTACTCTCCCTGTTACATGGCTATATAGTAGACGCAGAGACATAAGCAGAGGCAGAGATAGACACAGGAGCAGTGCCAAAGATAGAGGCAGAAGTAGAGGATATAACAGAGAGTTTATTTTTCTCGTACAAATTCCCTATAGAGCTCGAGATAGAGTCTATCAAAGATGAGGATGAAAGTCAAGAGGAAGACAATGAAAGCGACATGGAAGAAGCTATACAATTAGAGGAGAATAATAATGAGGAGGAAGTTCCAAAGGCTACAAAAGTTGAAGATTCCATGCTCTTAGACATAATGACTCTGGTACCTTTTGGATTAGTAAATGCATCGCATCATAGGCAAAATATTTATAAGAAATGGATTAAGAAGAATAATTCTTTCTTTAGTAGTGGCTATTGTCACCCTAATCGACCCTTCTCAAGAAAGGACAATGACAATGTACCTTGCCAACAAACATCAGTCCTGCAACCCAAGCAGAACTTAGTGGTTTATGATGTTCCTGGAGGAAACCTTAGAAGATGAGTCCTCAAGTCAAGAGATAAGTAACCCTCCCATAAAATCTGAAACAGGCATGATACCATTTCAGTATCCCAAAGGGTTAGTAGAGTTCCCATGAAAAGAGGAAGTCATTTCCAATGGAGTATTAGAAGAGAAGACCACTCCCTTGAAGGAGTTGGATCTATACCTAGAAGTAGTTCATAGGACCTTTATTCATGAAGTGGAAAGTGAAAAGCAATTAACTTTCGTGGATACATATGGTATGGAATGTCACCTAAAGGTAGGTATTAGTCTTCCGGAAGAGGAAATGTCGGTCTTGCATGACCTATTGAGGGAGAATCTGGATATGTTTGTATGGTCGTAAGGATCTAAAGGGGACTGATCCCATAGTATATCCGTATCACATCGACCTAGAGCCTAATGCCAAACCTGTGAGGCAAAGACAGAAGCGCATGAATCCAAATTACTTAGCCTTGGTGAAAGTCGAATTGTTGAAGCTCCTTGAAGCCGAGTTTATCTATCCAATGGTGGCTAATAGTGAATGGGTTTCGCCCATCGTGGTAGTACCCAAGAAGAATGGAAAGCTGCTCATATGTGTGAACTTTCACCAGTTGAATTCCAAGACAAAGAAGGATCATTTTTCTATTCTTTTCACAGACCAACTATTGGACATAGTGGCTAGACATGAGCTCTATTCCCTTTTGGATGGATTCAATGGATATAATTAGGTCTAGATTGTAGAAGAAGATAAATCCAAAACAACCTTCACAATAGAATGGGCAATCTATGCTTATAGAGTGATGCCGTTTGGGCTCTGTGATGCTCTTGCTACCTTTCAAAGAGTGATGATGACCACATTCCAAAATCATCTGCATGATTGCATTGACATATACTTGGATGACTTTTGTGTCTATAGGCTAATTCGTGAGCATTGGGGACACCCAGAGTAGTGCTTTGACAAATATCAAGAGTATTGGATTTCTCTCAACCCTACCAAATGCATCTTCGGAGTCTCTTTAGGAGTTCTTTTGGGACACATTGTCTCTACACAAAGGGATAGCAACAAACCCTACCAAGGTTGAGAAGATTGTCGCTTTAACAGCACCAATATGCATCCTACGTTCACCAAAATTGAAATATGACTTTACAACCCTATTTGTTCCTTCAAATTTGGCAATTTTTTCTTTTTACTACTCTTTATTCTAAGCAATAGTTCCTCAGTTATTAATTTTTGAAAAAAATTATGTGAATTGGATGTGTTTTCATGTGAATGCACATTTTTCGCTCCAAAACTACAGTTTGATATGATAGCCCTAATCTTTCCCTTCTTGCAACCAATTTTTCTTTTTACAGTCTGCTTGTCTAATACATGGATTGCTTGTTATTCACTTTCACACACTTGCGGATATTTTTATCATGTAATTTTTACCATTTTTTCATATAAGCATGCTCTTTTCTCATCGAAATGGTGTCTCACTTAGATAGTCTTGAGTCACTTGTCAAAATGGATATTTTTCCTTTTTCCTCCCCTTCATTTTGGCCCAAGGATTTTGTGTTATTAATTTTCAATTGTGTTTTCATACGTATTTTTGACATGTTTCCATGTGAACCTATATTTCGTTCTTCTCACCTAACCGCCCTATCGAACACCTCTCCCCTAACATTTTTCCTTGTTATTGCACTCTATTTCGATCGATAGATTGTCTTGAATTGATTTTGTTTCGCTTTTTGTGTACGCTTTTGACATTCTTTTCCCATGTGAACACCCTATTTCTGGTTGGATCCGTGTCTTCATTTCATGGCCCTGTTTGTCTTATCCAATAAGACATTTTTCCTTTTTTTGTACTCTATTTTTGCAAATGGATTTTTCGTTATTAAATTTTTATTCCATTTTCGGGTGTATTTTTTGTTTTTTCCATGGGAATGCCTATTTTTCCTATTGGATATCTTGATTCGTGTTGTCTATCATGTTTTTCATGTCACCTTGCCCACTTTTCCTTTTTGTCATATGTTAATTTGAGGCCATGATCTTTTTGAAATAATTTTTTCGTGAATTATTTGTATTGTTGCGTCCTCCTGTGCATGAACGCCTGGTTCTTACCTTGAATTGAATGTAGTTGGGTCCATTGTCTAGTGATGGAACCTGCCCATCTTCCTCCCTTGCTATTCAGTCTTGTCGCAGCAATTTTTAAAACCCAACCCAGGCTTGTGCGCAGGACAAGGGACAATAGCCCATTGTGTCTTCTTTTATTAAAAAAAACCGAAGAAAAAACACACAAAGAAAATAAAAATAATTAATTAATTAAAAAAGACAACCACCACCCATTCGTGCCCACCCTCTTTTTTTTCTTATTCTTATTATTCTCTCTCTCTCTTTGTCTCTTTGTCTCTGTCTCTGTCTCTCTCTCATCTCTCTCTGTCACTCCCCCCTCTCTCCCTACCCCCTGGCCATTGTCCCTCCCCATCCCCCTCCCTTTCCCCGTACCATTGTCCCTCCCCACGTCCCTCGTTCACCACCCCCTCACCTCCCACCCTTCCTTCTCCTCCCCTTCCTCCTCTCCCTTCTTCCCATTGGCCAGCTGCTGCCTTCCATAGTTGCCCCATGCGCTGCTGCCTGTGACCGCCATTAAGACCACTACCACGCCACCGTCGAGATCGTCGCCACGCCATTGTATTCTGCCTTTCATAGTCACCCCATGCACTGTTGCCTTTGATTACTATCAAGACTGTTGCCATGCCATTGTCATGTGTTTCTATGTGCCAACCATGCCTCTCGCAAGAGCCGTGTTCCACCTCTAGCAGCTGCCTCCCAACTCCCTTCCCCAGTTGCCTACGGTCTTTCCCCCCTCCTCGCATGCTGTTTGCTGCCACCTCCCAACTCCCTCCCCCGATTGTCCTACCGCCTAACTACCTTCTTGATCCCCCACCCCACCATGTCCATACCTGCCCACCCCATTGCCCCTTGTCCCACCATGCTCATACTCGCCCACCCCATTACCCCCCATTGCCCTACCCCCCCCCCCCCCCACACACACACACACATAGTAGCCCCACTCCCCCCATCCCCTTTACCCCCCATAAACCCCCACTACTACCCCCTCGCCGTAAACCCCTCGTACATGTCTCGGCACACCCTCATCACCTTCACCCTTGATTTTCATGCCCCCGTCCATCAGCCGTTGACTCGACTCCACCCCCTATGATGCCCCTGGTCATGTGCATTTCTATGTGCCATGGTTTTTTCTCGTTTCGTTAGTTGTTCGCGCAAGGATTTTCTCGGATGCAAGTGTGTTGATTCAATTTCCATTCATGGTGTGAGGACGCATGTGGGGCCTCAATCGTGTCGAGGCGTTGCTATTGTTCACATAGTGTTGCAAATCCTAGTACATGCATTTTTTGCAATTTTAAATTGCTAAAAATACCAAAAACATAAAAATCAAATAAAATCAAAAAATTCCAAAAATCTAAGTTGAAAAGTACAATTAAAAATAGGAAAAATTTAAAAACTTTATTTTAAAAATAAAAAATTTAATTAAAAATACTTAAAAGTTAAAAAATCGATGGAAATTTTTCCTAAAATTTTGGAAAAAAATCTTAAAAATTTTCACGAACCATTTTCAATCTCTTGCTTACTGTTTATACAGTCATAAAATCCAACACCCAATAACATCAAATAAAAATATTTTTTAAAAATTAAAAATATAAATAAAAATTACATGCAATATTTTTGGTTTTTTTCCTCATTTTGTAAATTTTGAGCTTGGTGGGATTGTCTTTTGGATTGCTTTGAGGTCGTGGTTTTTTTTTCACCATCGATTTTCACGTGCTAATTGAGATGAGGGTGCATTCACACACTCTACATGTATTAAAACTTTATTTTATTTTTACTGTACCTTAAAACACATTAAATTGTTAAAAAGAACTAGCTGATCACTTTTCCATGTGCATCCGCACTCAACACACATTGATTTTAAATAAAATAAAATAAATCCACCATTCACATTGCATGTACTTTCATGAACTAAACACATAATTTTAATTGATAATAAAATGAACAAGTTGTCACTCTTGCATACACTAGGAAATAAGCACTACACACATAATAATTAGTAAAAAATAAATATGCATTTAGAGACCTTTGGAGTTAGGATTGAAGTCCAAGAGTTTGTTTAATGCATCGTAAAACATAATACTTTTTCTTAAAGGATGAAATGAACCACAATTTTCTTTTTTAGATTAATCACCTAATAAAAAATCAACCATTGTTAATAATTGGTGGAATTCACCTACCATTAAATTTAAATCCATCTTCATTGTACATCTCTTATCTAATCATCGAATGTGATATGTGGGAATGAGGGAGACACAATCTATTACTTAGTCCATGTTGACAAGTTTGAGTTTGGTGGTCTTAGTTCAATTGTGTTACAAGGGTGTAGTTTGTGGTATTTCTTCTGTTTTGATGGTCACGATAATGTGATTTGGTCTATAGTGTGTATATGTTTTTTAATTTTCTTGCTTGATATGGGGATTAGGATGCTTGTTTGTTTGCATTTTCTAGGATGTGGTTTGATTGGGGTGGTTTCTATATTGTGGATGAATTGGTCCTCTATCAAGATCTTATTGGTTTTTTGTTTTATTTTTTTACAAGCCTCCTCTATGTTTGTGTGGTGTGAATTCAGTTTTTTGTTTAAATGGCACCCCGAACTTCTCCTCCAGTTTAATATGTTGCGTTGGTCAGTCATGATTCTTTTCAATTGATGGAATTAGACCTTACTACTAAGGCCTAGGCTCTCTTAGTTTGTGGCTCGTCATCACTACATTTGAAGTTTGTGTCTCCATGATCTTTGATCCTTTTTGGAAATAACTCTGTCAGTTCCTTCAGAATAGGTTTATGCATGCCAAGACTCCGTCTAGTTATATATCCAAGGAATTATTCATTGCTTCTAAAATGGTGCTCAAGGGCATGACCATTGATTGGAGTTCATATCTCTTGGCCAAAATGGATCAATACTTTATTTGGGTGACTAGGGATAATGTGACTAATGTCACATATGGTTCTTATTTGTATGTTTTTCTAATATTGTCCCTATGAAAAAATTCCACCTCTTGAAAATCCTACAGTGATTTCCCATCCTTCTATTAAGGATTCTGAATATATCCCTAAAGATCATGACTCCCCTCCTCCTCTGATCATTCAGAGGAAGCGCTTAAAGCGAGTGGCAGAACTAGTTATTGCTTCCATTCCTCTAATGTCGATCCCTGCTGCATCGAGCAATATCCTTCCTGCATGCCTCACATCTCCAAATTTTTTAAGGGTACATAGAGATGGTAGTTTGGACATACCAATTCCTTCTTTGCATCCCCTAGTTTTAGGAGACACCATTCCTTTCCTTTGTAAGGACATTCAGAGTTCCATAGAGATATTGGTTATAGCTTGTGTTTAGCAATTGTACTATTTTTTCCATGAGGAGATGCAACACTCCATGAAGGAGTTACATAAGGCTAATATACCGAGATTGCCTCAACTAAGGAAACTCTTTCCAATCTTTTCAAGCAAATGGAGTCACAGACTAAATTGCGAGAAGCCTAGAAAGTGAAAATATCCTATTTCTAGGCTCATTTGATTGAAGAAAAGGCTCAAGTACCTACTATCAATGAGGATAAGGATCATATTTGTCAGGAGACCCAAGAGCTTAAAGCTTTAATTTGTTGCCCAAACATTGGACTTACAATCAACAAATTGTACAATTGAGTATTAGAATAACAAGATTGAGGAGTTAAAAGAACAATTGGCCTAGCTACTCTCCATTCCTCCAAGTCCTAATGTACCATCAATACCATCTTTATCAACTACAGTCTTGGCTACTCTTCAACGTAATGTAATCTTGTGTCCTTTGTTCCAAGCTAAAGTGGAAAGAATTTAGTCTAGAATAGATCTTTTGTGGTCTTATTTTGAGCAGTTTTTGGAATACATCCCTCCATATCATTCCTTCTTTGTGCACTATCAACAACAAAATATGGCCTTTTACATGAAGTTGTCCACTATGGATTTGCATCCTCTAAAAGATGGATGGGGTGGTGCTTGGTCCTCATATTTTTTAGCTGAAGTTACCCAAATGATTTTTCTAGATTCAATTATACGAGACACTATGATGATGTCTTATATGTATCTTAGAGACAATATTCTAATTTTCAATGACGAGGATATGTATTGGTATGTGGGGGATGTCATCTTGCAAGCTCTTCTTTATGTCAAGACACTTGGAGTTGCAGATGGATGAGAATTTTCAAGCCTATCCTTCCAAAGTGGATGCATGCTTGAGCTTTCTTGGCATTCCACAATTGAGTCTCTGGTATTAAATCAGAGACAATTGAAAGCTCCTATACGATTATAAACTGCTAATCAATTGGGGGAGGACCTTTCATCCCATAGTTCTAATCAATTCCCTTTTGATACCTCCTTCTTTGAAGCTTATAATTGATGCTTTGTTCTAGGTCCATTAGTGCCTTCCCTTGCTTATTATCAACAAATGGCCCATAGATTGGATTCTTATCTATCCATACTTAAAATGACTCCCCATGTTATTTCTCCTCTTCTTTTCCAACCACAAGGTGCTCTTGAAATTCATATCTTTACTCGTCACCCATTTATTGTCGATCATGTTTTCTCTCCCACTTTTGCTTGTCCTACACCATCTATCATGCCCCTTTCTACTTTTCTAGCCAGCTTCCTAACCCCTTTCTTATCTAATTTAGTAAAATTATCAAAATCTCCATCTTTAACCCTTTCTTTTTTTAATGATTTTCTTATCTATCCCTTGATGTTGGTTCCACTTCCTTCATCTACATCTTTTATTCCTAGCCCCCCTTAGTTGGTTAGTAGTTACTTTGGTTTTGATTTGCAGATACAAAGACAAAGAGGGTGGAGTTAGACTGATTCATTGACAAGACCTCATATTAATTGGCCTCTAATTCCAAGGGCTTGGTAGACTCCTATCCAAGCTTATTAGAATCATTTGCAATTTGCACAGATTCATCATCAATCTACTAATCCTTCAGTTAGATTAACTGCTCATTTTTCTTGGTACCTAGCGTACATGCATCATCATTCTTATAAGAAGCAAGTACCAAAGTTGTGCTCGAATGCCAATGTGGATATTGATGCCCGTTAATTAAATATCTTGTATTTCCATGCTCTTTCTCTTTTGAGCATATATCTTGTCCTCCTCGTGGAGAGGATGTGCTATTTGCAATTCTTTCAAAATCCTCCCAAGATATTTGTAGATGAATCCCTTTCTATGGATAGGTTCTGAAATCCTCAGGTCTTTAAAAGAGAACATCTTCATTGATGATTTCTTTATTGATGTAATCGGTGGATTGAGCATCAATGAAATCTCTCTTTTTCATTCTCCCTTATTGGGGTGTCATTTAGATTTTTCTGTGTTATATGTGTGTGTGACTATGTTTGATTTGTGTTTATCTGGAGATATGGTTTGAGAAAGTGGATAGAATTGCAGATGATGATTTATGGATTTGCCTAAAGTTTTGAAGACTTTTGAAGGAATTAAAGAAACTCTTATATCTGTTACTAATTTTTTTGGTCATAGTTTGAACATTAAGAATTGGTTTATGCTTTAGGATGTTTTCCTTTCACCAATCTCTTTGTTATAGCCATGTTATTTTGGAGATCAATGGACTTCAAGTTGGTTCATGGATGCTAATTGATTGAATTTATAGAAAGTAATATTGAGCTAGTTTTTGGGCTTAGTATTCTTCCTTGTTTCAAGGTTGCAAGAATGCTCCCTGATTAAGTGCGAGGATATGTTGAGGGCTGAATTGGCTTGTTTTTTTGGCTGATTTTTGCTATATGGTTGATTTTGTGATTGATTGATTTTTAGATGTGTTGGAAGTTTTTTGGAATGTCTTGGGATGGGTTGAGTATGTTTGAGAAGCTCATGATGGTTTTTGATTGAGATATGGTGTTCTGATGGTTTCTATAATGTGTATGTTTGGTTGTAATAGGGTCTATTTTGCCTATGTTTTGATATGTTTTCTTTCTATTTGAGAGGTTGAGATTGTGAACGAGTCTTTTGAAGAATGATTGAGAGTGTTTTGCAAGGTTTTTGATGGCTTGAAGTGGTTTTGGTTTGAGCTATATGGTTTTTAATGCCTTTTATTGACCCTTTGTACTGTTAACTTGTATCTTTGTTCTCTGTAAGCCTATGTTCACTTCTGTATTTATTATGATGGATGGATGTTTAGCTTGGGGAATGTTTTGCAATCTTAGAAGAGGAAGGATACAAGCTTGAAATAGCTTGAAGAAGCAGAAGAAGTAGCTAAAGAAGTCTTGAAGTGAAGACTGCAGTGTGATAGTGACAATAGTGAGCTTCCAATGGACATTGCAGTGGCTCTAGTGACTCTTCATATCAGACATAACTCTTGGGAGAGGTATCTATGACCAAAAGAGGGTTATTGAAAATAATTCATTGTAATTTCAATGTATTTTTGAGAGAGAGCATACACGAGAGAGAGAGAGTATGAGAGATAGCCAATTTTCTATGAGAAACATTATATCTACACGAGAAAGACTCTAAAGACTATGAAGATGATGAAAAATGAATACTATGTGATGAGTTCCATTCAAAGTTGATCTTTCTTTTGTGTCATTGTGGCTCATTGATGGTTTCTATGGAGGATATAAAGAATATGTTGAAGATTTATTGCCATAAATATGTGGAAGAATTGCTATATGAAGCTGCATGAAAATTTGCAAAGATTGGAGTTCTTTTTCTCTTGTGGTTGATTAAAGTATGAAGAACATATATGCTGGTGTGACAAGATAGATTTTCTTGCAATAGTTTCTCTTTTTTTTCTTAGTGTTCCTCTTAGGGCTCCATGTTTTGTTGGTCATATAAAGATCTGAAGGGGATTGATCTCACTATATGTCAGTATCACATTGACTTGGAGCTTGATGGTAAACCAATATGGCAATGTCAAGGGCTAAATATTCACAACCCTAGTCAAAACAGAGCTACTAAAGCTTCTAGAAGCTGAGTTCATCTACCTAATAGCCAATAGTGAATGGGCTTTGCCAATCATAGTTGTACCTAAGAAGAATGGGAAGCTTTACATCTATATGCACTTCCACAAATTATATTCCAAAACCAAGAAAGATCATTTTCCTATCACCTTCATAGACGAACTATTGAATACAAGGGATTTACTCTATCTTGGATGGTGTTAGTAATAATCAAGTACAAATAAACGAAGAAGAGGACTAGTTCAAAACAACCTTCACCCCATAGAATGGGGAACCTATGCCTACAAAGTGATGCCATTTGGACTCTACAATGCCCCTACCACGTTCCAAAGAGTAATGATGGCCACATTCTAGAACCACCTACATGGTGTTCTCTCTGCAAGCATTAGGTACACTTGGAGCAATGCTTTGGGCATTGTTGGGAGTATGGGATCTCTCTTAATCTTGACAAAGCAATCTTTGGAGTCTCCTAGGAGTCATCTTGGGCCACATTGTCTCTGCGCAAGGGATAGTAATAGATTATCTCCGAGGAGTCATCTTGGGCTGCATTGTCTCTACGCAAGGGATAGTAATAGATTATCCAGCAAAGATTGAGAAGTTTATAGCCCTTATAGCACCAACCAATCTTAAATAGCAGCTTAGAGGATTTCTTGGCCATGTGGCTAATATAGGAGGTTCATAGCACGTAACAATGGTAGTCCCCCTCCATAATCTTTTGAGGAAAGATGTTAAGTTTAACTACACAGATGATTGTGAAGAAGCCTTCAATATCGTGAAGTAGTGCCTTATTAGAGCACGTATCCTGCAACCTCTTCACTAGACAAAGGAGTTCCATGTGTACACTGATATATCAATAAAAGGCTTAGGAGCATTCCTATGCCAAAAAGGTGTTTCAAAGCTAGAACAGCCCATTTATGAAAGCTCTATGTAAAGCTTACCCCACGATAGCTTCATCCAAGTATAAAGAATTCTTCAAGGAAGGTGACCTTGTCCTCATATAACTGATTTACACTTTGGAAAATTTCTAGGGAAGATCCAATAGCATTGGATGGGCCCTTACAAGATGTTAGCAGTCAACCCCAATGGCTTTGTTCAGATCTAAGCCATGGATCCTTTTGAGGATCCCTTCTTGGTCAATGGCTATTGCATGAAGAAGAACTTCCCTACTTGGTATCCTAACAATCATAGTCAATAGTCCCTATCCCTCTTGGGTGCTGCTCACTCCTGATTCTCATGCTATCACTGATATTCATATTTCTCATGTTGACAAGGTGGATGAAGTCCTCTATCCCCTTAGCTTCATCCCTCGCCTCCTATTCTGTTACCCTCCCTTTCAATCCAACCTGAATATAGGGCTTTGGTGGATATAAAATGGGCTGATTTGATAGGACAATCAACCACAACAAAAATACTATTCCAACCTTGCTTAGTGGCAGTTAATCCTATAATAAAGTCCATGCTGATATTAGTCGATTTACCATGTGGAATAGGTAATGGTTGAAGTAGACTACTAGGCAACAAATTGAAATCTTTATTTTGTTGGCATGGTAAGCATTACATCACAAATTCTTTGACATCTTTCCAAAGTCCTTTCAAAAAAAGCATTTATGGATCTTATCAAAGGTTTTAAACAAACCAATATGCCCTATTAAAGGAGAAAAATGCATTTTTTCTAAGATCCATTGCTTAAAAGATGACCGAGGAATCAAAATACTCTACCTTTGAACCAAAGAACATTTTTCCACTTGAAGTTGGGAAATCTAAATTCATTGCCTTGCTATAATTTCTTCATGATGTTGGTTGTTTGCTCATCTAATAAATAATCTTCCTATATGTCTTACTATCCAATCCTTGTACAGAGTAAAAACAATAGAAATGAAACATGCCTACATATTGGGAAAATGTGTTTGCCACTACATTATCATTGCTACCATATAAGAGTTGTCAAATTTGTATCCCTGTAATGCAACTAACCACCTTCTTTGCTTAGGATATAGGTTAGTTTGTGAAAGAAAATACTTCAGTACTCGGTGATCACTTTTGACTTTGAAATGGCTGCCATAAATGTAATGATGCCACTTCTTTATGGCATGAAGTATGGCAAACATTTCTTGCTCAATAGACATGGAGTTCTCTTTCTTTGTCATCCAACTTTCTACTCTCATAGCAATAACACCATGTTCTTGGCATATAATAGTCCCAATACCACGACCATTAGCATGAACATAGATGGTGAAATCTTTAGAAAAGTCTAGGCACACTAAAAAAGGTACTAAAATAATAAGACTTTTTAGCTAATCAAATCTCTTCATGGCTGTAGCATCCCAAAAGAAAGCATCTTTCTTCAATCTATAAGTGAGAGGAGCTACTACATGGGCATAATTCTTGATGAATCTTTTATGGCTAGTGAGGTAGAATATTTGGACACATTATGGGTGAGAAAGGGATCACAGTGGATTCATCAAGAATTATGGGTGAGAAAGGGATCACAGTGGATAAAAGTATACTTGCTTTTCTTTGCAAAAAACCTGTATCATCTTAATGTAAGAAGGACTACATGTACATATTGCAATGATTCTCTTTACTCCTGCTATACATGAATATATCATCAAATAATACCAAGACAAATCTATATAAGGATGGATATACAACCTTGTTTATAAGAGCTTGGAAAGAAGGTGCATTGAAAAGCCCAAATGGCATAACTAAAAAGTGTTAGAGACCCCTTTTTGTTCTAAAATTTGTATTGAAATCATCACCCTCCTTCATCCTGATTTGGTGGTAGCTTGAACTCAAGTTAATCTTGGTAAACACCTTTGCATCCTTGAGTTCATTCAAGACATCATCAATGTGGGAGATTGAGTACATGTTCTTTATATTGCTCTTGTTGAGGTCCCTACAATCAATGCACATCCTATAGAGATCCATCTTTCTTCTTAATAACAAGTAATATAAGAGAAGAAAAAGGTAACCGACTAGGCTGAATAAACTCCATTTTCAGCAAGTTTTTAACCTATTTCTTTACTTCTTCTCTTTCATACTTTGACAACCTATAAGGGATTTGTTGATAGGTTTAGTGCGAGGTGTCAAATCAATAGGATGGTCCACTTCTCTCTTAAGTGGTAATGATGTAGGAGGCTGAAATATATCTTTAAACTCTTTCAAAAGCTTACAAAGTTATGGATCATTTTCTTTAGGTGCTGAATATTATTTATTTTCATCCACCTTTAAGAGAAAAAGTGTGAAAATACAAGACATTGCCTTGATCTCTCTTTTCATATTCTTTTTGTAATTACTTCCACTTGTTTTTTCTCTATGCTATTAAGTGTTACTTGCTAGTCTTCCAAGTAAACTCCATAAACACATGATTAAGATCCAAGGAACACTTTTCAATCTTTTTATGCTAATCACAGCCAATGATGATGTCCATTAGGAAATAAATGAACTCACAAATGGGCCTTTTAGCCCCCCCTCTCGTCCTTAAAACAAGGAAAAGAGGAGAGAAAAATAGTAAAATAATCCTCTTCTCTCTTCACTTTTGCAATCTTGTTTTTCATTTTTTATATTATCTACAAAGATATACTCAAATTCCTTCTCTCTCCTCATTCAAGTAGTCTTTTTCAACCAAATTTTATATTAAAAAAGGAGTTAGTTATGGGAGTGTGCTGCTTCGTTCTTTCAATGCAAAATGATTAGTAGATATGAGCTAATTGATTTTTTAATCGAGAACAAGGAAAATGAAATTTTAAATTTAAAGATATTTTGGGGATTTTTTATATTCTAGCTTTTGGTTAACAGAAAAAACCAACTGGTCAAATTTCGTGTTTTTTGAAAATGTTTTTGGAGATAAAATAGAAATTTCTAAAATACGAAAGGTCTTGGGCATCCCTACTCTTTTAGCTATTTTCCCCCATAGCTATACTCTCTCATGGCTCTATTGTGACCTCTTCTCTGTGTTTATGCAACCTTCATTAACAGAGTGAATTACTTACATCCTCCTTTCCCTTGGTGCCTCTCTATGCATCTCCACTCTACCTCCTGTGACAACCAAGTAGGCTCCCCGTTTCTGTTAATAGTAAAGTGAATACATGAAAGAAGGAGTTGCATATTGAGGTAGAGATTGAATATGTCCCATTATTCAAAAGAACCCAGCGTACCAGT
Organism: Lygodium microphyllum; assembly: GCF_053477565.2. NCBI lineage: Eukaryota > Viridiplantae > Streptophyta > Polypodiopsida > Schizaeales > Lygodiaceae > Lygodium > Lygodium microphyllum. Next base: position 29,928,953 of record NC_141159.1, read on the forward strand.
GTCAACCCTCAGGTTCTGAAGAATTATAGGCAAATGGGATTGAAACATGTGGACATGTGGGTTGATGGGGGAATCTATCCAATTGACTCATTAAACAATAGACCTCCAACTTTCTCATGAATCACAAATTTGCCAAAGTATATGTGCGAGGGTGAAAATGGGTTGCTCGGTTACACTAGGTGGCTCAATGATCAGGCGTTCAAAGTATTTACAACTTTCCAAGCAACCATAAAAAATTGTCATGATGTACACATCAACTTCATATACAATAGCTCATAGGACAAGTGGTACAACTGAATGTCACTATAATTCAACAAAACAATCAATTATTTTAATGCATGACACTATCCATGACATTGGTATCTCATATGAGGAGGCAAAAACACAATTGGATGGCCTGAGAAAGATCAACACAGCAAGCTAACACACAAGCATAAAAGAAAGAAGAAGCCAATCAATGAGTCAATTGTGAATAGTGGCCAGTGGAAGCGACATATCAAAGCATGCAAGGTAGCTCAGAATGAGAACCTAGGTGAGGGTGAGGTTGGATCATGTATTAGTAGATTGCTGAAGGCAAGTACATTGGAAAACACTTTGAGCAATTCTAAGTTTAAGGATGTGAAGGAAAAGTGACTGGCCAAAGACCAAGCCAGTTTTACCCAGGTCAGCAAGCCAACTCCTAAGAGTTGTTGCACTAAATAGGTGATTATAGCTACTAACAATGCTAATTTGGTTTAGTCTTCCATTAGTTGTATGGCATTTTGTTTGTAGTAGTCCAACTACAAATATTCTACACTTCAGTAAATTATATTAGACACTAGATTGCCAAACCTAAGATAACTACGGTTTCCCTCCATCTTTCAGGAGCGGCTTCTCATAAATTTCTTCTGCCAACTAGTGGCGGTTTATCGAGGAAGTTTTGATGTTTGACTTTAAGAAGTTTGTTTCATGTAACAGATCCCTTAGATCTATTTGTATATCTCCATTTAAGTTCCTTTGTATATTTATCTTCTTCAACTGATTAAAATTATTTCATTTTATTCATTTAATTAACAACAAACATTCAAATCAAAACAATCCAACGTTCTAAAACCCATAGCTTTTATCCCTTGATCAACGTCTCCCCACTTCGTACCGCGATTTCGTCGTTGCTTATTAGTATTTAAATACTTAATTCATTTTGCGAACATAACGTCCTTTCCTTATTTTTCTTCACTAAATACAAATCAGGACTAAACCAGGTACTTTCCGCACTCTAACGAAATCACATACATAGTTTATTTTACATTCCCATATTCCCTGTTAATTTATAAATGAGTCTTAGTAGCCCTCCACTCCATGTATTTAAGAAATTGGTTGTAAGATGAATAACATGTAAACATTTAATATAGATGCTGAGGCTTTTTCCCCCATGCCATCCAATCAATCATCTTATTAAGTTTTTTTTTTAAATTTGTAATTTAGTTTAAGGTTATAATTTTCTTATCATCAGCAAACATCAGGAAAATACTATTGTATCTCTCATTTGTTTTTCCATCCCTGTGTTAGTGAGTAGTACATCACGTATCATTTTGTTTTCTCAAAATAAAAACACTAGGTTTATGTGTAAATGTTCTTTCAGTAGAGTATAATTAAACTGTTGTTTCTTTTTGTTTTAAAGCTTACAAAAGTTCATCTTTAAAAATTCTAAGAAAAATTCAGTGAATTTAGAGTCATAAACTTTATGAGACAAATATCAGAACTTATAAATTTTCAATCAGTCATTTTATAAAAATTTATTTGTGTCATTTTAAGTAATTTATTTTAGCTTTTTCGACTATTTCCTATTTTTAATAAGTGAAAATAGGTCCACATAAATGCAAACAACCATTCAACATAGAAAAAAAAGTTTCAAAGCATTTTCTAAAAATACTAAACTAAACATTTACTTATAATATATCATTCATTTTAGATAAACAGTGTAGGCATGTACTTGTAAATCCCGCGGGTCGTTGTCGCGTCTTTGAAGACCGTGTCCTCTTGCAGTCTAGCCAAGAAGAAGTCTATCCAGTCATTTGGAATAGCAAGCTCACCATTTTTCGCTTTCTTACGTTTTCCTTTGCAAATTGCATTGTTGCTATAGGAACAAGCACTTAGAATTCTCTTAAGATTTAATCTTGATTAATTTTAAACTTAAAGCTTAACTTCCATGGATTTCATGTTGATGACTAAGAGAGTGAATAGAGCGATTGAAAGGTAGAAAATTGCTCTTCTCCCCTATCACTTCAGATCAAGTGGGTACATTGAAGCTCCATTTCAATGTTTAGGGGGAAGGCATGGGGATGATGATATCAATTTGATGGCGATGGTGTTTTGATGTTGAAAATGCTTTCTTTCTTTCCCTCTTTACTAGGCACCATGCAATCTTCCTTCTGCCTTTCTCATCATGGCCATCACGACAAGATGATGTGATGCCAGGAGGCATATTCCACGGTGGATTCCGTGAGGTTTTACGGTGGATTCCGTAAACTTAGATGACCAGGCCTCATACACAAAGAGGATTCTTTGTGCGAGAAGTTGATGGGGACGCCTGTCCTTTTCGGGCGTTTCATTAATTTAGTATGTACATAGGTGATTCCATAGCGGGTGATTCCGCAAAATGCATATTAAATTAATAAACGTTTATGAGTTTAGAGTGCGCACTCGTAATAAATTAAGGTTAGGATTTATTTCTTACCAGTTGATTTATTTATGTAGCTGAAGACTGCTAGGTATTCACTTTTGTCAGTTTAATTGTATTATTTTACTAACGATTGTGAATGCTTCAGTTGATGTGTAGAGATAGCAGCAGTGGCGGAGGAAAGCATTGGAGTCTAGTGAGTATTCGACCTTTGGATTATATTTTGATAGGCATTACGTCTATATTTTGTTATGACTATTGAGACATCGATTATTGATTATTATTTTGTATGCGCCTATGTGCACGGATATGTTTTTTCTATTTGGACATTGTGTTGGGCATGCCAGACTCTATGGGCACCGTCCATTAGCTTTATTTTCCTATTTTTGTAGAAAGCAAACTCAAAAGCTAAAAGCTTGTCATATTTTTGTAAATTGGGCTATTATTGAGCATGAAGATTGAAATATACATAAAATACATGCTTTTGAAGCGCTCACACAAGGCATGGGGGAAGATTGAACCCAATTTGTCTCTTGCTTCTTGTCGTTCATGCTTTTACATTGTTTTTTGTGCAAAAAGGTAGAGTTCATTGTTCTTGGGGACCTTCCGGCATTCACTACGTGAGCATACTGCGTCCAATCTGCGCAGCAGTGGTATCAGAGCGGAGCTGAGATCAAGAGCTTCCAATCGCTACCAATCTCGGGCGAAGGCGGAGCTCCAGGAACGATCGGGCTCTACAGTCAATCTCGTCGCGAACCGTCGATATAGGCAGACTTCTGGCGATCAAGAACCCCTATTTCCACTGTCAGATCGCGAAGGACTAGGGTCTGTAGGTGGAGGACCACGCATCCATCTCCTACATAAAGTCGTGGATATACAGTAAGAAGCTCATATCTTTTTTCTTCAAAAAAGCTTAGTCTTGAAGCTTAAAGGCTTAGAGAATTGAAGAAGCTCCACAAATTTCAATCGTGGTGTCAGAAGATGCCTCCGATTTTTCCGCACGGCCAAAAAACGCCCCCCCCTCCCCCCCCACGAAAATCAGGCGACAGTCAGATTAAGCTCTTCAAGCTTAATCCCTTAAGTCAAAGCTAAATCACTGTAGTCACACAGGGCAAACAAGTCCATAAACTCTAGGTCCTGCACCTCTGAAGTCAAGTTCAGCAAGTCAATTGGAATCAAGTCCTGTAAGTTCTGCAAGTTCCCTAAGTTCTGCAAGTCAACAACTCTGTAAGTCTGCTAAGTCTGCAACTCTGCAAGTCAAAACTGACTAGTGCTGAAAACTCCTAGAAGACTTATTCCTATGCAAAAACTCTGAACTGGAAAGTTGTTCGTGGCAAGGTGTTCTACCTATCTACAAGTTCGTTGAAGTACTTTCAGCAAATGAAGATGGAAATATTGCAGATTTTCTGAAAATTGAGAAAGAAATACCCAAAAATACATAGCCTTGTAACCCCGAATTTGAGCTACGCTCATCCCGCTAACCTGATTTTGAGTGAGAAAGGTTTATTGAAGTTTACAGGATGACGACCCCACATATGGATGATCCTATGACTGAAGACTACCTACCTGAGCCTACCATGGAACAAAAGCTGGATCTAATCATGTTACAATTGGAAGAAGAGCAAAGGGCTAGGCAAGCATTGCAAGCGCAATTGACAAAATTACAAAGAGCATCCACCGACAAAGAAGAACCTCAAGCTGAAGATTTGATTCGACGTACCATCGACGCCACTCTTAAAGCACAAACCATTCGCAAGGAATCCAAGATAAGTAAACAAAGTTTCAAATTTCGCACTTTCAATGGCATACGAGAAGGAAAGACTGTTTTATCATTCATTAGCCAGTTTGATGACTATTTCCATGAGGAAACTTATCCAGAAAAAGATAAAATCAAGTATGTTACTAATCATCTGATAGACAGAGCATCACTTTGGTGGACTGTAGCCCACAAGAGCATAGAATGTCCTGCTACTTGGGAAGATTTCAAGAAGAAGTTCATGCAGAATTTCCTTCCACCGCAATTTCATGAGAAGGCTATCAAGCAATGGGATTTACTTCAACAACGGGATCGTGAGCCTATTCCACAGTATATAGAGCGTTTTTGGAATGCACTCCTACAGCTACGCATGCTTGAAGACGTACCAGAGACGACACATAAGCGGAAGTATATGTCTGGACTTCTTGGACATTACTACACTGAAGTGAACATGTTCAAGCCTGCTACCCTTGAAGACGCCATCTCCTTAGCTCACGACACTGAAGATAAGTTACGCGGAAGAGACAGACGACCACAGCAATTCCAAGCCAATGATAATTATGGATCTAAACAATTCAATTCCAATTTTAGAAGGTTTAATCCAGGTCGTTTCTCATCACCATCTTTCCGCAAGAATTGGCCTAAACCACCTGCATTACCATCCACTGTCAATCCAAATCCTAAGCCTATTCCACAAGCAAATCCAAATGTACCTAGACTTCCAGCCATTGCAAATAATGTAATCAAAGCCAAGCCAATAGTATGCTATAAATGTCACCAGCTAGGGCATCTAGCAGCAAATTGTCATTCAAAGAAGCCACCAGCACATATCAACTATCTTGGAGCCATTGACGAAGACGAGCATGAGGATATGCCAGATTTCACTGAAGATGAGGATGATCCTACTACTACTTCCGACACTTTACCAGGTATGCCTACTCCACATTCATTGTTGACTATGAAATGTTTGGTGCATGGAAAGAAAAGAACTATTTTGCATGATGACGGTAGTACTCATGACTTTATTTCAGCAAAATTGGTAAAGGAATTGAATTTACGAACTGTACCTATGCATTATCGCATAAAAGCTGCATTTTTAGGCACTAGGTACAATGGCACACAAGTAGTTCAAGATTTAGAAATTCAAATTGGTGCATACATTGAAAGAAGAAATTTCTTAGTTGTTCCATTACAGTCAAGCGACATTATTTTAGGAATGCCTTGGAGACACCAGCATAATCCAAATATAGATTATTCTACGCATACAATGAATATTAATTTTCAAGGAAAATCTATTATATTATATGGTATGCATGCATCGAATATTTTTCCACTGCTTTCGCATACTCAAGCAAAACGTGCACTACGCAAGAATACTAAATCATATCTCATTTGGGTGAATGAATTGCGCGCAAAGGAAAATCATATGCACCCTAGGCATAAGGAATTTCTTGCATATTTTAAGGACTGTTTTGCAGAAGACCTACCACCAGGTTTACCTCCTTCACGTCCAGAAGACCATAAGATTGATTTAATTCCTGGCACACAACCACCTTGCAAAGCACCATATAGGCACAATCAAATAGAGCAAAAAGAAATCCAGAGTCAAGTTGAAGAATTACTAAATAGAGGCTTAATTCGACCTAGCAGTTCTCTATTCGGTGCACCTGTACTCTTAGTCAAGAAAAAGAATAATACCTATCGTATGTGTATTGACTACCGAGCATTAAATAAGATCACTGTAAAGAATAGGTATCCTATACCTAGAGTTGATGACCTTATGGACAAACTGCAAGGATCTTCTATATTTAGTAAAATTGACCTTAAGTCTGGATATCATCAGGTGAGGCTAGATAAATCTGACATATTTAAGACTGCATTCAGAACACAGTTTGGCCATTACGAATTCTTAGTCATGCCATTCGGATTAACTAATGCACCTGCTACTTTTAGTAGAATGATGAACCGTATCTTTCTGAAATATCAGTATTGTGTGATTGTTTTCTTTGATGATATTTTGGTGTTTAGTCAAAGTGAAAAAGAGCATTATGAGCATTTATCATTAGTTTTTCAATTACTGAAAGAAAATCAATTGTTTGCAAATCCTGAAAAGAGTGAATTCTTTAAGACAAAAATTGAGTATTTAGGTCATATTGTATCAAAAGAAGGAATTAAAGTTGATCCTAAGAAAATTGATGCAATATTGCATTGGCCTGTTCCTAAAAATGTGCATGAATTACGCTCATTCCTTGGTCTTGCTAGTTTCTATAGGAAGTTTGTACGTAATTTTTCATTACTTGCTTTACCATTAACCAAACTTCTTAAGAAAGGAATTGTTTATCAATGGACTGAAAGTCAGCAGAAATCCTTTGACTTATTGAAATGTGCATTAACTAATGCCCCTGTTCTACAATTGCCTGACTTTAATAGACCATTCTTTCTAGTTGTGACCGATGCTAGCGGATCAGGAATATGAGCCGTACTAATGCAAGACAACCATCCAATAGCATATTCTAGTACTAAGCTGAAACCCTCTGAGCTGAAATATTCCACTTATGACAAAGAACTATTAGCAGTTGTACAAGCATTAAAACAGTGGAAGCACTACTTAATGGGTTCAGAATTCATGATAAAGATCGACCAGCAAAGCATTAGACATCTACTTAGCCAACCCCAAATTTCTGACCGTCATATCAAATGGGCTTCGTTCATTCAAAGTTTTCATCCTATCATTCAATACCAACCTGGAAACGAAAATGTAGTTGCTGATGCATTGAGTAGAAGACCTGCAATTCATAATATTTCTATCATATCTTTTGATTCTTTGATTGCTATGAAAGATACATATCACCAGGATATTACTTTTCATTCTGATTGGCAAAAATTAGTTCAAAATAATTTCATTCCTGTTGATTCATTGTCATATAATGATGGATTTATGTTTTTTGAAAAGAGACTGTGTGTTACTATTCCATTTCGGTCTTTTGTTTTGAATGAAATTCATTGTCCCCCATATCAAGGTCATAGAGGTATCATATCTACATTACGCATGTTAACTGAAGATTTTTATTGGTCGCATATGGATGCAGATGTATCTAATTTCGTTTCTGAATGTTTGATTTGTCAAAGAATAAAGAGACATCATGGTAAACAGTATGGATTACTAATGCCTTTGTCTATTCCATCTAAACCTTGGGAACATATTTCTATGGATTTCATTACTGGTTTACCAAATACTAAATCTAACCATGACATGATTTGGACAATTGTAGATAGATTTAGTAAGCAAGCATATTTCATTGCATGTAAGAAAACTTTAACAGCATCACAAGCAGCACAGTTATTTTTGAAAACTGTTTTTACTAACCATGGATTGCCAAAAGTGATTATTTCAGATCGTGATTCTAGATTTTGTAATAATTTTTGGATAACACTGTTTGCAAATCTAGGCACAAAGATTGATTTCTCATCTGCATTTCATCCAGAAACTAATGGACAAACAGAAGCCACAAATAGCACCATTTTAGATCTTTTACGTGCATATACTATCTCTAAACCTCAGACATGGGGCACTCATTTGCATTGATTACAGTTTGCATATAACAATACACCGCACACATCTACAAAGAAAGCACCTTTTGAAGTCATTTATGGATATAGATTGTCTACATCTGTTGCATCTTTGTCTAATAGAATTCAGAGTGCTAATGATATTGCTAGTATGCATAACAATATTTTTGATGAGGTTAAGGATATGATTGCTAAAGCCCAACAATCATATACCAAACAAGCCAACAAGAAAAGACAAGCTATGAATTTCAAAGTTGATGATTATGTTTGGCTTAGAATAGAAAAGCGTAGACTGCAAAGTGTAGATAGACATCCAGTTATTAAATTAGCTCCTAGATTTTATGGACCATTTAGAATCATTCATAAGATTAATGATAATGCATTCAAGTTAGAATTGCCATCTCATTGGAAAATTCATAATACATTTCACATTAGTTTATTGAGACCATTTAGAGGCCAATTACCTATCCACCCTGTTTATGAAAACCCACCTTTATTAGAAGAAGAGACTGAAATACTTGAACCAGAAGCCATCATAGACACTGACTACATGACCACTAGAACTGGCCGAAGGTATTCTAGATATCTAGTAAAATTTAAGAACCATCCTGTAGAGGAAGCACAATGGATGCACGCTAGAGACTTAAATGCTTTCCCCACTCTGTTAGCTCCACATTGAGCTAATAGCAATTGAGGTTAATTGCTATCCCACCCCGGGGGTATGATGCCAGGAGGCATATTCCACGGTGGATTCCGTGAGGTTTTACGGTGATTCCGTAAACTTAGATGACCGGGGCTCATACACAAAGAGGATTCTTTGTGCGAGAAGTTGATCGGGACGCCTGTCCTTTTCGGGCATTTCATTAATTTAGTATGTACATGGGTGATTCCATAGCGGGTGATTCCGCAAAATGCATATTAAATTAATAAATGTTTATGAGTTTAGAGTGCGCACTCGTAATAAATTAAGGTTAGGATTTATTTCTTACCAGTTGATTTATTTATGTAGTTGAAGACTGCTAGGTATTCACTTTTGTCAGTTTAATTGTATTATTTTACTAACGATTGTGAATGCTTTAGTTGATGTGTAGAGATAGCAGCAGTGGCGGAGGAAAGCATTGGAGTCTAGCGAGTATTCGACCTTTGGATTATATTTTGATAGGCACTACGTCTATATTTTGTTATGACTATTGAGACATCGATTATTGATTATTATTTTGTATGCGCCTATGCGCACGGATATGTTATTTCTATTTGGACATTGTGTTGGGCGTGCCAGACTCTATGGGCACCGTCCATTAGCTTTATTTTCCTATTTTTGTAGAAAGCAAACTCAAAAGCTAAAAGCTTGTCATATTTTTGTAAATTGGGCTATTATTGAGCATGAAGATTGAAATATACATAAAATACATGCTTTGTGAAGCGCTCACACAAGGCATGGGGGGAGATTGAACCCAATTTGTCTCTTGCTTCTTGTCGTTCATGCTTTTACATTGTTTTTTGTGCAAAAAGGTAGAGTTCATTGTTCTTGGGGACCTTCCGGGATTCACTACGTGAGCATACTGCGTCCGATCTGCGCACCATGATGACAATTGACTGAGATGATCATGGGGATTTATTGTGGTGATGATAATTGTGGAATTATCTCCCTTTGACTCTGCAAGTGCTTTGCCAATTCTCTCTCCCCTTAATTCTTGGAAGACGATGCCTCTCCATAATATTCTTTCTCTCTCTTTATCTGCGCTGGCATTGCAATTAGCGCTTGTTGTCATATGCCATCATCCGAATGTATGCATCTGGATAAGCATCCTTGCACTCCTCCACCTCTCTTGTCGAACTCCAAGCAAGGAATCCAACCCTTGGATACGATGGAGTCAATCTCCTTGGCGATTTGATCGGATGACAGAGAAAGAACATATGACAGTGTCTCGAACCTCTTGTTCTCCAAGGGATTTACCACTTGGGCTATGCAAGACATGATGAAGCAAAGACTATACTGATAGGAGCAACCATAAAAAAGGAGGCCGCCATAGACTCTCTCTCTCTCTCTAGACACGAGCACTCTACTGCAGCATCATACAGAATCGCAATGTAGTTGCAATGCATGTTAGAAATTCACCAAACCATTGTCGGTCGGTGTGGTGTCTATTCAGGGCAATTCTTCCATGAGACATCGATGGATTACAAAGCAGCACATAATCGTCCACATGTGTCCTTCACACGTTGTACATCACCAGGCCATTCCGCACCATCGCAAAGTTCTTCAGGCGGATCACTCTATCATACAAACACATACGTCTCTGAGCGGCATTACTGGCTGAAACATCTTCACGGCATCATGGTTTCTTCCATCGCACACATCTCTGCGACATACATTTCGTACATCTCTACAATTTTTCCTTGTGCCCCTTGCAACGACCATTTTTTTTCTGCGGATTATTTCCTGGATCATTCTGCGTCCGTTTTTTTGTAAAAATAGCAGCAAGAATCAGATCTGTAACGGCACAGCCCAATCTCTAACTGCATTGCCTGCCCATGTGCCAAAACACTCTCGAGAATAATGGATCAGTTCGTCTTCCTCTCTCTCATGTACATGTCATCCATTTTCTCGCATAACTATCACCATACCCCTTTCTTTCTAAACCCCTATGGGTATTTTAGTTAATAGCTTGATCTCAAACCTCCACGGTAGCCTCAAGAAATAACTATCCCTTCAGAAATTTGCATCACCCAATAGCTATAGTAACAACTGATTGTTGAAATGATGCATTTTTATAAATAATAAGGACTTTAATAGTAGCTAGAGATTGTTGTGGCATTGATTTCTTTGGGATCGATACTCATGATTGGAATACTTGCTTTTGTTTAGAAGTCCAAGTAGTAGGGGATTGCATCAAGGCCTTTGTGGTTAATACCATAGGTCCCTCGAATCATAGGTTTAGTAGGTCCCTTTTGTTATTTTTTTTTAAAAAAAAGGGTTCTCACCTAAGATGGTGTGGTCTCTTAGGGTGGTTATTGACGCGGTTATTGATAGCATGCAAATGTTTGAGTTGTTGACAAGAATGTCTTGGTAGCTCGAGAAGGAGTAGATAGTCATTGAAGCTTGGGTAGCAAAACCCATCTATTATTGATATAATAACCTTAGGCACACAATAGGATCTTGAGGAACTATCACAACTTAGTGTTGATTCTCCTCTGGTATCCACACACATTGGTCTCAAATTGTAGGAAATAGATCCATGTGACTGTTTTGCAAGAGGTGTAGCACCATTGCTATTGTATTTTACCTTAAGGATCCATTTCTTCTGGTTGTCTCTAGACTTAGATGGCCAAGTTTGCTCATAGGCACCACATCCTCCAAATTTTTTATGTCTTAAGCTAATCCTGACCCCCTAATGAAAATTATATCTGGCAAATTATATCTAGCTTTGGTTGCATGTAATCTTGGGGTTTGCACACATGCAAATCAATTACAACACCAACATGGGACCTCTCATATAAGAACTCCTTTGGACCGACATTTCTTGGCCAAACTGCAAGGACACGGCCTCCAAAAATGGCAACAATGAGCACTGCATCTGCATTGATTTAATGTAAAAAGTTGGTAAGAAGGTGTCACTTGTATACAATTTAGCTAAAAATTTGTGCAATGTAGGCATTGGTTTCGAGGTGTTGTCATTCTCCCCCACTTAATTGCGAAGTGTCCTCGCGAGCACAACTACATCACGAACATTCAGCATCACGAACACAACTACCATGAGCACTGCTACCATGAGCACTGCTACGCAACTTTGAAAGAAAATATACTCTCCTCCACTTAATTGCGAAGTGTCCTCGCGAGCGCAGCTACTAGATCTGCAAAACCGCACATGGACAACTAGTAGACACTAAAAAGATAGGAAAATACTTGTTGGTGTCATATTAAAACACAAACCATACAAGCATTTCAAGTAAATTGTATAAAAACTTATGCAAACTAACATTCTCCCTTACTCACTCTCCCCACTGAAATGCATAACAGAGCTTCATCCATTGCATAGAATATACCAACTAGGAAGCTGTCTAAAGCCGCTAAACAACAATAATCCCTCTAGGCAATAAATTGCCACACTACTATCCTAGTAAAAATATTGCTTCTGAAATAGCATCACTGATAAGGTCGTTACTTAACAAAGAACCCAAACAAGGCAAACTAATACTACAACACTAAATAGGACTCCTAGGGTTTAGCTGCTAACCCTCCACGTTCTACTAGAACAACCAGCCAATGGTTCGTAACTTCTAAATGTCCAAGGCTTTTCTTTTAAGTTTAAGTTTTAATGGCATTTTGTCAATGTCAAAAGAGTATATACATTGATTCTCTTTCCCAAAAGGTCCCACCCCAAAGAGATACAAGGCATCGGACGCAGGGCACCCGTCAAGGAAATCCCTACAGCCTACCGGACCTCAGAGGCGATGGTTATCTTCTTTTGGTTGGTTTTTTTTTTTCAAACCCTGCAGTCTCAGGGTGTTTTTTTTTTCTTTTTTCTTTCTTTCTTTCTTTAAAAGAATAAATATATAGACTCTTCCGAACTTTTAGTATTCGGATTGGATTTTAAGTAGTTTTTTTTTTTAAAGAATCAACTAGAGAGCTAAGAATACATTACTTAATTGAACGGTCAAACATTTCAACTCAACAACTTTGCTCGAGGAATCTAATCTAGCGCATAATACTAGTCACTCTGCCTAGGCAAATGATAAGCAAAGAATACTCACCAGCTCAGCATCTCTCTTCCACACTACTCCTAGTCAAAATTTTGTGGAGAGAACCTTGTTATTCAGCTATCCCACATATCGCTAGAAAAGCGACCAAAAGATAGGGGAAAACTCTATAGGATTCCTAAGCGGACACCCATACAATGAAATTCACTATGTTATGCACACACATCACCCCCTTTTAATCACTCCCTAATGCTAAGTCCCATCCCTTGTGAGTGGACTTCATATAGACAGCATTGTGTATATATCATTCATATTCGTTTAAAATATTTATTTATAATTCCTCTGTAATTACTTAGGTTTTTTTTTTTTGTTTAAAAAACATATCCAATTTCGTTCCATCAATTTTTTTATTCTTCTATTTGTTTACCAAAATGAATATGAAATAAAAAGTTTAGGCATGAAACAACCTTGTATGTTCGTGGATATTGCAACTCCAAGAATCAACAACAGAAGCATACAACAGTGTGTAACACAAAATCATAGTCAAATCTGCACATGAAACATACACTAGCCAGTACAATGTTAAAGGGTTAGATAAATAATAAAACTTTTCCCTGTGCAAAAGAATTGTCAGATACTCATGTCAAAATCTCGATCAACTAGACTGTCGTAACGCTCTCACTGCTAGTATATTTCTTCACTTGATAACCATTCTTGCATATAGAATTGTCCATCTCACTAACTTAAATATCCCAAACCCCAGCATTGAAAGGAATACCCTGACCGTGCGTGCAACTAACTACCTAACTACGTGGAAAATAAAACTAAAGTGCATGAAAACCTACAGGATATCAATAACTCAAAGCATTGTATGTTTTTTTTTAAAAAAATGATATATATTTGTTTGTTTGTTTTTCAAAATGTAGAATAAAAGAAAAACATAAAAGACTAAGAAAACAAAATATCTAGACTAAAATCTTCAAAGTCTCTGAGATCTTCTAGTGAAAACAATAATCCTAATCCGAAATCATCAACACTATCTAAGTCCAACCTATTAACTAAACTATCATCTATAGGATGCTCAAGAATAGCCTCTAGCATAGGCATATCAGAAGTCACAGATCCGCTATTAGGTGTATCGCTAAGAACCTCCATCACATCATGGAGCGAAGCCGAAGCTGCATCATCATAGTAGGGCATAGGGGCCACTGGTAAAGCATCTAAAGAATGCCCCTCGGTCGCATCCATATACCAACAGATATAATCCCAACATGGACATGGAACTCTAGTCTGCAGATCATGATAAGATGGAGTAAGGCGGTAGACAGTGGAACGATATCTCGCAAATTCTGCTTGCTCTCGGCCTACCCTAGACTGACCAGCGCCGCACTCAGGAGAAAAAACACTATCATAATCATGGCACTGGTAGGTATAACCAATCATTTCCTGCATGGCAGTGGTACCATAGCGTCGAAAGTATGTGCGACACTGCCAACACAAGAGCTGAGCACGCACAAATAAATGCCGCTGACAGGACCTACAACCAAAAGGTGGATGATACTGTAAACAAAAAATAATCACAAAAGAAGAACCACAACAGGCCTCCCCTCTCGGTGCATATAAAAACCTGTCATGCGTCTGAAAACGCGGAATATCGTAAGGTCCAGCATGAACAGGATCAGTACTATCGACATCAATACGAGGATAAAGCGCATCCATCCACAAAAAGGCCATACATGCATCCCATTTAAAAACCCCCCAAGAAAGAAAAGACATCCAAGGGTGGATTATTCAAAATATTATTTTAATTACTAACCTAACTATACCCAGCTAGCCTAAGTCACAAAATGTTTAAGGCGCAGGCCATTGACCCTAAATACCTCATTTTCAGCATTAATATCCTGCACATCAAGAGAACCATTATCATAAACATTAATCACCTTAAAAGGTCCCAACCAACGAATTTTAAGCTTCCCAGGAAATTTATAATAACGACTGTCATAAAGTAAAACTAAATCGCCTTCTTTAAACTCCCGTACTTTAATATGCTGGTCATGCCATGCTTTACGACGTTTTTGCATTGCTTCTAGACTTTGTAGAGCTAATAATCTCTCCTCATCCAACTTTACCAATTGTAAAATCCGTTGTTTCAAAGATTCAACCTCACCTAATCGTAATGATAGAGCTACTCGTAAAGTGGGCAACTCTTGCTCAATAGGGAATATAGCATTAGTGCCATAAACTAAATTGAAGGGTGTATTTTGCACTGCCACCTTATAAGTAGTTCTATAGGCCCATAACGCTTCATATAAACGTTCATCCCAATCTCGTCTGTGGGAAGCAACCGTTTTAGTTAAAATCCCACAAATAATGCGATTGGTTACTTCAACCTGACCGTTAGCTCTGGGATAATAAGGCGTTGATTTGCGATGTTTAATTTTATAGATTTCCATTAGCTCGCTGATAAGACCATTCAAGAAATGGGAACCTTGGTCACTTACTAATTCCAGTGGGCAACCAAAAAGTGTAATAATATTCTCATACATAAACTTAGCCACATCAATGGCTTTATCCGTTTTAAGCGCTTTCGCTTCCACCCACTTTGTAATATAGTCAGTACAGACTAAGATATAACGATTCGATCGATATCTAGTAGGCGGATCAATTGGGCCTACAAAATCAATTCCCCACTTCTCAAAAGGTGCTAATGCTAATATAGGTGTCAAAGGCGTAGCAAAACTCTTAGAAGGACGACCAGTCCTCTGACATACATCACATTTTCTACAATAATAATAAGCATCTTTAAATAGGGTAGGCCACCAATAACCAGCTAGTAGAACTTTTCTTGCAGTCAATTCACCGGCAAAATGGCCACCACACGGCTCATCATGCAATGCCTTAAGAACCACTAGTACTTCATCTTCCCTTACACAGCGTCGATAGATACCCTCGCGTGGAAAAAATTTATAAAGGTAACCCCCTAATAATCCATAGGAGCGTGCTTGCATTAATATCTGACATTTCCGGCGCTTATCAGTACCAGGTGGATATCGAGCAGTACTAAGAAAATTCGCAATATCAGCATACCATGGAACTTGTGTCTCCACAGTAAAAAGTGATGCATCCGGCAAATCATCTTCCACACCTTCCTCCTTGTCTGATGTTAATAATCGTGATAGATGATCTCCTAGAACATGAGCTCTACCAGGACGAGTAACTATTTGAAAATCAAACTCTTGGAATAACAACATCCAACGAATCACACGTCCTGAAAGTTCTGCTTTATTAAGCAAATACTTTAACGCCTCATGATCAACATATATAGTAAATTTATTCCCTAACAAATAATGACGAAATTTCTCCACCGCAAATACCATTGATAGACATTCTTTCTCAGTGGTGGTATAATTCCTTTCTGCATCACTTAAATTTCGACTCGCATAATAAATTGGATGATCCACCTTATTATCATCTGCTTGGCACAAAACAGCCCCTACAGCATACATAGATACATCAGCATGAATATGGAATTCTTTTGTCCAATCTGGGGGTGCTAATACTGGTCCTTCAATTAACTTCTGTTTAAGAAATTCAAATGCTTTCTGGCAGACATCATTCCAAGTAAAAGGAGTATCCTTTCGTAGTAGATTTGTCAAAGGTGATGCCACCTTTGCAAAATCGAAAATAAATCTCCGATAATAATTTAGATGTCCTAAAAATCCACGCAATTGCTTAAGATTTGTTGGAGGTGGAAGTGCAGAAATCTTAATAATTTTACCTGGATCCATGGCAATACCTTCTTTAGAAACGATATGCCCCAATAAGGTTCCTTTTGGTACTCCAAAAACACATTTATCAGGGTTCAAGGAGATACCTACATCGTCACTACACTCAAACACTTGTGTTAGTAGCTCAGGCATTTCTTTTGCCGTACCATAGACACAAAAGTCATCTAAGAAAACTTCCATCCATTGACGTAGGAAATCTTGATAAGCTGCAATCATCACTCTCTGAAATGTTGCGGGTGCATTGCACAAACCAAAAGGCATTACTCTATAAGCAAATGTACCCCATTCAGTAGTAAATGTAGTTTTGGATTGATCTTCAGGATGAATTAATACTTGGTTGTAACCGCTAAATCCATCCAGGAAAGAATACAGCTCATGACCAGTAACCTTATCAAGTACCTGATCAGTAAATGGCAAAGGAAAATGATCTTTATGTGTTTTGCTATTCAGCTTTCTATAATCGACACAAATGCGAATCTTCTTACTATTCTTCTTGGGTACTACCACAATAGGAGATACCCATTCACTGTATGCAACAGGATAAATAAATCCAGCATCTAAAAGCTTAGTAATTTCAACTTTCACTAACTCTGCATACACAGGGTTTGTTCGTCGTTGACGTTGACATACGGGTTTTGTGCCTGGTTCTAGATCGATAAAATGCTGACATAATTCAGCTTTGATACCCTTAAGGTCCTTATATGACCAAGCAAAAGCATCAACATGTACTCGTAAGACTTCTTCAAATCTTTCACGATGTGGCGATTCCAATTGGTCTCCTAAATTTCAATATTTTCCTTCTGCCATTTTAAGCTTAACTACTTCAACTTCAGGCTCTTCAATAAATAGAGAGTCTATTCTTCGTGGCTTAATTGTGGGCACATCTTCGGATATCTGCATCGATACATTTTCAAGCAGGCTATTCTTAGTACTTGATTCTGGTACTTCTTCTCCCACATTCACAGAATTTACTAAGGGTAAAACCCTATAAGGAATAATAGCCAGGTTATCTTGCGTAGCACCATCAACTCCTACTCCATAGACATTTACTAACTCAGGAAAGGATTTTTCAGTATATCCCTTCCCATATTTATCTAAACAGCCATTATTGACATTTACATCTTTACGAGATTTCATGGTAAATGAGGTTCTTACAGAGTCAATTACGCTAGGTATCTGATCTGAATTACATGGATATTGAGCATGTAACCTACGGCGATATCGACGTAAAATTTCGTTATTCTTTTCTAGACATTCCTGATCATCTAAACTCCAAAACCATTGATTATCTTTAAGCTTGAGAATTAATGAATGTAGATTCTCATCCTTCTCGCCCTGAATTCGACAGCCCAAATAATGTATGACTTGTTTCAGTTCCACAAAATTCCTAGGTGCTGCAGGTTCAAACCATCTAAGTTGTGGCTCTTGCCCATCCCCATAAATAGTAAAATCCATTACTCTTTCTTTTGGATGAGGCAACACCACCGCTTGCATATTGTGCAATTTAACCTTAGTAAGTTCAGATTGGACTCGTTGATAACCAATTATTGGTCCCCTAAAACAGCGATAAATCCTCTGCGCCATTCCGTTGGAACGCTTAAAAGAATGACACAACCAGGGAACATTTGTAGGGTTTTTCTCTTGAGTCTCTGGCTCAAAAGTACTCTTAGATTTACTCTTTTCCAAAAACCTATTAGTTTTTTCATGTTCTTCCCAATAATTCGTATCCATAGATAACGCTTGTTCCATCTGTAACTCACCCCTACTGAATTTAGATTTCTCTTCTTCTAAATAAAATTCTAAAAGCGAGATTTCATCTAGATATCGCCTTTCTCTAAACTGAAACTCTGCCTTTTCCTTTTGCAACTCAGTAATCTTCTTCATTGCTTCATTTACAGCAGTCAACGCTGCCTCACGCTCTACTTCCAATGCCTCGTTCAATTCTCTAATAATCCTAGCGTAATTACCATGATGTTCACGAGAAGTCTGTGAAAACCTATTAAAAGCCGAAGCTGAATCATCCTCATCCTCACGAGATAGTGGTCTTTGTAAGGGTTTGCACCCATGCCTACTTCTCCTTTCTCTTTCCTTCCTTTCTAGCTGGTAGTAATAAATCCTTTTAGCTCTATCTGGCAGTTGTCCAAATCCAAAGGGTAAAGCATTTTCCCCATAAGGAAGAGCTTCTAAGATCCTACTCTCAGGCATACTATTATTATTATCAGTAACATCATCTTCTCCCATACTTTCTGAAGAGGTTATTGAAATGTCAGCCACATCAGATATCATTAACTCAGGCATTTCTTTCTCCTCTAATTCATCCACAGAAACCGCTTCCAACCTGCTATATGCAGGAAATACATCTTCTTGATTATTTCCTTCTTGATCCGTAGTTAATTGAAAACATGTTTCAAACGAATCATCAAGATATTCTGCTTCCTCTGCTGAAAGCATTAAGCAGTCTAGGGTTGTATCTTCGGATGTAGATAACCACTGAGTAATATCATTGTCCGAATCATTGTAAGATGAAAACGCTACAGCATATTCACCAATACCCATCTGTTCTACCTTGTGAGGCTGATGTACTATATTGACCTCTACTTTTTCTGCTGTTGCTGCGTGTGGTGTTTTAAATAACCAGGCATAAGGCCCTTCATGATCAGTCCTCTCCATGTCCGAATCATAAAACTCACTGTTGGATTTCTCATCCATTTCACTAACTGCCTCATCTCCTGACTCTTTCACAAATCCTTTTGAAATAACTTGTATTCTAACCCTATCATTTCGAGGACCAATCACAATTGAACCTTTATACCAGTCTTGAATGCATCTTGCTTGGTATAACCAAGGTCTTCCCAGCAGCACAGAATATGATGAAATATTCGTTTGTGAACGAACGATCAAATAGTTCACATGAAATTCTAATCCAGCTACTACAGATTTCACATTTCGCAGTAACCCCAAAGGAGTTACTTTTCTTTGATCAGCCACCCGTAAAACAATATGAGTAGGTTCTAGATCCTTCAACCCTAATTCTTGCATTGCCTGTTCTGTCATCAAATTAACTGCTGAGCCACCATCTAACTGCACTTCATGTAGCAAGTGGCCATTAATAGTAGTATCGATAACTGGAGCTCCTGGGTCCACAAATAAATCTACTATTTTTACATCCTTAGTTGTTTTACCTTTGGAAGAATTTTCACTGACTTTAGAAGTGTTTATCTCAATCCTCTTCCTTTGACGTCGAACTAATTTATGATAAAGTTGTTTCCGACAAACAGGCGCTATTTCTAGCAATTGCCGAAGGTTAATAGTCAATGATATTTCTTCTAATGCAGCCCATAAATCATAGGTCTTATTTACGGATTTTGCATAATCTTTACTCCCTTCCTTAGGAGGAACCAATCTTTCGGGAAAAGGAGCTACTCCCACTTGAATCTTAGGATTTGCTAAGGGCACAGGTAATAACGGATGGTCAGAGGAATGCTGCGGAGAATCCGATTCAGGTAGTTCTATATTAGGATCTATGTCCTTAGACTTATCCTTCACTGCTCCGTTTAATTGTGGACTCTCTTCCTCTAAACCTTGCTCCTTCTGTTGTTGTTTTTGTGCCCTCGTAATGACACCAATCATCGGGTCAGCTCTAAAGGTCACCTTGCGAGGTATACATTTTGACTTGGCTCCAGTATCTTTCCTTATTGTTTCTACTTCAACTAAATTTGCAGCAGACGTTGAAGGTTCGTTAGAGGTTTGTTTCCCTTTGTCAGAAATTTTATTATCCTCTCGCTTAGGGCAATTCTCTTCATAGTGTCCTTCACCACTGCACCTCCTGCAAAGAGGAGTATAGTCTTGATTTTTACGCACATTTGGACAATATGTGGCTATGTGACCTTCTTGTTGGCATCGATAACAAATTACTAGCCCCCTAGGTCTTTGTTGACCACCTTGTCCCATTGGATTACGAAAATTTCCATTATTTCTTCTAAAAGGAGAATTTCTCCCTCGATTGCCATCACTGTTGTAATTGTTTCGAGGCACTGGGGGTCTACCCTGGGTGGGCAATCCTTGTGGCCTAAAAGGTTGATTGGGTGGTCCAATCTCATAAGTCGTATTATTATGATCCATGTAATTGTAATTCGTTTGCATTGAACGAGCTTCTTGTTGCTCTTGACCTAATTTATGCCAGCAATTTGTATCTAAATGACCGGTCTTGTGGCAAAAAGTACAAAACGGTGGATGATCAGGCATTAACTTTGAAGGCGTCAGACACTCTGTAGCCACATGGCCGTAACCATGACACTTACCACACCAGATATTAGATCGAGGTGGGTTTGAAGTCGAATTTCCCGACGATTGTTGTACACTAGATCCTTGTGTCGTTATCGAATAAATTTCCTTCAAAGGCGCTTGTACTGCAGTCATAATTTCCTCCTTTAATTTTCCTAGGAATTTCGCAATAATATCTGCTACTTTTGCTTCATCCAGAGGAGATTGAGATTGTGGCATAGAAGACATTCATGTCTGCATCATATAGGCTGGAATTGAAGCGTACAGATTTAGAGGTACACTCGTCACGTTTGAACTTGCGGTTACCGAGGGATTTAAAGGAACGGTCACATAAGACACGTTCTTAGGTACCCCGCATGAAGTGCTTGGATATTCTGTCCGAGGTTCTTTGAATAGATCTCTCCGTCGTTGTTGACTAAGCTGCACTTCTTCCCACCATCTAGCATGTGTTTTAGCAACTGCCAATGCAGCTGGCCGTTGTAAACTAACATGCTGATGAACTTCAGGATTAAGTCCATCAATAAACTTACGTTTTTGCGTGGGATCATCAGGAGCAGGATTCATCTTACGAATGATTGTCTCCATGCGCTCAATATAATGTTCAACACTTTCAGTTGCTCCTTGGGACAAATAATCCAGTTGAAGAGCCAATCTATCTTGAAAACCTTGTCATCTAAATTTTTCTAGAAAAGCTCTTGATAAGGCAGCATAGGTCCCTTTATGTTGAGCATCTAAATTCCCATACCATTTCGCTGCTTCATCTTTTAATGTTGCAGGGAAGATATGAAGCTTCTGGTCGTCATCTATTATCTCATTGGCAATGCAAGTCACCTCAAATCTTTGCGAATGGGCATCGGGATCTTCGTCCCATAGTCCCCCGAATTGCGTGAAATCAGCTAATCTGACTGGGTTGCGAGCCATTGTTTCTCTAAATAATAGCCCTAACCCTAAATCATTGATAGTATCAAACCACATAGGTTCCTGAGGCTTCTTAAATAATTGACGCAATCCGAAATTTGACTCTAAATCCCAGTCAAAAAGCAGTTCAATACTCCCGACCGTAGCATTAGCTTCACTCTCCCTATTTTCACTATTTTGCCTACCTCTTTCCCCAGTGACACTACTAGTACTGGAGACAACTTGATCCCATTGATATGAAGCTGCTTCACTTTCCTTTGATGGTGTTCTATCAGTTGATAAGCTAGGCTGAAGAGGTTCTACCATTGAGTTAGACACAGCGTCTACTCCCAAGTTCAGCAATGCGTTGACCCTCTCTAGCCTTTCTAATAACCAAGCCTCTTGTCGCACTGCTCGTTCTCTAACTCGCTGATCCCTAGCTTCGTTTTGATGTTTCCGTCTCTCTTCCGAATTCATCCACAAGTACTAAACTAGCTCTTACTGTCATACTCCAAAATTACGCTCGTTTTATTTGAAGCTATAGAATTAGGTTGTCGCGTGTATGCGCGCTTAGAAGGTTCAAAATAGTCGGCAACTCTGGGTCTATTTCCCCAAAATGTAACTTTTCTTCTTGCTCGGGGATTAAGCCTAGAATTTCAGCAACCTCTCTAACGTCTTTCGTGTCGAAAGCAATTTTTAAACCTCTGGATACACGTATCCAATGCAACACATCATCCCACACTACTCTTCTAAACGTCCGATAAGCTGTGCGGTGATACCAATCAAAGTGGTACGATACACTGATTGTATTTATCTCTACCGCGTCTATTAACCCAAAGTGTGTCGCTAGTAGAACTATGGTTTGCGCACAGTCGTTATAACCCCAGCTCCAAGAGGACAATTGTTCAACGTCCACAGTTAATTGTGGCCCAAAATATGTGCCTCCCTCTACTAACTCTGTATCCCTCGCCCAATCTAGCACTTTTCTTTGGCACTCTTGGGGCAAATTAGGAAAATAGTCCCTTAGAAAAGAGACTGCGTATTCACTCATAAATAACGCCTAGGATTTGAATACCCTACGAAAATTCATCACCCGCTAGAGCGCACTTGGCTCCCGGCAAATGCACCAAAAAATGACTGGCCAAAGACCAAGCCACTTTTACCCAGGTCAGCAAGCCAACTCCTAAGAGTTGTTGCACTAAACAGGTGATTATAGCTACTAACAATGCTAATTTGGTTTAGTCTTCCATTAGTTGTATGGCATTTTGTTTGTAGTAGTCCAACTACAAATATTCTACACTTCAGTAAATTATATTAGACACTAGATTGCCAAACCTAAGATAACTACGGTTTCCCTCCATCTTTCAGGAGTGGCTTCTCATAAATTTCTTCTGCCAACTAGTGGCGGTTTATCCAAGAAGTTTTGATGTTTGACTTTAAGAAGTTTGTTTCATGTAACAGATCCCTTGGATCTATTTGTATGTCTCCATTTAAGTTCCTTTGTATATTTATCTTCTTCAACTGATTAAAATTATTTCATTTTATTCATTTAATTAACAACAAACATTCAAATCAAAACAATCCAACGTTCTAAAACCCATAGCTTTTATCCCTTGATCAACGTCTCCCCACTTCGTACCGCGATTTCGTCGTTGCTTATTAGTATTTAAATACTTAATTCATTTTGCGAACATAACGTCCTTTCCTTATTTTTCTTCACTAAATACAAATCAGGACTAAACCAGGTACTTTCCGCACTCTAACGAAATCACATACATAGTTTATTTTACATTCCCATATTCCCTGTTAATTTATAAATGAGTCTTAGTAGCCCTCCACTCCATGTATTTAAGAAATTGGTTGTAAGATGAATAACATGTAAACATTTAATATAGATGCTGAGGCTTTTTCCCCCATGCCATCCAATCAATCATCTTATTAAGTTTTTTTTTAAATTTGTAATTTAGTTTAAAGTTATAATTTTCTTATCATCAGCAAACATCAGGAAAATACTATTGTATCTCTCATTTGTTTTTCCATCCCTGTGTTAGTGAGTAGTACATCACGTATCATTTTGTTTTCTCAAAATAAAAACACTAGGTTTATGTGTAAATGTTCTTTCAGTAGAGTATAATTAAACTGTTGTTTCTTTTTGTTTTAAAGCTTACAAAAGTTCATCTTTAAAAATTCTAAGAAAAATTCAGTGAATTTAGAGTCATAAACTTTATGAGAAAAATATCAGAACTTATAAATTTTCAATCAGTCATTTTATAAAAATTTATTTGTGTCATTTTAAGTCATTTATTTTAGCTTTTCCGACTATTTCCTATTTTTAATAAGTGAAAATAGGTCCACATAAATGCAAACAACCATTCAACATAGAAAAACAAGTTTCAAAGCATTTTCTAAAAATACTAAACTAAACATTTACTTATAATATATAATTCATTTTAGATAAACAGAGTAGGCATGTACTTGTAAATCCCGCGGGTTGTTGTCGCGTCTTTGAAGACCATGTCCTCTTGCAATCTAGCCAAGAAGAAGTCTATCCAGTCATTTGGAACAGCAAGCTCACCATTTTCCGCTTTCTTACGTTTTCCTTTGCAAATTGCATTGTTGCTATAGGAACAAGCACTTAGAATTCTCTTAAGATTTAATCTTGATTAATTTTAAACTTAAAGCTTAACTTCCATGGATTTCATGTTGATGACTAAGAGAGTGAATAGAGCGATTGAAAGGTAGAAAATTGCTCTCCTCCCCTATCACTTCAGATCAAGTGGGTACATTGAAGCTCCATTTCAATGTTTAGGGGGAAGGCATGGGGATGATGATATCAATTTGATGGCGATGGTGTTTTGATGTTGAAAATGCTTTCTTTCTTTCCCTCTTTACTAGGCACCATGCAATCTTCCTTCTGCCTTTCTCATCATGGCCATCACGACAAGATGATGACAATTGACTGAGATGATCATGGGGATTTATTGTGGTGATGACAATTGTGGAATTATCTCCCTTTGACTCTGCAAGTGCTTTGCCAATTCTCTCTCCCCTTAATTCTTGGAAGACGATGCCTCTCCATAATATTCTTTCTCTCTCTTTATCTGCGCTGGCATTGCAATTAGCGCTTGTTGTCATATGCCAACATCCGAATGTATGCATCTGGATAAGCAGCCTTGCACTCCTCCACCTCTCTTGTCGAACTCCAAGCAAGGAATCCAACCCTTGGATACGATGGAGTCGATCTCCTTGGCGATTTGATCGGATGACAGAGAAAGAACATATGACAGTGTCTCGAACCTCTTGTTCTCCAAGGGATTTACCACTTGGGCTATGCAAGACATGATGAAGCAAAGACTACACTGATAGGAGCAACCATAAAAAAGGAGGCCGCCATAGACTCTCTCTCTCTCTCTAGACACAAGCACTCTACTGCAGCATCATACAGAATCGCAATGTAGTTGCAATGCATGTTAGAAATTCACCAAACCATTGTCGGTCGGTGTGGTGTCTATTCAGGGCAATTCTTCCATGAGACATCGATGGATTACAAAGCAGCACATAATCGTCCACATGTGTCCTTCACACGTTGTACTTCACCAGACCATTCCGCACCATCGCAGAGTTCTTCAGGCCGATCACTCTATCATACAAACACATACGTCTCTGGGCGGCATTACTGGCTGAAACATCTTCACGGCATCATGGTTTCTTCCATCGCACACATCTCTGCGACATACATTTCATACATCTCTACAATTTTTCATTGTGCCCCTTGCAACGACCATTTTTTTTCTGCGGATTATTTCCTGGATCATTCTGCGTCCGTTTTTTTGTAAAAATAGCAGCAAGAATCAGATCTGTAACGGCACAGCCCAATCTCTAACTGCATTGCCTGCCCATGTGCCAAAACACTCTCGAGAATAATGGATCAGTTCGTCTTCCTCTCTCTCATGTACATGTCATCCATTCTCTCGCATAACTATCACCATACCCCTTTCTTTCTAAACCCCTATGGGTATTTTAGTTAATAGCTTGATCTCAGACCTCCACGGTAGCCTCAAGAAATAACTATCCCTTCAGAAATTTGCATCACCCAATAGCTATAGTAACAACTGATTGTTGAAATGATGCATTTTTATAAATAATAAGGACTTTAATAGTAGCTAGAGATTGTTGTGGCATTGATTTCTTTGGGATCGATACTCATGATTGGAATACTTGCTTTTGTTTAGAAGTCCAAGTAGTAGGGGATTGCATCAAGGCCTTTGTGGTTAATACCATAGGTCCCTCGAATCATAGGTTTAGTAGGTCCCTTTTGTTATTTTTTTTTTAAAAAAAGGGTTCTCACCTAAGATGGTGTGGTCTCTTAGGGTGGTTATTGACGCGGTTATTGATAGCATGCAAATGTTTGAGTTGTTGACAAGAATGTCTTGGTAGCTCGAGAAGGAGTAGATAGTCATTGAAGCTTGGGTAGCAAAACCCATCTATTATTGATATAATAACCTTAGGCACACAATAGGATCTTGAGGAACTATCACAACTTAGTGTTGATTCTCCTCTGGTATCCACACACATTGGTCTCAAATTGTAGGAAATAGATCCGTGTGACTGTTTTGCAAGAGGTGTAGCACCATTGCTATTGTATTTTACCTTAAGGATCCATTTCTTCTAGTTGTCTCTAGACTTAGATGGCCAAGTTTGCTCATAGGCACCACATCCTCCAAATTTTTTATGTCTTAAGCTAATCCTGACCCCCTAATGAAAATTATATCTAGCAAATTATATCTAGCTTTGGTTGCATGTAATCTTGGGGTTTGCACACATGCAAATCAATTACAACACCAACATGGGACCTCTCATATAAGAACTCCTTTGGACCGACATTTCTTGGCCAAACTGCAAGGACACGGCCTCCAAAAATGGCAACAATGAGCACCGCATCTGCATTGATTTAATGTAAAAAGTTGGTAAGAAGGTGTCACTTGTATACAATTTAGCTAAAAATTTGTGCAATGTAGGCATTGGTTTCGAGGTGTTGTCAAAAAGGTGATTGAGTGCACATTAAAAGATGTGTCAAATGAGTTCTCAATTGTGGATGCACAATCCATTTGTGACAAGGTTGCAGAGACTTACTCAAAGTTATTCAAAGGTGTGAAGGCTGGGTTTGGTCGTGTACTGAAGAGAAATAGAATCGTTCCTCTTTCTCAAACTTCAAAGTTAAGAGAGGCCCGATGGCAACTTAATACAAAGGCTTTGGAGCTAATAGGAGATCCCATGTATATTCAATGCATGGAAACACTAAAGGTTGGGTCAAAAAATGCAAATGAGGTGAAGTTCACTAATCTCAACAATTACTATTTAGATTTGTACAAGGTGCAGTCGGAAATTGTAATATACCACAATATGTCTGTTGAGGAATGTAATGGTAAATTGTAGTTTGTTATAGAATTGGATGAAAGTGAGATCGTCAAAGAAGTAAAGCTTGAAAGAGTTAGTGTAACTTTGATGAATAGAGGTTTACAACCCAGAAAACAACCCGCAATAGAGAAGATCCCACTTGAAATACCATCTTCAACATTCCATTGGATTGTATTCACATTTGTTCATTGCATACTTTTTTCAGAATCATGGAGAAACTTGTATATGAATACATTTGCTTTGCTTATAAGATGCAACAAAAAAAAGAAGCCATTGCAACTTGTAGGAATGTGGAGTGAGTGCTATCAAAAATTGGGCTACACAAGCATCAAGTGACAATTGAAAAAGATGAGAAGAGATCAGAAAAATCTAGTAACATGCCAAAAAAGCCTTGCTTTGGAGGAGCAAAGGCTGGGAATTTTCTCTCAGCACCCACCGAATGTCATGGTTCGTAGGCCGCAGAACTACGATGGGTGGAAAAAGTTGCATTTTACAGTTCCTAATCGAAATATTGGAGGAAAAACAAGGTTAGCCAAAGCTAAGGTTGGAATAAGTCTTAAAAAATTAGCTCCCTTACTTCGCAAGATGGTGTTTAACAATGAAGATAACCAATAATTTATCAATGCTATGCATAGCATCTACGAAAACATAGTGGAAGAATGGGGCAAAAGCTCTATCACATACATGGTGTGTACCAAGTTATTATTTTGAAATTGTATGAATTGTATAAATTATTGAGCATATTTTTACTCATGTATAATATGTGTCTTTGTAGCATATCCTTGAGGCACATGGGCCATACTTTGTAGAAAAGGGAAGCATCGGAGTTTGCTCCACACAAGGGATGGAAAATTCACATTGGATAGCGTGTGGTGCATACAAAGAAAAACCGATCATGGTAGAGGGGTGAATGGTAGTAATCCAATAATCCAATTGCTATCTTGGTGGTATAGGATTATAGTAATGGATGAAGCTCACCTTTTGCAAAAGAGAGAAAATGAAAGTGTTGATGAATCCACTGTAGATATGATGGAATCATGTCATGTCACTAAAAGAGTGTGCTATGAAGGCTCAAGTACCAAAGAAAACCATGCCAAGTGGCTAGAAACAAGGCTTCAACAAGGCAGCAAATGAGCTTGGAGAGAGCTAAGATAATACGACGAATAATGTGTTCAGTGTGAATGCAATTCATAGTTTAGGAGAGAAAGAGAGAGTGTGCATCTATGTGAATGAGTCTTACAATTTAGGGTTATATAAAAGAGGGTTTCACTTTCTATCTTATTCATTGAGTTCTCACATATCTTGTGTAGAAAAGATGGCTTTGTAAATAAGCTTTCGCTCAGAGCCCCATATTGTGTTCAGCCCCTTGGAGCATCTCTAGTTCAGATGCACCCCCTTCCAATCTAACCCAACTTCCTCAAGCCGCCCTCACAAGGGTCCTCCTTAGCATCCCCACAAGAAACGCAAGTGGAAGCCATGTATAGTGGCCTTGAGAGAAATCAAGAGGCATCAGCGCTCTTTTGATCTCATCATTCCGAAGATGAGCTTCTCGAGACTTGTTCACGAGATTGTGCAAGACCTCTACCACATAGAAAGCAGGAGGTGGTTTGTTGCACAAGGTCAGGATAGACCTGATCACTTCACAAGAGAATGCCTTCATGCTCTACAATGTATTGCAGAGGCCTTTTTAGTTGACATGATGACTGATGCTCAAAGTTGTGCAATACATGCGAAGCGCATCACTGTAACTCCCAAGGACTTCAAACTTGTAATAAATCTTCAAGCAATGAAGGACGCATTCGTTCCAATGGAATGAACACAGTTTGTAATGTTATCTTTTTTGGCATATTATTCTCCTCGTACATTGGACATATGACTATGTCCTAGTGTAAAAATGTTATATATGCCCTTAAAATATGGATTAAATTTTTACTCTTGTCCTTTGCTCTCAACTGTGACTATGTATCTTCTCTATATTTTCAACTCTTACTTACAGTTTTACTAGTGCTGTCAATTTCAATAGGAAAAAATGCAAAATTTTGCCATTTCTTGTTGTAGACTTCACTTGCGGATGCCTCTTTATAGTCTATGTGGTGCGAAGTTTCTAAGGGCCAGTAGTCGCGATGTTGATTTCTCGATTATCAATCCATCCATAATTTTGGTGTGGGATAGTTTTTAAAATACTAAACTTTATCCGAATGCGAAGAAACTTGACATACACACTCGTTAGGTGGCCAAGAGCCCAATTTTTTTTTCAGAAAAAAATGCATACAGACCCTTGGTTCGAAGTTTGCTGCCCAGACTAGGGGTCGGTAGAATTTTTTTTTTTCAAAAAAAAGAACTCTTGGCCACCTAACGAGTGCGCATGTCAAGTTTCGTCGCATTTCGATAAAATGTTATGGATTTACGATCACACGATGGACAATGCATATGAAGCTACATTAACTTGATTTTGGGGTTTAAATGGGTTAAAAGTTCATTATTCTTCTCATTTTCACATCTTGCTTTCTTTGATTTCTTCATTTTTACACTCCCAACCTCTGTCTCTTCTCCATCTTGCACTCCTCGAGCTTGCATGGCACGCACTAAGTAAGCATGTTGCCGTTTCAACCACGAGAAGGCCTCACACCAAGGCCCACCATGTGGAGCACAAGGTGGAGCCTCCTCTAGTGCAATAGTAGGTGCTCCCCATAGAGCACAACAACCACCATAGAAGAAGAGGAGATGGAAATTGGGCATTGTCGCCCTTCGAGAGATAAGGAGAATCCAGTACAGATACGAGCTTCTCATCCCAAAAAGATCTTTTCATAAGGTTGTTTGGGAAGTTATGCAAGACTTGGAGTTGAAAGGGATGGGAAGATTTGGGCGCGAGTGCGGAATGTCCCACCAATAGAGCAAGAAGGTAGATTGCTATAGCTATGGAGGCCCTGCAAACGGTAATAGAGGGGTTTCTCATCGACTTGTTCAATGATACACACCTAGCGGCCATCCATGCAAAGCACGTCACAATCACAAAAAAAGATATGAACTTTATCATTTGGCTTTGACACGGCAAGAGACTCCTCCATAGGTCATGAGATTAATGATTCAAGGTTTTGTAATGAGTGTTATAGCACCATAGCATCTTGAAAAGCCAAAACATTTTGTATACTCTGCCACATTGGAATATATGTATATATATATCTCATGCAATGTATACTGAATTCAAATAATTGAGTAAAGTTGTTTTGTTTTGTTTCTTGAAATGCATGACTCTTAATTTTTGCTTAACGTATGTACATATCAAAAGTAGTAATACGTGTGGATACGAGTTACATTATTGCCTATGCATAATCACAAGTGCAGTACTACACGTTGATATAATTAAATTGGATTATGTTAATGTATGCGAACACGTTATTCATGTACCACACATTATCATCACACTTACAGGAACCACACATTTATTAAATAAATATTTATTTATAGGGATAAAGTAAAATATCTTATATTCATCAAGAAAAATACATACGATGGTGGCTGATAGTGATGGTAGATACAAAAATAGAAAGCCAACAAGAACTCTCATTCGTTCCTTGGCTTTTTCATCGGTGGAGAGGAGGGGCCAACTTTCGATGAAAATATAAGTTCCTTCTTTGCTTCAAAAATGATACGCTCCCCCTTCAACTCTTTCTCCAAGAGAAGTAGATCTGACACTTTAGCAAGGTCACCTAATGTAGCAAGCACATACGTTGCTCCACCACACGGTTGGTCAAACAAGTAAAGAAGCTTTGACCACTTGACTAGCACCACCTTCTTCAAGCTAGATGTCACAAATATCACTCAAAGAGGCAAAGCTTGAATTTTCATGATTGTTTCTTGCCCTCGTGGTGCATCAAGTCTGAAACAAGGTTGCCAATGTACTCCTTCAGAGCTAAATCCTTCCGCCGATCTGCATGCCAAGTTTCTCATTGCCTTGATGCAAACTCATCTATATACAGTATGTCCTGAATGACAAAGTCAAATCAAACAATATAATTAGCAAGTAACCTAGTCTAGTTATAAAAAAGCAACAAAACTTAATAGTAGGGTGCATTAGGTCCCTAGGAGTCTACCAATGAAATCTTGGCAAAAAATGATGCATACAGTAGTTGCCTTTGTTTAAAGTCTAGCATCTGGGGCCAATGTTGGCTAAAAATGATACCTACAGCTGCCCTGGCATCTGGGGGCAGTTACATGCATCATTTTTTGCCAAGATTTCACCGGTGGACTTCGGGGGACCTGTTGCACCCTATTGTCAAGTTTCGTCACATAAAAATATATGGTAGTTAAAAATCTTACCTTCTCCAAATCATCTTGTATCTTCATTTCCTCGTATGTCACTGAGAGGCACCTCTTTGGATAGAGGGATCTATAAAACCCTTGGTAGGAAGCTGGGGCCGTGGTCCGATAACATATCATGTTGTAGTGCTTCAAATTTAGCATCTAGCACAAGGTAATCTTCTTCAACCGAGGTAATATGCTCTTGTGCTGCTATGATGGCACTCACTGTATCTAAGCTTGTGCCATCATATCTTCCAATCTCTGCCATCATCGAATGCACATCCATGTAATCATAATTGATCATGTCTTCCACATTGAATCCCTGAGTAGGAAGGAAAACAACTCTTCTTCCTTCATTTCCAAGTATTGTAGCACATTTGACAGAAGCAAGTACTATTCACCATCTACTTCAATGGGTGTCAAGGAGGCAAGGTTGGGTTTGTCGACTTGTGGCTGTTCTGAAGAAGATGGCACCATGAGAGCCAACCCTTGCTCTGCCACCACCCGATGTTCCTCTTCAACATTTATGAGCTCTTCAATCGGCTCTCCTCCCATGTACATGACAACAACAACCTGTGGAGTTGTATCTTCATCGCTCTTCTCCTCTAGGGGTGTATCCAATGCAAGGAGGTAAATTGCCAATGCGTAATCACATTCCACGAGATCCAAAGGTGCTGTACATGGTGCACTTCCCATAGGAACATTGCATACTCTGTGCGAAGGATCCTCATGGGCCAGACACCTATTCACCACTTTTTGGTGATTCTTCCATGCCTGAAATTCCATGAGCTATTCCAGAGGCACCCAAGTCATGTCGGATCCCTCGATGGAGTATGTGCAAGTAGCAATGGTGCTCACAAAGTCTTCCAAAACCTAAAGGGGGGATCCAGCAATGAGAGCATGCTTTCAAGGTTGAAGTTCTTAGAGAAAACTTGAAATATCTCGTCACCCTGGCTGGTAAAGATAGTCTCGTGGATCCACTCGTCAAAGTGTGCGCAAGCATCCATCATAGCAAGTAGGAGAGATGTGGTGGATGCAAAGAGATGAAGAGAGAAAGTGTGAAATGAAACAATGAAATAAGGTTCTACCTTAAAAACCTTAAGCTTTAAACCATTAAGGGTTATTCGCATACTATATTTTATTATGGCTTTACTTAATGTCTTTGTAAAGTTCACACGCATATGTAAATGTGTCGATGTGGAAAGTATATAGCAATTGTATGATTCTGCATAGATACCATACTTTTTAAATATTACAAGTTTGCAAGCGTCAATATTCTATTGGCCAAAAAAATCTGAAATTTTACAAGTGTTGGATATTACAACCTGTGCTGTTGGTATTTTTAGGGAGACTCTAAAATTTCTAAAAAATGTGGAGCCACACACTTTCCACTGGTAATAGTATCCTCAGCTACTCGGCTTTGACTTTTCCTACCATCTAGTTGAAAATAGAAGCTAGCAAGTGCATTCGGCATTAACATTGTAATTTTTGGGCGCATTATACTCTAGGGCCAATCATCCTCCATTTGCAACACTTGGGGCTCGTGGCCCTCACAAATGACAGTAACATCCACAATTGCACTTTCTCGCGTGTCTTGATCAAAGCACAACCATTTACCCTTGAGCATCCTCCATCTAAGATACTTGAACACTAGGCATAAAGTCTTTGTCGTGTGACAAAGTACCTGTAATTGGAAATGAAAGTTAGCTGATCCATCCCAGAGTAAGATAATAGTCAACTAAGAGAGAAAAAATTTACCTAAAAGCCATGTCCCTTGTTGTGACTTGATACTCCACTGTGTCAGGACTGTGAGTCATTTTTAATGTCCAAGTTTTGCCTAGAATCCTTGTTACATAATCCTTCGATGCACTTTTTATGATGTACCAACACCTCTGTTACAAGGTGAGAATCAACATTCCTTTGTCTAAGAGCTAAAATTTTACCCTTCGAGTGCTTTGATACATCTACAATTGCATATGCTTTCACCCTAAAAGCTCTCTTCATACTTGGTCGCATATGTACCCAAGACGAGCAATGATACCTTGTGTTAAGTATGCCTAGTATGATTACTAGACATACTAGACATCAAATGAATAAATTTTGGCACCACAAAATATGGTAGATTTATCCGTAAATCGAGCTACATAATCTCTGCTCTACCTTGTGTTAAGTGCTGCAACAACAATTGATCCTTAAGTTAGAACTAGCATCAAACCCTATTGTAAAGATAGTAGAAAAGGGAAAACACGGAGAGGAAGAAAGAGAGAGTGTATAAGTACGCGGTAGAGAGAAAGAAATGAGCACCTATCCAATCTTGCCCAAATTGATCTCTAAAAAAGACAATGGCAAGAGTTAGTATTTACATGAACGTATACTTTAAAAAAGTAGAAAATAGGAGACATAGCGAGAGAAAGAGAGAGGGAGAGAGAGATGAGCACTTATGAAATCACCCAAAATGATCTATGCAATAAAATAACAACAAGGGTTAGAACGAACATCATATTGCAATGAAAAGATAGCAGAAAAAAAAAAACCAAACAAAGAGAGAGAGATTAACACCTTTGCCTCTTGCTCCAAATAAACTCTGTAAGAAAACAACAATTAGAACGAACATCAAATTCTATTGAAAACACAACATAAAAGATAAACAACACATAGAGAGAGGGGGAGAAAGAAGAGAGAGAGAGATAGAGAGAGAAAGAGATAAGCACATGTGCCTCTTGCCCAAAACAACCTCTGCAATAAAACAACAATAACAGTAAGAAATGACATCAAACCCTATTGAAA
This sequence comes from Lygodium microphyllum, assembly GCF_053477565.2. Lineage (NCBI taxonomy): Eukaryota > Viridiplantae > Streptophyta > Polypodiopsida > Schizaeales > Lygodiaceae > Lygodium > Lygodium microphyllum. Next base: position 29,963,115 of record NC_141159.1, read on the forward strand.
AAATAGCAAACAAGAGAAAATGCAAAGAGATATGGGCACATGTGTTTTGCCCAAAATATGAAGCTTCATGGAGAAGAAAGTGCAGAGGTAAGCAAAATGCTCAAAACCCTAATTAATCTCACCAAGGAGCTTCAATGGAGATGAAAATTCACCAATATAGAGAAGAGAGGGAAAGTGGTCTGTTGCTCAACTTTTGGGTCAAACTGATTTCGTGAGAGGGAGAAAAACCAAAATAAAAAATTCTCCAAAAAAGGGGAGAAAAAACGAGGTGAGAGAAACTCAATTTTTGTGTACTATTCATTCGGCATTTTTAAAAATCCCCCACTACCCCTTTTTTTAATAAAGAACCCAAGATTTGGAGAGAGAAGATTCACCCTCCACGGATGTGAACATCTAGCCTTCCTATTGGATAATCCAAAATACCCACACCTTAAACTATATTATTTTTAAGGGCCCATTTGTGAGTTCATTTTTTTCCTAATGTATAGGACCCATATCTAGGATAATCAAGTTTGTCATAATGGTATAAGACGGTGATAGCTCAATGGGTGTCCATAGGCATATCTCCTTGCTAAATTCTTGAGCTCCGTTTCCCACTTGTACATCTGGTGGGGTGTCCATCTCTAGAGGTCATAACTTCAACACAAATAATGATTTGGCATTGACAAAGCTATGCATGTTGCTTGTATCAATAAGAATATGAGCAACCTTAGAATTAGTCATGCCTTTGAGTTGAAGTGTATCCTCTCCTTTATAACCCATCCAAGCATATTGGGATATAGAACATGGCATAGGTGAGCATGCATGAGCTAAAGAAATATCCAATGGTAATCCTTGGACCACTTGGATCGAATGGAAACTTGTTAAGCAAGTCTAAATCCTCTTATACCCAATTGATCATCATCATGGTCATGCACCTCATCACAAGTAAGAGTTACCTCATCTTGCATTTGACCTTCTTCATGGGTTTCATCTTCATCTAAATATTCTATGATCACCATATTAAACTTTACATTGCTAGCTTTGCACTTTTGTCTATTTGGGTGAACATTTTTCTTCACATTTGAAACATAGTCCTTTTAGCTTGTGATTAGAGAAGGGCTTATTGTTGCTAATGGTATTGGATGCTTGTTTAACTCCACTTTTAGCTCTCTTGAAGTCCCCTTTTAGATTAGCATTATACATGAAGTTATTTTCTTGCTTGGAAGTATATGCTGTAGGGTATGTAGGAATCTTGTTGAAAGTTTTTGAAGCCGTGTTCTCATGTCTATAAGCTTCTCTTTGTTGCTTGAACTATTGTCCAAACTTGGTGGGTGAACCACTCGATTACTGCATTAGAGAAATATTATCCAATATTGGATGTCCATGGTTGTTGTTAAAGGATTACTATCCATTTTTCTTATTGCCATAAGAGTATTTACCAAGTGAGTTAGTACCATGTGGTTGATGACTATTAGTGGGCTGAATAGGTGAAATCATTTTCTCAAGATCATCATCATGATGAACTCTATTCTCTCTTCTTGAATCTTCATGAAAGTGTTGACCTTATCTATTCCTTGCATTAGGTAGTTGCAAGTTTTATGGATAAAATTACTTATAGAAAGAGTCATACCCATGAATGTCTTCTTCTTTTTCAGCATGTTGAGCTTTTTTAGGGTGTCCATGATCCTTTCAAGATTCAAAGCTTGGTTCTCCCCTATTTCAAGAGTTAGAAGGAGGATGAAATGTTTCCTTAACTCTTGATGGATCACCTTGCTCATAGGTTGAGTGTATAAACTAATGGGCTATCCTTGACTTCACATTGTCATGTGGAATTGATGCCCCATTATCATTGAAAGGTTGAGTACTTTGCCACTTATTACCCAAGTTATTGAGAATGGAGATCATCTGATCAAACTTAGAGTCCAATAATTGATTATGCTGTCCAAACTTCTCAGAGTGATTGATTATTTGTCCAAACTTGTCATCAAATTTTTGGTTCAATTGATTGATACCCTCTTTCATGCATTCAATCCTATGAGAAAGTTGTTGGAATTGGTTTGACTCATGTGATCCATTCACTTTAGACATATGTACCTCATCAATTGGGTTTCTTGGCCATTGTGATTATTCATGTACATTGCCATCATTACCATCCTTTTGTCCATGATTTGTAGCTCTAATGGACGAGTTTGTATTTTCTTGGTACTCAGCTAAGTCTACATTTATGCTCTCTAACATTTTCTCTTTCTTCGTATTTCTGGCCATTGGAATGGGTGCAATAAGAAAAGACTGTCTATCAATAAATGGGCTATAACAAGAGTTTTATTCCTTCAATCCTTATGTTTATGGGCTCAAAATAAACCTTAGTATACTTAGGTAAGGCATATTTACTAAAATTTCAAGTTGTAATTGAGTAAGGAGTAATCCTAGATCAAAACATTGTACCTTGCCGCCTAGCTGTCTAGGAGTTGTTTTAGTGACCACTTATCAGAAAAATGGGTATAACTTTTGCTGGACAACTTCGATTGCCAAACTTCTTGATTAGAATCAAAACTTACTTTGTCATCTACACAATGAGTACAAGAGTTCTATGTCAAAATAAAAATATCTACTTCTGAATTTTACTTTTTTGTGATGATCCAGACTGTGTGGCAGGTAACCTATTTGACCTTGTAATTGCCATGTTTGTCACTTTTGACCATTGGCATGCATCATACAACTATGTCCACTAAAGTACAACATGTATACCCTTCTAAGCTCAAATATCCACCTATAAGAGATCATTATACATGTAATAACTTGTAATTTCTTTGTATTCATTGCTTGTTTTACCTTGTTTTAGGGCCATGTTTCCCAATGATGTTGATCTTGCATACTCCTCTACCTGTGGTTAGGGATAAGACAGTGGATAGGGCACCTAAATGGGCTTTGAAACGTGCAAAGTTCCTTTTGGGCTAGGTTGTGCACCCCTACTAAGTCCTAAATAGCAAGGGAGAGTCATCTCTCTTTTGTCTTACTATCTTGTCGACTTTGACATTTTTCCTTGGTTAATATGTATACATGGTAGAGTTAGTGTTCCAGAAGATATGGATGCTTTGCATGGCTGAAATAAAGCTTTGGGCATTCAATGAGATGCAACAATTGAAAATCAAATAAAATGAAGAGGGCTAAGAAAAGTTTACATTTAGTAATCAGTGACTCACTGATATACTAAGCTCACTTTTTACAATTTCTTGGGTATTTCAGTATAAAGAACCACAAGAAATCAAAATTTTAGAGATTAGACAATTGCATGAGCATGAATTCAATGAAAATTTCAAATTGGAATGTACCATTATGCACGTTTCAATCATGAAAGAGAGCACTACTAGAATCAAGCAAAATGACTGAATTATCCATCATTTCATCATAAAGACTCAATCAACAATGAATAGACATTCAATTTTCAGCATAAATGGACTAGATTTATCAAGCAAAGAGGACATACCCAATTCAACCCCTCCTTCAACAATTGGTTAAGCTTCAACAATTGGAATTGGAGAGATTAAAATGAGTAGATAATACCTTGTTTGATGCCTAAAGTTGATGTAGATTGCTAAAATAGATGAGATGCCTTCAAGATAGTTGATGGAAGCTCTGCATAAGCCTTCTAATGATTGAGAGTTCACTTGAAGTCTTCAAGAGGCTTCAAGAATGCCAATCTTGATCTATAATTGCTTACATTAACTGAAGAATGTCCAAATATCCATGAATCTGATCCAATATCTTCAAGTAGAGCTGAAAGCTTCAAGAGATGCTTCAATTCTTGATGAAGATTGGTCCAAGCTTCAAAAGGTACCTCAATTCCTTGTTTAGATTAAGAATCCAAGTGATTTTAGTAATCCATAGAGCTGCCCAAGTATTCAAGAAGAGAAAAAGGCTATGAACCAATGTCTATTGCTCCAATGTTGGATCAATCTTGATGTAAAGGCTTTGTACTTGATGCATAGAGGTAAAACTCTTCATAACCCCCAAGAATAAGCCACAAATTGATCAAAATTTTGAGAAATTTCACGGTTGCCCTATTTTTTCCAAATTAGAGAATAAGAATCCCTAAAATCTTTTCAAAATGCTTTAACCTTGCTTCATCTTTACTTGCTAAAGGTAAATAAGGGTATTCAAAAGGTATTTGAGTAAAAGGCCCATGAAATTTACAAGGATTAAGCAAGATTCAACTTGTTGTCCATAAACTCCATGACTAGGGTTTGGAAGAAGCTTGAAGAGGAGGAAATGGTTCAATGCATGAAGAATTAAGCAAAAGAATGCTTCTAAGAGCTTGAAGAAGTGAACGCCCCACGGAATCTTGAATTCATTCTTGTCTTGAATACTTAGCAAAAAGAGGAGAGAGAATCCATGGTTGACCTTGAACCTTGAAGAATCACTTAAAGAATGACCTTAGCCTGTTGGAGAAGCTTCAACCAAACCACCAATGCTAGAGATCAATCATTAACCTTCAGGAACGATATTTTAGCTAGAGAAGAGGACCATAATTGAGCCTAAAAAATGTAGTGCAAATCACACTGATATGGCTAATCAGATCATGTGGCCAACTGCTCTCCAAGCCGATCAATGTGCTGCTTAAAATACTCCTGATGATGTGAAGAATGATATTATGAATTCAAATGAAGAAGGTCTTGGCTTGGAAGAAAGATCTCAACAAGTTTTCAGCTGTGGAAGCTCGGGACAAAGGCTGAGAGAGAATATAAAAACCCTTGATTAGCAAAAAGTAATCCAATTTAAGCTTTTTCTAAACTCTATTAACCTCGGTTAGTCCTAAAACCTTCAAAATAGTCCTCTTCTTGTCCATGAGCTACCAAAATATCCAAGATCCCTTCATTTATTTTTCAGATATTCTCCAAGAGCTCCGAAAATGGTAAAGGATAACTATAGGAAACCCCAACTAATCATAGTTTAAACTGTACCGAGTCCTGTAACCAAATGTTGAACTCTAGTTACCCTGGATGGTACTAGTAACCAGATCTAGGCTTGAAAATGATATTGTCAAGAATCAAATTCAAGGCTCTGATACCATTGAAATGAACTTAGTCTAGACTGAATTAAAATAACAAGAAAACCAAGAAACAACAATTGAATCAAATAGCCATAGCCATGCCATAGATGGAAATGTATTAAATCTACATCACAATGAAGCCATAGCTAAATGATATCAAAGATACATTGAGAATTATTGATGAGAGGTTGTTGCAAGAAATCCACATATTGTTATAGTGGACATTGAGTATTCACCCTCAATGTTGGTGGGGAAGGCAAGAACCCTTAAACTCCAAGAAATGGAGAAGTTTTTGCAAATGTGCTAAAAAGATCCTTATAATGACACACTCTTGCCTTTTATGCTCTAGCCCCAAGTAAGATAATTTTTTTTCTCAGCTAAAGAATACAAAAATTATTTTATTACATTTTCCTTTTACATCCCTTTATTTCGAGCTACGGTTCATAAGTTCTTAGATTTTGAAGGATTTTACACAAATCAAACGTGTTCCATATGAACATGCCTTTTTCACATTATAATAGAGCTTTGACATGATAGCCTGACCTTCCCCTTTGCTTTGTCATTTTTCCTTTTTACAGCCCATTAATCCAATGCTTAGATTGATCGTTATTAATTTTTGCGTATTTTTCTTACATGTTTTTGCTATTTTTCCATTTGAACATCGTCTATTCTCATTGGAACCATGTTTTGATAGGATAGCTCTATGGCTTGTCAAACTTGACATTTTTCCTTTTTCTTGTATCCTGTTCTGGCACACAGATTTCTTGTTATTAAAATTTTATTGCATTTTTGTATACGTTTTGCTATTTTTAAATCTTTACTTGACATTCCTATCAAGCATTTTGACCTTGATATTTTTTATTTCCAATGGCTTCTGTTCGAACTCATGGCTTTCTCGAAATAAATTTTGATCCATCTTCAGTGTGTAGTTTTTGACGTTTTTCCATGTGATCCCGCCTTTTTCATGTCCGAATTATGTTTTGACTAGAGAGCCATGTGTGACTTGTCAAACTTGATATTAATTTTCAAGTGCTAGCGCATGTGCCTTTTTTACCAATTTTCCATGTGAACACGCCTTTATGGCATGGAAAGCAGAATTTTAATTGTCCATACCATTCTCACTGTCACTCTGTCCAATTTTCCTTTTTTCTGCAATTTAATTCCACGTTTGATTTGTCCTAAATTTATTTTTCTATGCTTTAATGCGTGTCGACCTCCCGCATTTCTGTGTGCATGTTTGTTTTTCAACTCATCTCACATGTCGATGTGTTTGATGCATCGTGTACATCTTGCCCGTGTCCTTGTGTGGCATCCCGATCTTGTTTGTGCAAAATTTTTTACCCTTGTCCATGCTTGTGCATGGGAGGAAGGGCGTGTCACACCACCCAATCATTGTTCCTTTGTTTTAAAACATAAAAAACCAAAGTAAAAACAAACCCCACATTTCGTACAATTTAAAGAGAAACAAAACAGAAAAATAATAACCCCAACAATCACTTTTTAAAAACTATTTCTGTATTTTGACTAAGTTTTTAATCCAATTTTTTTCTTCTCTCTTCTCCCCCTCCCTCTCCACGTAACCGCCTTTCTCTCACCCTCCCATCTCCTCCCGCACCTCCTTACTCTCTCCCCTCCTACCCTTCCCCTCTTTCTTCCTCTTCGTCCGTCTTCTTCATCTTTGCCTTCTCCTTCTTCTTTCTCTGCTCGCTCTTCTCCCTCTCTTCCGTCCTCTCTTGCCGCCTCCTCTCCCTCCCATCTGAGCCGTCACCGCCGCCTTCAGGGCCGTAAAGCCACCGGCGACCGCCAACACTGCCACCACTGTGTGGCGCCTGTCCGGTCCGTGGGTCCCCCTAAGCCGCCTATGAGGCCGCCAGAAGCTGCCAAAGACGCCACTGTAGATGCTGTTAGAAGCCAACAAGCCATTGCTGCCCACGAAGCCGCGTGTGTTGCCGCGCTTCACGCCTAGTAGGCCGCCTGCCGCCACATTCGCCCCGCCACCAATCACCGCCGCCACCGCTTTCCGGTCGAGCTCCTCCTCCACTTCTTCCTCCTAGGCCTCCGCCTCCTCCCCCTTCTTCCCCTTGTGCCCACCACATGACCCACCCCCCGTCACCTCCCAGTCCACGGCCCACACACCACCTTTCTCCTCCTAAACCACCCTCCAATACCACCACCCCCCATCCAAGCCCCCCTTTATTTTTCCCATCCCCTACCCATAAATTTCCCCCTTCCACCACAACCTGCCCCCGTAGCCACACCCCTTTACGCGTGAGAATGCACATTGTGTGGATTCAATGTTCATGCCACGGGGTTTGTTGCTATTGTTCATATGCAGTTTAGCGGATCCCAGTACACACTTTTTCACCCACTATCGTTCATGTGCAATGTAGTGGATCCAAGTACCTGCTTTTTCACCCAGTATTGTTTATGTGCAGTGTAGCGAATCTAAGTACACTTTGTTTTACCCATAAAAATTCAAATTTAAATTAAATTAAAAACCAAATAAAAATCCAATACAATAAAAAATGCAAAAAATAGTTGAATTTTTGAGATAGGAAATCCCATCTTAAAAGTGAAAAACTAAAATTTTTAAATTAAAACTTGAAAATTTTATTAAAATATTTAAAAATAGTAAAAACAATAAAACAAAATAAAAAACAAAAGGAACGAAAACCAAAATGAATCCCAACAAAACTCTAATAAATTTCAATAAACAAACCCAAATTAATTTCAACAATTTTTTTTTAAAAATCCCTACAAAATGCCAAAAAACAAAACCAAACATGCTTTGTTTAAATCCCCCCCCCCCCCCCCCCCCCACAACATTGCAATTAGAGTGCTTATATGCACCCTTTAATCATCATTTTTTTCATGCACAAAAACACATATTTAATTAATAAAATAAACTCAACTAATTATATTTTCCATGCATATTCACACCCAATACATACCATAATAATAAAATAAAATAAACTCACCGTTCACATGGTACACGCTTCATACACTATACTTATATATTTTTAATTTATAATAAAAGAAGCCAATTGTTACTCATGTACAAACTGGTTAAAAAGTTCTCCACACATAATAAATTTTAAGAGTGAATTTGCATTTAGAGGCCCTCAAAGTTAGATACAAAGTTTGGGCTACGTTTAATGCACCGTGTATACTTAGTAATTCTTAATGGATAAAAGGAACCATTGTTTTCTTTTCTAAGGTTTATCACCTAATTTAAAAAAATCACCATTGGTAGTAATTTTTTTTAATCCATTGAAAATTAAATCTGAATCCAATCACTTCTCATTGATCACTAATTGAATGAAGGCACTATGTGGACGTGTAGGCGACGTTGTCTACTAGTCAAACCTCATTGCTGGTGACGCAATCAATCTAGTCTTGGTTTAGTAGTATCCATGCATTGTGGTTTGTTTGGTTTTTGGTATTTTGTGGTCATGATGTTGTAGTTAGGGGGTACAGTATGTATGCATTGTTTTGTTTTACTACCTAATACGAGGATTTCAGGGTGCATGTGTGTTGTATATCATGAAGATTTTGGTTGCATGAGTGGGTAGGTTATGTCAAAATTTCTATAGGACATGGTTTGTTTGGGGTGGTTAATGGTCTTGTGTATGAGCTGATATTTTGTTAATCTCTTATTTGTTTTTGTTCTACTATTTTGCAAGTATTTTTTTGTCTATGTGGTGTGTATATTTTGTTATCATATGAATGGCACCTCAACCCGTCCAATATGTTCCTTTGGTATGTAGAGACTATTTCCCATTGTTAAAATCAGATCTCATTATTAAGGCTAACCTTTTCGATTATGTGTTCTTATCCTCTTATAGCAAGTAGGTTGGTTTTGTTTGAGATATCATTGTTACGATGATACCCATCGACTTATGGAAGGCTTTGTCTCTTCCTTACCATGGAGAGGTTTTTCAAGCAACCCATCAGCTCTTAGGTAATGAGGACATTCTCAAGGTTCATGCATGCCAAGACTCCATCCAATTACATCTCCAAGGAGTTGTTCATTGCCTCTACAAGGGTGCTTAAAGGCATGGTTATTGACTGAAGTTCATATCTTTGTAGAAAAATGGATTAACATTTTATCAAGGTCACTAGGGGTAATGTGACTAATGTCACATATGGGTTGTATTTGTATGCTTTTCTGACATAGTGTACCCTTGCCAAGGAAATTTCACTACCTTTTCAAAACCCTCTAGGAGTTCCTTCTCCTTCTACAAAAGATCCTGAATCCATCCGTGAAGATAACAATTATTCTCCTCTTTTGGTGAATCAAAGAAAGAGCCTAAAGCATGTGGCTGAAATTGTTATAGTTCTAGTTCCTCTAGTGTTATACTACATCAGGAAGTGCTCTTCCTGCATGCCTTACATCTACAAATTTGTTTTAGGTACATAGAAATGTTAATCATTAGAGATATCGGTCCCTTCTTTACACTGTCTCTGGTAGTAGGAGATGCCATTCCTTTCTTCTGTTTCAAAACTACATAGAGATATGAGTTACTCCATGTATTCAACAATTATTTTATTCTTTTTATGAGAAGATGTAGTAGTCCAAGGAGGAGTTATGTAAGGCCACTATAGAGCTTGCCTCCATTAAATAAACACTCTTGATATATTCAAACAGATGGAGTATTAGAATAAATTTTTAGAAGCCCAAAAAGTGGAGATGTCCTCTTTGCAAGCGCAATTAATTGAAGCAAAAACTCAGGTAGCTATTGTTATTGAAGAAAGAGATCATCTTTTCAATAAATTGATTTAAAAGCATCTGCACGTTTACAAAATGCTAATCAATTGTGGGAGGATTTTTTAGCCCATATTTCTACACAATCTCCTTTTGATACATCCTTCTTTGAAGCTTACAATCATTTATCTATTTTAGGCCCATCACTACCTTCACTCATTTATTATCAATAGATGGTCTATAGATTCGATTCTTATTTGTCTATACTTCAATCGAATCCATATATTATTTCTCCTATTCTTTTTCAACCTCAAGTAGATTCCCAAATTCCTATTTTTACTCATTGCTCGTTTATTGTAGATCATGTTTTTTTACCTATTCCTCCTTGTCCTCCACCATCTACTACACTCCTTTCTACTTTTCTAACATACTTCTTAACTCCTTTCTTATCAGATTTTGTTAAATTGTCTGAATCTCGCACTTCATCCTTTAATGCTTGTTTCTCTTTCTTCTTCTACATCTTTCATTTTTGACCCTCCTCAATTGGTTGGTAGCCACTCAGGTTTTGATTTGTAAATGCCTAGACATAGAGGATGGAGTCAAATAGATTCATTGATGGGCCCCCACATTGATTGGCTTGTAATTCTAGGGGAATGGAAGACTCATATACAAGCTTATTAGAGTTATTTATAGTCTATGTCTGAACATATTATCAATCTATTGATCCTTCAGTTAGATTGGCTACTCATTTTGCTTGGTACTTATTGTATACATGCATTGTCATTGTCATAATGATTAGAAGCCAGTACTTAAGTTGTGCCTTAATGCTAATGTGGATATTGATTCCCATAAGTTGGGACATATTGTATTTCTATACTCTTTGTCTTTCGAGTAGATATCTTGTACTTGTGGAGAGAATGTGCTATTTGTAGTTCTTCCAAAATCCTCCCAAGGCATTTGTTGATGAATCCTTCTCCCTAGATAGATTTAGAAACCATTAAGTTTTTGAGCGCGAGATATAGTCCATTGATTCTTTATGTATTCTTAGTGAGATATAATGATATATTTTGTTTTTTGGAGGTACCACTCAGGTGTTTGTTATATGTCTAGTTTATTTATGTGGTGCTTATATCTTATTATTATCATGAGAAGTTGAAGTAGATTAAGATGATGGTTCTTTGGTGATTGCTTGGTTTTGATAAAATACAATGGACAAAAGAAACCTATTGTATCCTTTACATATGTGTTATGTTTTTATCTTTTTCGGATGAGTTAAGGGATAAAAATGTTATCCTTTCATTAGAATTGTTTGATAGACATAGGTTATTGGTTGGGGTAGTGTATTTGTTTGAGCTAGAGTTGGTGATTGAAGATTGTTATTTTAGAGCTTTTATTCTCTTTTTCCACAGGTTGTGAGGATGCTCCTTATCTAAGTGTATGGGGATATGTTGAGGACTCAAATATTTGTATTTTTAGCTATTTTCATTAGATTTTGGGTGATTTTAATTGTTTTAAGGTATGATTGATTGGTTTTTGGATGCTTTGGAAGTGCTTTGGAGTATTTTGGGTTAGGTTGAATGTGTTTGAGAAGCTCATAATGGTTTTGATTGAGTCATGATATTTGGTTAGGTTCTATTGTGTATCTGTTTAGTTTTGATAGATCTATTTTTGCCTCTATTTTGATGTGTGTGTGTGTGTGTGTTATTTGAGAGGTTATGATGGTAGATAAGTGCTTTGAAGAATGATTGAGAGTGTATTGGATGATTTTTTATGAATTGAGTTGGTTTTGGTTTGAGCTATATAGTTTGTATGCCTTTTGTAGACCTTCTGTAGTGTATTGTTGAGCTTCTGTATGCTTTTTGTATACTTTTGTGAGTATTCTATTTGATGGATGTTTATCTTGAAGATGTTTTAAAATATTGGAAAGAGATGAATGAAAGCTCTTAATAGCTCAAAGAAGCAGATAAAGTAGCTATTGAAGACTTGGAGTGAAGATTGAAGGAACAATGATATTGATGAGCTCTCAAAGGATATCGTAGTGCCTTTGGTGACTCTTCATATCAAACATACCTCTTGGGCAGTATATCCATGACCAAGAGAGAATTATTGGGAGTGATTCTTTGTTATTTTCATGTACTATCAAGAGAGAGCATATGTGAGAGAGATAGTATATGAGAGACAACAAATTTCTATGAAAAACATAGAATCTATATGAGAGAGATTAAGAGAAAGACTATGAAGATGATGAAGTATGAATACTATGTGATGAATTCTAGCATTCTTTTATGTTTCTTTGGTTCTTTGGTGGTATCTATGAAGGATATATTGAAATTTTATTATGATAAATCTTTGGGAGATCTTAATATGATGCTATGTGAAGATTTATTATTTATGGTGTTCTTTTGCTTCTAGTGGTTGATTGAAGTATGAAAAACATGCTTGTTGATGTGACAAGATAGACTTTCTTGTAGTAATTTTTCATTTTTCTTGGTGTTTCTCTTGGGGCTCTACAAGCCTCACATACATGATTATAATTTATATAACCAAATTTCCAAATCCCATGAAAAATCTATCTAGATTGCGTATATTTAAGCCTTTGCAAGTTTACATGCCCAATTCTTATATGCCATAATTTGATATCGTTATCTTGTCCATGCTTAGTCTCAACATACAAAGAACTCTATATGACAGGAGTTTCTACATCTAAGGCAAGTAACTTACCTTTCCTTTTACCACAAGTAATCAATTTGCTAGGTTTTCAATTTTTAACCTCCTTAATTAAAAAACCATATTTGTTAAACCTTGCATGCAACCCTTGATTAGTTATTCAACCAATTGAAGCTAAATTCTTAGTGATGGTAGGTACAAACAAAACATTCCAAGCTTATTCTCTATCCCATCTCTAGTCACCAAAGGAACACTGCCAATATGAGTTATTTTATGCAATGTATAATTTGTTGTGGCCACATACTCTTCACTTTAATTTTTTTTTTCTATCAAACCATTTTGCATGATGTGTTACATGGTTTGTAGTTCCTTAATCCAAAAACTAGTTATCCTCTCTAGGGGGATGCATCATACTGGCAAGTACATGCTACATAGCAAAGAGATGACCTCTAGGTGATGAAGTAGCTCTACAGCTATAGTCACCACCACTATATCTATCTAGATTGTGCCTAAATTGGATCCTTCCTTGACCCCTAGACATAGCATTCTACTTTGAAAGCACTCCCTCCCAAAGTGACCAACTTGCCTATAGTAATGACATGCACCATCTCTTTGCAGACTAGAACATCCTCTACCTCTAGAGTAGGATCTCCCCCTACCTCTAGGCATAAAAATACCACGTCCAAAAGATCTATAATCATACACAAAGCTATCTTCACAGTGATATAAAGATCCCATGGCTCTAGATGAGGTACCACAGTCTCTTTGATGATAAAATACACTATCTTGACTTGCATTCTTTCCACTGGTAGATGCATTGAGGCCCAATTTAATATCTTCCATAAGCAGCAAAGAAATCAACTCCTCAAAATCACACCTCTAAAAAAAATGGTGTTAAGGGACTTTTATGCAAGTCTAAGTCTGTTCAAAGTAACATATACCAAATCATCATATTGATTGTTGCATTGATCAAAGCAAGATCCTTTGTAATTTGCTTTATTTTTGTCACATAGTTACTAATGCTTCTATTTCCATGCCATGCACCATACAATCTCTACTTTAGTTGTATCTTCTTGGTTTCTATGCAAGTGGAATACATTTTCTCAATGATCTCCCAAGTATCTTTGCATTTACTAGCCTTTTTAATGTGCAGAATCAATGTCTCTAAGAAGATGCACATAGATATCTAGTGCAAGACCTTCATATTTTTACCTATCAATCCTTATATGCCTTCTTTTGCTCCTCCATGGGATCACCAAGAAGAACTAGGTATGCATCTTCACCTATAATAAGGTCTCATAGACCTCTCCCCATCAAAAAGTTCTCCATGGAGTAGGAGCATACACTGTAGTTGTCCTTAGTCAATTTATCACTAGTAATCTATTGTTTAGTATGTAATATGCCAAATCACTATCCAAGCATGTGAACAAGACCGATAAAAAAGCATTTAAAATGTCCAAGGGAATACACATAAATTGTGCTCCATTGCTATGGCTATCATACATGTGTCCCATCCATACAGTATGCCCATATGTTTAACATCATCTATCCAACAAGAAATAGTAAAAACAGGGCTTTTATGACCCAAAAAGCATCAAAATATGGGTCTAAAATTAATTGACTATTTGTCCTACCATTTTCTTCCAATTTTTATTCTAAGAATGAAATGCCATACAAGCTCAATCCACACCAATTTTCATGGAGATTTTTGGATAACTTTTCCCTTTCAAATCGGCACTAAAAAATGGCATAGAAATAGGCCTTTTAACCACAAAACAACTAGTTTCAAAAAGCCTATACTATGAACACACTATTTATAATTAGTTAAAAAATGAACTCGTTTGAGTCTAGTTCAATGCAAATCGAGATTTTAGAATAACTAGTTTTCCTTATTCCAGTGTGATATCTCAAGGAGGCAAACCAGTTCACCAATCAAGTGTGAAAAGGATAAGTTGGGGGGGGGGGGGGGGGGGGGGGGGGGGGGAGAGCTATTGACTAAGATTAATAATAACCTTAATAACAACAACTAATATGGCTATGGATCGATTGTGAGTAGACAATATTGAATTTGCATGGGCCTCTGGGCTGTTTTTGTTGACTTCAATCTAGATCTGAACATCTTCAAGTCCTTTAAAATGCGGACTAGAGCTTTAGGCTCTCTCACCAAACCATGGATTAATATCCTCATTCTCTTCTCTATTATTGTTATTGTTAATTAGATCTTGAGCTTAAGCAACCCCCTAGCTTTTGGCATCCAATCATCACGTGAAATGGCAACCCAAATTGATTAAAACCTTGCTACCATACATCAATTTGTAGCTTTCCATGGCTTCCAAAATGCATCAAAAGCAAGCACCAATGCCCAAAATTCAAGCTTCAATGACATTGTAACCTTATACATATGCTTCAAGTGGATTAGATGAGGATTTGTACCTTGTTTAGTGAGACAACCAACTTTCAATTTGATGTAGACCCTAATTTGTTGTGCTTCACAATTTGATATTTTTCTCTTGTATTCCTACTCTGATACCAACTAATAACAATCAATGTGGATGCACAACAGAAGGGAGAATGGCACAAGTTATAGTGGAGGCTCAATCAATCTTCTGCTTCTTCATCTTCATTCTTCTCATTCTTCCATTATCAATAGTCTACACACAAAAGTATAGTGATAGATACCTTTTGGTCCTTAAGTCTCTTTACACACAGCCTCTTTTTATTTATGCATACATAGGATATAGACTTAACCTATGTCTTATTTCACAACATGTAATTTGCATGTGAAATACTCCCTTGATGGCATGATTTAGGTAGCCTAGTCCTTGTTGATGCCATTGAAACTCCCTCCCTTGATGGCATGATTTAGGTAGCCTAATCCTTGTTAATGCCATTTGAAACTCCCTTGGAATTCACATATATTGTTGCTTAGGCTCGCTTGAGTCTACCTCACACAGGAAGTTTCGCTCCATACCCATGAGGATCAACATGAACTTAAGGCTCCTAAATATTACGATGACCTAATAGTTTATCTAGCATTAGCTATTGAGTAGCTACTTGTACAAATAATCTCAAATCAGAGAAGATTCGTGTTGCACTCAATTCAAAGAGGGTGAGAAACAAGGGGGAGTGATGCATCAACCCCTTTGTCTATGAAGAAAAGTCTCGCCTCGGCCCTCTAAAATAACACAAAGGTTGGGCTCTGTAATATTCTCTAAGATAATCATTGTCAAGATCTTTCCTAAAACCTCCCAAGTTTGACACTTTTAAAGGAAACTCTAAGCTCATTGAGACCACCCAACCATAGGATAGATTGGCTCTTTCCTAAAACCTCCCAAGTTTGACACTTTAAAAGGAAACTCTAAGCTCATTGAGACCACCCAACCATAGGACAGATTGGTTGCCCCCTACTTCCGATTTAAGATAGGGTTTATTAATAACTTGACATATAAAAGGACTTCCTTAATTATCTAGTTGACATGAGATTCATTTAGATAATTTATGCACAAATACAAAGATAAGGTCAAATAATTTGTAGATGATAGTAAAAATAATGTATTTATCTACACATTCTCTAAGGTGTAATGCCAATCGGCATTTTCCCCCTCACACCAATACCTGTATCCAAAACACTTGGGTACCCATGTCCAAATCCAATGACTACAATCTATAATCTGCTCTTTATCTAGAATAGGGTCTTCTAACATCTATAGGCATTAGGCTGTGGAGATTTTCCATCTCTATCCTAGGCCCACTGTGTGGTACCTAGAGACTCCTTGACCCACATGCTCTCATAGTAGTGAACCAACATTCCATGGTGGCCTTCTAACCACTCAAATGTTGGCCAATGTATTGAGCAGTGTCCATTTGGATCACTTGCCTTTACTAGAATCTTTTTTTTTCCATGGTGTGATCATGGAGTTGATCCGTTTGTACATAAAACCCTCATCCAACAAACCCTTAGGACAAGTACAACTCTCTCCCTTTGGAAATTCTCAAGTTTCAAAACAAAAACAAGGCAAAACAACCTATCTTTAACTAGGAAAATATTTCTTTTCCACACAACAAAAGGTATCTTAAAACATGTCTATCAACACCACAAAACATCCCACAAGGAATTGTGTCAAAAGGAGAATACAATTTACAATATTTCCTTTGAGGAAATACAACTTTCATAGAAATGAACACATAACTCATATAGGAACTTAAAAGTTGTTCAAATACAAGTTCATATTGATATTTTCCCTAGCCAGCTTCTCATACACGTTTTCCATTTGAAGATAATCCTAAGCCCTGGTTTTCTAGCTTTTTAAAACCATTCTTTTGCTTATAATACATAAGTTCATGTAGAGCTCCTTTATCAAGAAAATAGAGAAATACAGTTTACCTTAATAATACCAAGATGACTAACCTTGTAGTGTCTTCTTGAGAAAATGAGTTTATTACAATGTATAAGTATATACAATACCACGGAGGTTGATTGAATCCTTTCAAGATGATCTAGTCTTGGGTTATTTATACCCTTTTCAACATGATCAAAAAATTTCCATTCATACTAACATTAGATTACAATTATTGTTTTCATAGACAAAACATCCATGAACAACTCCCATATTTTGCTAGTCTGACAAGGTCACGAATGACCTTTACTTTTGATTGATGAGAGATCATCCAATCACTTCTATGCAAGAGTATTTTTAATTTAGGTGTTGATATGCTTAAAGCTAATATTTTTACCTCTTCTTAATAATTCTAGGCCCATTGTGACCAACCAGAAAGAAGTAGAGAGCAAGACTAAGAATGAGAACTAGTGGAGCACCTAGGGGTTCCTTGCAATGCATGGGTTTGATGGGATTTCCCTTGTTAGAGTAGTAGACTTGAAGTGTCATCAAGGAGCCATCCTTGAGCTTGATCTCTTCTATGCTTCCTTATACCTTCATGCTTCCGAGTCTTCAGCTTCTCGATAGATCTTGAGCTTTGTGTGTATAGTTGGTCTTACAACCTTATTTGGGTAGCTCTCAGCTTCTATTTCCT
This sequence comes from Lygodium microphyllum, assembly GCF_053477565.2. NCBI lineage: Eukaryota > Viridiplantae > Streptophyta > Polypodiopsida > Schizaeales > Lygodiaceae > Lygodium > Lygodium microphyllum. Next base: position 29,980,550 of record NC_141159.1, read on the forward strand.
CTATGGTTGAGAAAAGGAAGATGATGATAAAAAAGATAAAAATCCATTAGCCCAAAGACTGGGGCTATTAAATAGCCTTGGCCTTCCTTCAATACATCCATCAACTGATGCTTCCATTTGGCTACTATTTCCTCATTTTGATCATTGAGAGGTTTGATTAGTTCTTGAAGATGACGTCGATGGGATTAACATGGTGTTGCAATTTTTTATCGATGTGGGTGGTGGCTTGAGGCTGTAACACACAGTGTTCTTATCCTCTCTCTCTCTCTCTCTCTCTCTCTCTCTCTCTCTCTCTCTCTCTCTCTCTCTCTCTCTCTCTCTCTCTCTCTCTCTCTCTCTCTCTCTCTCTCTCTCTCTCTCTCTCTCTCTCTCTCTCTCTCTCTCTCTCTTTGTGCTTGGACTAGTCCCAATCATCTCATTGTGTACAACAATCAGTTTGCTAATTGAGATGGAACAATGGCATGAGATGATCATTCATGAGATGATGATGGTGAGTTCGATGATCAATTTAGTATCAGAATATTAATTTGTTATATTGATGATATATTGAATGAAAATATTAATTTGTCGATGCAAGCATTTATAAGAACCTTTTAAGCTCTTGTTTTTCTTATTTTATCTTCAACTCACCTTTTGCATGTCCTTTGGATGAAGGGTTTGAACATTACACCCTCTCCTCCTTAGAGGAATCGAGGTGTCCTCATCTTGAGCGAACTTAGGGGTTATCATTCTATAGGGTAAGTTTTATTGTAGAACCTATGGGTTAGGACCCACCATGCTTCTATTGTGCTACTCTGATTACACACAAGTACTCAAACTGCCAAGTGATACAATGATTTCAAGATAATTTTATTGCAATATTTTGTGGTACAATGCCCATTGCAAGGTAACGATTACTACAAGTATAAGGCTTATTACATCTCATGAAGATTTTTTAAGGCTTTCTAATCATCTTCAAAGACTACAATGAGCTCTAGGCCTTCACCATTATCCAATTCTAAAGGGAATCCAAATGATGAACTTATGTTGCTTCTTTTTATTATTAGTTCCTCATCTTCTTAATCTAATTGAGGGCAATTAGCTTGGATATATTCTAGCCTAGTGTAGTGGGACCATCGATGATTTGGGCACCACTTTTAGATATGCCCTATCTCACTGCATTTGTGATACTATTTTTGTTTGTCTTGTGAGTCATCATAGCCTTCTTTTTTATCTTTATTTTTGAAGTTTCATGAACTAAAAATAATGGGCTTTTGGGCTTAACCTTAGTTGAAATAAGGAAAAAAACTCATTTATCTTTATAGAACAATAGAAAGGTGACAAGTATATTTGTCTTGTGGCCTTCTTTATATCTTCCCAGTTTACAAGGGTTTCAATTGTGGCATTATCATGACACTACTACTTCCACCACAAATGTGCCATGCCTACTAGTCGTAACTTTGCAATCATTGCCTTATTAGTTGCACTTATTCATTTTTCATCAAAATAGTCTTTGGGGGTTTTAATCTAGACTTCAACATCAACCTTTATATCGAATCCTTTTCTCGTAAATTTAGGTGGATTGATTGGCTTCAAGAGGAATTTCTTTTTTTAAAGCTTAACATTTATGGATGCAAAAGGTGACTAGCAATCCAAATTAATATCATTTAGCCCATTTCTTTTAAGACTTCTTCAACTCTTTAGCTCTTGAGGCCACAAGAAAAAACATTAAATAAATACATGCATAAATCATTGCTAAATTATTCATATTGTTTCACTCTAATACCATGTGTAATGTGCCAATCAAATACTTCCTTCACAACACAATTTAGATTGACATGAATTTAAGGCTCCTGAATAGTATTACAGTCTCCTAATAGTTTATCATCAACAAGAAGTGGCTTGTACAAATTAGCTTGAATTGAAGTAGAATCGTATCACACTTGGTTCAAAGAGGGTGCAAAACAAGGGGGAGCTAATGCTCAACCCCTTTGTCCATGAGGCAAAGTCTCACCCCAACTCCCCTAAAACAACATGACACCATGCTCTATAATATTTTCTAAGGTAGTCATCATCCAACTCTCCTCTAAAGCCTCCCAACTTAGATACTTTTAAAGGAAACTCTCGCTCACTAAGACCACCCAACCATAGGATGGATCTGCCCAAGATCCACCCTCCCATTTCCCATTTAAGATGAGGTTTCTTAGTTATCTAATCATCTAACACAATTAATTTGACATATAAGAATAATTTTTTTAATTATTCTGTTAATACGAGGTTCATTCACATAATTTACACAAATACAAACAGGAGATCAAACAATATTTAGAAGAAAGTAGTATTAATGTATTTATCTGCACCTTCTCCAACACCAATCGACTTTCCATCCCTTACATTGGGACCCATATCCAAAATACTTAGATACCCATATCTAAATCCCATGGACAAACAATATGTAATCCAGTCTTTATCCCAATGCCCACCACAAAGATTAGGCCACAAAGGTTTTCCATCTCTATCTTAGAGCTAGCACATGTTGATACAATTCTATCATTGTTGCCATCATGTATCTCTTATTTCCAAGCCTACTCAGAAAATGTCTCTCTTTGTTGATGCTAGAAATATTTTTTTTTGTCACAACCTAAAGCAGTGAAATTACTTTGTTATTTTGTCTAGCAACAATCTAATGAATTAAAAAAACCATTTGCAAAGCAATAATAGTAGGAGTTTTAGAAGAATGCAAGAGGAGAAGCATGAATATTTTCAATCTTGGATGAAAATAGAGACATGTTGTTCACATAGAACTTTCAAAATGCGAGAATTATTTAAGGAATACTCTCTCTATAACAAACTTTGGCTAAATCTAGTGAGAACTACATGAAGCCTATTCAAGAATCACAAGAAAGCATTCAAGTTTCATTTTCAGTTCTGAAGTTTAAAATTTCAATCTAATTAATCATATTGGAGGAATTAAAGGAGAAGAAAAAGAGATCCAAAGTTTGTTTTGAGTCTGGACATACTTCAAAGAATTGTTCTTATGTTCATGGGTCTTGTGAAGAAGGAAAATCCTACAAGTATTTCTGCATGTTTGATTTATGTAATGAGTTTGATGGTATCAGCAAGAAGTTTTTAACAACAACAAAGAAGGGTTCAAGTTAGAAGATGGATAAGTCATGGGAAATGTTGGATTCTTTTGAGGATATTCTTCATGATGCTTATGAATGGTATGGTGATCATGAAGACAAAAAAATTAGGTTTTATTCAAGTGTTAATCATATTGGAAGATTGCTTATAGTAGTTGAAACAATCAAGGAGAAGTATTATGATGTTTTGGATTCAGATATCGATTCAAGTTCAAGTAATAATGATGATGATTTTATTATTTACCCGTGGACTTGCCAAAGATTAAGGTCAAGGGAGCAAGAGAGGATAAGAGCCAAAGAAGCCAAGAATCCTCCAGTGCCCCAAACCCAATAGAGCAACTTGCCAATGAGAGAGTGGATCATCACACACTTTACACTTATAATCTCAAGGTATTTTTTATATCTTGGTATTTTGCAAACTATCATAATCAATCTCCAATCAACTTTAATTAAGAAGAAAATAAACTAGAAGTTATGAACAATGAAGATGATCGGATTGGTGATCGAGAAGATCATTTATGTATTCAAGAAGATGATGCTATTATGGATGATAAGTTTGAGGATTATGGATTTTGCAATGAGGATGTCATTGTGGATGATTCTCTTGGTTCTCTTATTGATATTAAGGAAGATAATGCAACTACTAAGTTGGATTTTAATGAAGGAACTTTGTAAGAACTTGATCAATCGACTTTAAGAAGAGAAATCATTACCACAATAGGAGGTTTCTCAAGTGAAGAATGCAATGGATTTCCAAGTCTCTCATTTTTTTGAAGTCATTAATGCTCTTGAGAAAGTTGTTCTACAAAATGATAATGAAATTTCTGATTTGCATACTCAAATGGCATTTTCTCATGCTTCAAGTCAAGATGCTATTCTTGAGGATCTATATATATTGAATGATCAGGTTGTTAACGTTTCAATTTCAGGCTGATAAATTTGAAGTCTTTAAGGACTCTGATCAGTCTATAATTGAAGTTGGAGTATCTAGAAGTATCAAAGTACCTATTGTGGATATCTATCCAATGTATATTACAATAAGAATGGTTGATGCTATTCATATTGATTGGTTTTTTAGCATGAAAGTGGTAATTGTGTATGAGGTCGATGCTTGTAGCAAGAGTATGCTATAGTTTGTTGTATCAAGAAAGCTTCAAGATGATTTGAAACAGCCTAAATTTTAGCAATTCCTATAATAGGAGTCTGAATTCCTATAGTAGTATCTTGAATTCCTACAATTGCAATGTAAGCAATTTACATTGCTGCAATTCCTACAACAACAACCAAAATTCTTACAATAGCAACTTGCATTTTTCCTATACTCATAGCAATAGATTATATTCTTCTGTACGTACAACAATAAGCTAAATTTTTGTAGTACCTACAACAAGTTGAATTTCTCTAGTTCCTACAGTAACAAAATGCACAATATCAAGCTAAAAAATAGTCAAAAGTGCTAGATGAAACTAAAAAACAACAAATATGACAACCACATGATGATCATTGATTTCAAGAACTTGGAAATCAACATATACAAGTTGTTTTGGATTATCTTACACATTTCTTTTAGGATGCAATGTCTTATTCAAGGTCTAAATTGTGTGATACATTGCTATACATTTATTAGAATGAAAATGCTAGAGTATCATTGATATATTTTTGAGTCAATGCAATTATTATTTGCAGTTGGAGTAGTAATCTACTTATTCTATTATGGTTTTATATCTTCATTATCTATGATATATTATGGATGTCATTGTATATGATGACATCTTAGTCTTGGCATATTTCATTGAAATGGTTGTACTATAGACCTATGGCTCATTATATGTCAATAAACTCGTAGACACTTTCATTCTAGCTATAATGTAATAAGACATTGTTAAACTTGCAATTAATGGATTTAGGCCTTGAATATTAATTTAAGTTGATTATGATGAGTCACAAAAGAATTCATAGGTTCAGCAACTAGTGGGAATCAATTTTATGCAAGCCATTGTTCACTACAAGGATACGGAGGCATAGCGACAACACTTTCCGATGCAAAATAGCAGCGTCGCAAATGCGATGCAAATAGCGACGGTGCTCAGACAAAAAAACGCGGGCCAAAACCCAAGTGCGTTACTTTGCTTGAACGAACGAAAGAGAGAGCAAAATGGAGAGCGAACTCCATCTTGCATTTGAGAGGGAGAGGAAGAGAAAGAGAGAAAGAGGGAGAAGGAAAGCTTCTCGTCGCTGCCGCCACCGTTTGCGAAGAAGAGGAGGAAGTGTATGGAGGGCGAAGAGGAGCCGCCATCGTGAAGAGGAGCCACTGAATCCATCCTCGGGCCCTTGCAGTGAGTGCATTGTTCCCTCTTGCTTTGTTTTTGTTTTTTCTTCTTTTCTTTTACTTTTTTATGTTAAAAATCATGTGTATTGAGAGAGAAAGAGAGGAAATGAGAGAGGGTGAGGAAGAGAGAAAAGGAAAGAAGGAACGAGAGAGAGAGAGAGGGAGAAAACATTAAACATAATAGGAAAAGAGAGAAAGAGAGGGAGAGGGAGGAAGGGAGGGAGAGAGAGAGAGAGGAAGGGAGGGAGAGAGAGAGGGAGAGAGAGGTTGTTATTGTTGTTATTGTTTTATTTCTTCTTTTCTTTTTTTCTTGTTTGTTGTGGTAGTGGTAGTGGTAGTGGTAGTGGTCGTGGTCGTGGCCATGGTCATGGTCATGGTGGTGGTGGTGGTGGTGGTGGTGTAGTGGTAGTTGTTGTTGTTTAATTTTTTATTTTCTTGTTTGTTGTTGTTGTGGTAGTAGTAGTGGTAGTGGTAGTTGTTTAATGTCTTATTTTCTTATTTGTTATTGTTGTGGTAGTGGTAGTGGTTGTGGTTTAATTTCTTCTTTTCTTGTTTGTTGTTGTTGTGGTAGTCGTAGTCATGGTCGTAGTCGTCGTAGTCATGATTGTAATAGTAGTAGTAATTTTCTTGTTTGTAGTAATAGTAGTAGTAGTAGTAGTAGTAGTTTTTTCTTCTTTTCTTGTTTGTAATAGTAGTAGTTGTTGTTGTTGTTGTTTTTTTTCTTTTCTTTTCTTGTTTATTGTAGTGGTAGTGGTTTGTTATTGTCGTAGTCATAGTCATAGTCATAGTCATAGTCATAGTCATAATCCTAATCGTAGTCGTAGTCGTAGTCATAGTCGTAGTTGTGGTGGTGGTGGTGGTTTTCTTGTTTGTAGTAGTAGTAGTAGTAGTAGTAGTAGTAGTAGTAGTATTAGTAGTAGTAGTAGTAGTAGTATTTTCTTCTTTTCTTGTTTGTAGCAGTAGTAGCAGTAGCAATAGCGACAACGACAGCGGCAGCGGCAGCGGCAGCGCCAGTGGCAGTGGCAGTGGCAGCAGTAGCAGTAGCAGTGGCAGTGGCAGTGGCAGTGGCACTGGCAGTAGTAGTAGCAGTAGCAGTAGTTGTTGTTGTTGTTGTTGTTGGTTTTTCTTATTGTTTATTGTAGTGGTAGTGGTGGAGAGATGTTTTCTTGTTTATTGCAGTGGCAGTGGTAGGAGGAGTAGTAGGAGCAGCAGGAGCAACAGCAACAGTAGTAGTAGTAGTAGTAGTGGTGGTGGTGGTGGTGGTGGTGGTGGTAGTAGTAGTAGTAGTTGTTGTTGTTGTTGTTGTTGTTGTTGTTTTTGGTTTTTCTTCTTTTCTTGTTTATTGTAGTGGTAGTAGTGGAGGGATATTTTCTTATTTATTACAGTGGCAGTGGCAGTGGCAGTGGTAGTGGCAGCAACACTGTAGTAGTAGTAGTAATAGTAGTAGTAGTAGTAGTAGTAGTAGTAGTAGTAGTAGTAGTAGTAGTAGTAGTTCTTATTTATTGCAGTGGCAGTGGCAATGGCAGCAGCACAGTAGTCGTAGTTGTAGTCGTAGTCGTAGTCGTAGTCGTAGTCGTCGTAGTAGTAGTAGTAGTAGTAGTAGTAGTAGTAGTAGTAGTAGTAGTAGTAGTAGTAGTAGTAGTAGTAGTAGTAGTAGTAGTAGTAGTAGTAGTAGTAGTAGTAGTAGTAGTAGTAGTAGTAGTAGTAGTAGTAGTAGTAGTAGTAGTAGTAGTAGTAGTAGTAGTAGTAGTAGTAGTAGTAGTAGTAGTAGTAGTAGTAGTAGTAGTAGTAGTAGTAGTAGTAGTAGTAGTAGTAGTAGTAGTAGTTGTAGTTGTTGTTGTTGTTGTTGTTGTTGTTGTTGTTGTTGTTGTTGTTGTTGTTTGTGGTTTTTCTTCTTTTCTTGTTTATTGTAGTGGTAGTGGTAGTGGTAGTGTAGCAGCAGCAGCAGCAATGATAGTTGTAGTGTGGCGACAGCGGCAGTGGCAGTGACGCCAGCGGCGTCAGAGCAACGTCAGTAGCAACAGCGGCAATAGAGCTAGTAGTAGCAGTAGCAGTAGCAGTAGCAGTAGTTGTTGTTTTTTCTTCTTTTCTTGCTTATGGTAGTGGTAGTGGTAGTAATAGAGAGATATTTTGTTAAAGGAAATTGGTAGTAGAGAGAGAGAGATGTTTTGTTAAAGGAAATGAGAGAGGGAGAGTAAGAGAAAAAGAAAGAAGGAACGAGAGAGAGGGAAAAAACATACAACATAATAAAGAAAGAGAAAAAGAGAGAGAGATGGAAGGAGAGAAGAGAATGAATGGATAAAAAACAAAGAGAGAGTGGTGGCGAGGTTCGGTGCAATAACACGAGTCGGGAAACACTCCGAGATACTTTAATTTGTGGGTGGGTGGAGACTTTACATGTGTTAATTTTGCTGAGTTACAAGAGAAGAAATCCATTCTCAAACAATTTAAGAAAGAAAAAAAGAATGATAACAAAAACAAATTGTTTGTCGTAACGTAGACCAAATGGAAAACGATGAAGGTCTTGATGTTTAAGATCGCGAGGCGTATCTTAATCAGCGTGTCCCATGTCCTTGCTCTCAATGTAAGCTGGCAATTAGATGAAAACGTCGATTGTCTATAGAACACGTACGACGCTTCGGCGAGTTTCAATTGGAGATCATTGATCATGTGATCTCAAATTTTGAGCAAATGGTAAGAAAAGTGTATATCAATCATGCATTGTATTTGCAAGCTAATTGAATACCATATACAGAAACATTGGGTGTGGCTGGAAAATTTTCTATCCAGGGAGGTGACATCTCGTCCCAAGGAGGAGTGCACCCTTTGCAGCTAGTTAGAAGAGTTCGTGGGCGTGCAATGGATGGAGTGCCTGAGTCAATCCACCACTTGGAAGGTACTACCCAATGTATACCGTCAATACCAAAGGAGACAGACAGCCTTCTAGACTTACCTACAATCTTGGAGCCTGAGATGGAGGCAATGATTAATGCATTGATGCCCATGGATGTCGAGACTTCTGATCCGCTTAGAGAGGAAGCATCCATACCATTATATGATGGGTGTCGAGTATCTCGCCTGAAGACACTGCTTGCACTCCTAAGTGTGCAAGCAAAATACAGGTGGAGCGATGCGAGTGTGACCGAGTTGTTCAGATACCCTGTACGTACTCTTCGTTAATTTATTTTTGGCACTATCATTAAAAACATTTGTGATTTTTCAAGGTGTTTTATGATTTTTTTCAGGTTACTGAAGTGTCATATATTACCACTTGCAAATACCATGCTTGAGTCTCGTGTGATGATGTGCGGCATGTTTTACAAAAGCTTTGGCATGGACTACAACAACATCCATGCATGTATCAACGATTGCATACTGTTTCGAGGAGAATACGAGACTATGGAGACATGTCCAAAGTGTGTTGCTCACAGGTATCGACATGACTTACAAGGGCAAACCATCCCTTAAAAAGTTCTTAGACACTTTCCGCTTATCCCCTGCATAAACCACATGTTTTGTACGTCTGGCATGGTGAGCTTGACAATGTGGCATGTGCAAAATAGGTCCACAGATGGAGTTCAACGAATATCAGCATATTCACGCACATGGATCCACATTGCCTCTACCTTCCTAGGCTTTGCCCAAGAGCCAAGGAATCTTTGGCTCGGTCTTGCTATGGATGGCGTGAACCCATTCGGTCTGTGCTCAACTTCTTACAGTGTGTAGTATAAAGTCTTTGCAAGCTTAATGGAGTAGAATTGAAAATAGCCATAACTAGAAAAAGAGTCAAACTGTTCAAGAGAAGAGACTCTACCACTTATAAAGAGGAAGATCATGACACAGGAATACTCAAGACATCATAGAAGAAGAGGAAGAAGATAATGTAGATGAAGTAGATGATCTCGATCATATTAAAGACTAAGATAAGTGGCACATGCCTGAGGATGTATAGGTTTAGAGAGGGTAGATGTCATGTGGTTTTATGTCCAATAGTTTGAAAACCCTAAAGAAGTTTAATAGTGAAAGTAACTAAGTTGTGTGCCTATGGGTTTGATCTACTAGTGTTTATTTTGAATACACACTATTTGTTCACATTTTTCATGAAGTGGAAGTTGTTTTTAAATTTTTGTTTGGAAGAAAAGTGTTTAAGTGCTTGTCATGGACAGTGGAGTGGACAATATAAGAATTTAAGTGGTTTTATAGAGTGAACTATTCTCAAGGATGATCCCACTTTTTGTGGTCGCAAATTGTGGCTACATCTTGGCTACCTATTGCAGGAGAGAAGTTGTAATGAAAAAGTGTAAGTGTGATATGCTATGAATCAAGTAGAAGATACACTAAAAGATTGAAAATAACAAGTTGAACCTATTGTTCTATGTTAGAGGACCGATCTAGGATCTTGTGATTATTATGGATTGTTGTTCTAAATAGGGCATACATTCTATCTATACTATTCATGAGAAGAATACTTTAATCTACCTTGAACATGTGGAAGAAAACTTTTAAGTACTTGTCATGGATAGTAGAGTGGACAATATTGATGATTTGCATAAGAATTTGAGTGGTTTTATAGAGTTAACTATTCTAAGGATGAGACCACTTTTTGTGGTTGCAAATTGTGGCATCGATTGTAGGAGAAACGTTGTAATGAAAAAACGTAAGTGTGATATGCTATGAATCAAGTAGAAAATGCACTAAAAGATTGAAAATAACAAGCTGAACCTCTTGTTCTATGTTAGAGGACTCATCTAGGATTTTGTGATTATTGTGGATTGCTGTTCTAAATAGGGCATACATTCTGTCTATACTACTCTTCATGAGAAGAATACTTTGATCTATCTTGAACATGTGGAAGATTAGTGCTCTTGGATTTCTTGAATAAGGAAATATTGAGGACTATTTTGAGGTTTCTTGATCTACTACTCTAGATTGAAAGATTCAATTTTTGGGCTAAAAGAAGGGTCTTTGACATTCTAGAATAGGGTCAATTAGTATGTGCGGGAGATGTATAGGTATGGAACTATTCTAACACATGTTCCCACCTATTTTTTAGCCTAAGATATATTGTTTGATTCTTAATATCATGTATGGAAAAACTAATGCATATGGGCTGAATTAAATCAAGTTTTATCTAAGCCATGGCCTCAACTGTTCTAATACGTGTTCGACCTATTTGAGCCTAAGGTATATTGTTTGATGATTAATCTCATGTATGGAAAAACTAATGCATATGGACTAAATTAAATCAAGTTTTAACTAATCCATGGCCTCAATTGTATGGCCTTATATGGATGTATATGCTATACAAGGATTGAGCACAAGCTCTTATGCAATAAATTTATTTTGTAGTTGGGTTTTATTTGTATCTTGGATTTCTATTGCTTCATACCTTACACTTCTATGTTTTTATTTTCTTTGTGTTGCTAGACCCCAAGGGCTTTCAACCATACACGATAAGGATTTAGATTAATTTTTAAATCAAATCTCAACTAGATTAAATAAAAGAGAAGAAACCTCATTGATTGCTTGACTAGCTCAAATTTTAAGATTGAATTTGCATTAGGGTGGTGGCTCTCTATTTTCTCCCTTTTTCCTTTACTTTTGTGCTTAATGATGCCATTTTTGAAGACCTTGATTAGGATCTTAGGAACAATACCTGATTTTCCAAGACATTTGATTATGACCACTAGATGTCAATTTAAATTTTAGTCAGTTTTTTTTCGGCTTTTAACTCTATCAAATATGTTCTTCACCTTCCATATATTCATCTATTGTTTTTTTAACCCTTTTCTCTTCTTCTTTTTCTCTTTTATTCTTAAAATCGCTTTCTCTATGTTTCATCTATGCATCAATATTGCACAAGAAGCCTTCTTAATGTTTATATTTCTCTCTCACATCATTGGAAGAAGCTTCACACACCACTCTTATTTTTGCAAGAGGCAAGAAAATTTCCAAGTGATTATTCTCCATACCAAGAGTACACTTTTTTTTGTATGAAAAGGCTTTTGAATGCTTTGTCTCCTTTCTTTCTATATCAATTATATTCTTAGGGGCAATAAACTTTTTACATCCTCAACTACCTTTACAATATAAGCATAATGGTGAGCTGAATAACCCTCAAAACCAAATCTTCTAACATGGTATCTTACCCTACTAGATTTGTGTACCACTAGATCACTCAATGGGGCCTTTACATTATCATATGCTTTCTATACTCCCGGTGTCTTAACTAAAGGAATACTAAGCTCATCATCCAAACTCTTTGAACCACTAGAGTCTCTATAAAAAACTAAATGACTAGTAGATGCATTATTACCTTTTGACACTTTCTTCTTCCCTTTATCATTACTTACAACACTAATAGATCCACCTAGACATGTGGAGTAACTCCTTAGTCTACCAAACCAAGGAGTTACTATAGATCTACTACTAGATTATATCTATGGTCCATGAAGGGTCTATGGTTCTTTCTTTTCTCTTTGTACATGAGTATCATGATCATCAACATATGCAATACAACCAAACACTGTTAATGTGATACATTAGGTTTCTTACTTATGAGACATTATTTAGGGGCTATACCATGAACTACTAGCTATGGAAGCTTTGTTCATAATATAGATAATAGTATGAATAGCCTCAAACCAGAAATACTTCGACATCTTCTTTTTCACCACCATCAATGCCCATGCAACATTTACAATATATTTATTTTTCCTTTTTGTAACCCCATTCATTGTGGAGTACACCTATATGTAAACTATCGATTTATCCCATGAGACCTCAAGAAATCATAAACTCATTAGAGAGATATCCTTCCTCTCCATCTGACCTCAAGCACTTAAATTTCAATCCCTATCTATGTCTCAACAATAGCCTTGAAAGTTTTGAAGTACTCAAATACTTGACTCTTTTCCTTCATGAAATATACCTAGAGTTTCCTAGAGCAATTGTGAGTGAATATGACAAAATACTCATTGCCATAAAGAGATACATTTTGTATAGACCCCTAAACAGTTGTATGCACAATATCAAGTATATTCTTGCTTACATCTCTACCATGCAAAAATTGTTACCTTGCCTACTTCCTGAATTGCAATGCTTCACAAACTTTATATAATTTTACAATTTTAAAGGTAAACAAGCCTCTAACCGATCATTTAGATTACATTAATTTTAGCCTTTGTAGATTTACATGTCCAATACATTTGTGGCATATTTCAATGTCTCCAACTACATCTTTGCCTTTAGTATATATGGTAGCATTTATAGTAAGAATCATAGCATCCAAGATAAACATGTCGTAAAATTGCTTCCTTTTACAATCAACTTATACTTATTAAGGTATTCAATAAAACAACCCTTCATATTAACTAAGTTACAACCCTTGCTCTCTACCATTTGACTAATACATATGAAATTCTTTGTAATGAATGACATATATAATATATTTGATAAATAGTTTATTTAACCATCATCCAATGACAAAGAAAAATTTCCAATGTGTGAGATCAGGTGGCATGAATCATCACATATCTCTACATAACCTAGACTTTATAAACCTTGCATGGTTGATCAGATGAGTAGATACACTTAAACAATATACCATACATCATCAAATGTCCCCTTTTCTATAACAATATTCATTACATGCTACATGACAAACAAATGCTCATTTTTATCATCATTATGTATTGCTCATTATCTCAAAACATGCTCAATTAAGTTGTGATAATTAATGTAAACATTCTTTTCTCCTAAATTTTTTTCCCTAGTACAACGGGGTGTACCTAATTCATAAGAGATATGTTTCCCGTAGTTGTGGTCCCTTGGTTCACGGTCCCGTTGGTTGTGGTGGAAGTTTCAGCCTTTGGAGAGATCTTTCACTTAGGGGCCATCGTCTACAAGTGAATTTGAGAGATAAAGAAGGAGGAATGAATTTGAGATGGGAGAGCATAAAAGAAGATGGCTTAGTCGAAGACCTAGATAAGGGGATTTGATCTAACTCTCTCCCTCGCAGCCTCTCGAGGTAAGTCTCTCTCTCTCTCTCTCTCTTTCAAGCTCCTTCTCACAATCTCTTGGAGTTGTATCCTTCTATCTCCCTCTCTCTACCTCTCTCTCTAGCCTCTCATGGTCTCCTTTGTGCTTTCCTAACTACTCCCCATGCCTCATATTTATAGCTAAACAAGAGAAGAAGGGTTGTGGCTAAGAAGAAGGGCTCCTTATGGAGGGGATCTTGGAAAAATCAGCAATCTGATTCTCAAATCACAATTCTGATAGTTCCATTGGCTGTGAAAGGCGGTAAAAACCCAAGACACTTGCTTAGAAATCTTCCAAATCACTCATTCTTCTTCTCCCTATTCGAAGTGCAACTGCGATCACAATGCACACGATTTCACCCATCCTTCTTTTTTTGTATTAAATCTCCAAAATAAGCTGAAACAAACACTTGCTTTTCTTTTTACATGACATCCTGTTCTAGAAATCTCCATATTTTTTTAGGATATTTACAATAAGTAATATCCAAAATATACTAGTTTTTTCCAAAATCTAATATTTTTGGACTATCCATACTATACACATTAAAGCTAGTGATTAATATGGCCCATAACTCTCGTTCATGGTATAACTTCCGTGAAAGGTAGCTACAACCCTTGTCAATTAAAAAAAAATGTCGGATTACGACTCTCGATTTTTTAATATTTTAATTAATTAAATTTTTTAGTTATTAATATTAGTTAGCTTTTACTTTAGTTAGTCGTTAGTTAGTAATCTTACTAACTTATTAATTGACTAACTAACTTTCAAACTAACCAACTGATTTTTAATTGTGCTAAAGTATTACACTCACTTTATGTAAGCAAGAAAGATGTAGGTTTAGTCATCATAGTTATCTATGTGGAATACTTGATTATTACAGGTGACAGTGGTAGTGGGATTGTTAAAGTCAAGGACCTTTTGAAGAAGAAGTTTGAGATGAAGGATTTGGGTGAGTTGAGGTACTTTCTTGGTATTGAGGTGATCAAATGTGATGATGGTATATAGCTATCCCAAAGGCAGTATGGCTTGGATATATTGTCCAACTATGGTATGATAGTGTGTAAGCCTCTTTCAAAGCCGTTGGAGAAGAATGTGAAGTTGAATGTGCTGATGTTGGGGATGAGATAGAAGACCCTACTATATTTAGGAGGATAGTAGGGAGTTTGATTTACATGACTATCACAAGGCCAAACTTAATTTATATTGTTGACCTTATCAGTCAGTTTATGTAGATGCCTGGAAAGCCTCATTTGGATGTAATTAGATGAATATTGAGATATGTGAAGTCCACTTTGCATTATGGACCTTTTAATGAGGTAGGTAAGGATATAGAGGTGGTTGGATAAATAGATAAAAATTGGGTTTATAGCATGTCTGATAGAATATCTACAAATGGATGCATGTTTTCCCTTAGTAGTGTAACAGTTACATGGAGTAGCAAAAAATAACCTACAATTGCTTTATCAAGTATAGAGACTGAGTACAGAGGTATTGATATGGTAGCATCTAAGGTGATATGGCTACAAAATTTATTGCATGATTTGTATATGCAATTAGATGGTCGAGTTATCATTTATTGTGACAACATGAGTAGCATACAATTGGGCAGGAACCTTGTGTTCCATGCTAGAACAAAACACATTGGAGTGCATTACCACTTTGTGAGAGAGAATGTACTTGTAGGTTATCAAATAGCTGACATCTTCACAAATGTATTTGGTCCAAAGAATCTTTGAAAGTTTCAAAGCTTACTTGGAGTTGCAGAGACACACTTGAGCTTAGGGGGAGTGTTGAGATAGCAAGCTCATCACCTGTAGACATTGATAATAGACCACATGGTTAGATGGGTCTACCGTGAATCTAATCTACCACTTGTGCAATAGATTGACTCAAAGCTTGGGTGTAGAGAGTGTATTTATCTACTTATCTTGTTATAGTCACAAGATCTCTATAAGCAACACTCCACGATCCATGCTATTCTCATTGGTTCACTCCATATCCTCATATCCACCTTTGCATGTGATATGGAGAGGAGGAGATAAGTAAGAAGTATAGCAAGAATAGCTTCTCAATGCATCCCTTACTCTTTCTTAACTCAACCTTGCGCACAAACCCTCAACCTCACCTCTCACCATGAAAGAATGAATTAGGAGATAGTGGAATGGCAAGAGCTCTCTCTATCAAGTTTCTCACTCTCACTCTCCCCCTCTCCTTTACTCTTACGAAAGCATGAGAAGATAAGCAAGAACAAAGAATCCATAAATTTGCACACATATCAATAGCTTGTTCTATTCTTTTTCTTCCTTTTAATGCTTCTAGGATTTTCACTCTCTTATGATGCCTAGCTCGCTCTTGTGGCCTTATGATTGGACTTTTGCAATGTAGACATACATTTAGATATTTAATTGGGACTCCATGCTAAACTAAAATAATTACAATCTACATGGGAGTGAGCTTGGCTCTCGATTCACATTAATACAATATCTTTTGAAAACAAAAATTATAATATTTTCTTAGGAAGAAATTGTAGCACTTACATCGGCAAAATTTATTCCTCAATTTTATTGATACTCACTTTGTTCTTTTGCTTTGCTCCATAATGGGGTTAACATTCATCTTGAATGTGATGTCTAGTTGAGTGAAACAATCGAAAATTGGAATGTTGATATTCTTTGATAAATTGATTTGTGAGTGTTATTGGCCTTGATTCCAATTGGTGATTGTGGCTTTGTGATACTCGTTAGGAGCATTGTAGTAGTGACCAGTAGTTTGCTTTAGGGTATAGTCTCTTTGTAGTTGTCAGACTGAGAATAATGAGCCATGGTAGGCTTGAAAATTGGTGTTTCTATGCTTATTTGTACTTGAGGCACAACTTTCTTAGGTTTATGAGAGATTGACTTTATCATAGTCATAGGTTGAGTGATTTTTGGGCTTGTATACCTAGATGGTTTGTTCAGATATAATTTTGTCGAGAAGCATTCTAGGATGTTGAGCTCAATTGCTATGTTTAGGTTGCAATCAAGGGGACCTTTCCTAGCAATTAGGGCGAGCAGCGTGAAAGGCTTGTTTTGGGATCCATATAATGATTATCCTCACAATAGCCTTGAGCAATTAGTATTACCTTAGGTATCCATGTGATAGTGATGTGAGTTTTTGGCTTAGTCTATTTGCGATTCTTTCATGGCTTAGATGAAGTTCTTGTGATTGCTTTTTGTGGATTGGTGTGTTGTTGCATGGTTCCTAAATTATTGATTGGCAAGAGCTTTTGTTTTGGACCAATATAAGTTCTCTTAGCAAACTTTCTTTTTGCTTCATAGGCATGGGTGATTGGGTGGGTTTGGTCAGTGATGGTTACTTCTTAGCCTATTCCCCCTTACTAAAGGTAGAGATTATTTTGGCCCTAGCAAGATTAAGGTGGATGCATTGATCAATGTAGTCAACTTGACATTATGTTCTAAATTTGAAAGAGCATACTAGTAGGATTTCTCGTTCCATATATTCTTGGTTGGGAAAAACATAAAAAAGTATTGGGAAGCTCTCAGTTCTGATGGCGGCAATGAATTTACACTTGCTCATTACTGAATAAGGTAAGTCTCCATATGGGTTTAAGTTTGCATTTGTTGGTACCAATGAAGGTTCACATGCTTGATTTGCAAAATCTATATGGCAAGGTGTTGAAATTTGACTCTTCATCAATGAGACCATCAATTAGGACTTCAAAGTAGATAGGTTGGTGGTACAACCATCTCTTCTTCATCGTTCAAGTTGCTAATTGCAATTGCTTGCACTTGAAAATTATGTTGTGGGGATGTTGGTAGTCTTGCTACAAGGAAATTACTTTATGCATTAGTTACCTCCATTGTTGGTGCGTTTTATGAGATTTTTGTGTCAAGGAGATCCTTGGAGAAAAATATTTGTTGATGCGGTCACCATTAAAGTGGATCATCCCTTGTCCATTGAGGGTTTCAAGTTCCATGTTTCCAATTCCATTGATAATGCAAACATGGTAGGGTCCCAATCCTCTAAACTTGAGCTTTTTCTCGTGTCCTTAATAAGCGAGTAGAGGAGGACTAAGTTTTCTTGATCAAATGATCTCTGTTGCATGTGTTTGTTGAACTAAGCCTCCTATGGGCTTTCTCTATAATGAGTATGTAGCTGGCTAAAAGCCATGTTTCCATTAGTTATTCTAATTTAGTGAGTTGCTCGCTCAAGCCCTTGTTTCCTTGGTATTCGTATTCGTAGAAATGCCTTGATTGGTGGGTCCATTGTTGGATGCGGGATTTCTGCTAATGCGTGTCTCTCTCCATTTTGGGGCCATACTTTTGGCCTATAAATCACTGTTTTCTCTCGTCGGAGAGATGGTGTGCTGGGGTGATTCTTCTCGAAAGGATTAGATTTGTGGGGAGACGAGGATAAGAGCAACGCATGTGGCCACCCTCTAAGGATTGTATAAGAGAGAGCTTGGCACTCTTTTACAAGGATTTAGAGTGCACTTTTATATTTAAAATGTACATTTCCTCTTTTGCCTATTCTAAGCTAATCCATGCGATGTTTCAAAGTGCATTCTATTACTCTACCACTTGGAGTAGAGGGTATATGCATAGTTTCTTGATTTTGTTGGTGCTAAGAACAAAACCAGAATGTCATCACTTTCACAAGCTACAAATGCTAGACTTGACAAAACACTTATTGTTTCAAGCACTACGAGCAATGTGACTATGGCTACCTCTCACATAACCATTTCACTCTCTCAAAACAAACATAGTGAACTCACAAATTTACATTCTTGTTGTATTCTTTCTACAAAGGTTCATCATTGGCTCCATTACTCAAGTGATGTGCCTCAAGCAAGTTCCATCTCCACAGCCTTGATCGTTGGATGAGCTTCATGTAGGAGGAGAAGAGGAAGCATGAGATTTACCCACATGGGGTCCCTCAATCTACCTCAATCTCTCCCTCTCTCCCTCTCTCACACAAGCAAGAGGCAAGCAAGAAGCAAGAAGAGAGCTCCATAAGATTGCACACCATAAGAATGAACTTATCCTTTTATTTCTTAGTTTTTATACATGACCTCGATTTCTTGGGCACCCTCCCATCCTAAGTGACATACTCGCTTAGCAATTTTCATCGTATTCACATAACATGATTCTAAATACATGAGCAAAGAGGTGTAGACTAGCCATGAGTTGTAAGGAAGCACATTTGAATGTTAGATTCCATACTTTCACCTACTTGCTTCATGGGAATTCTCATCAGAAGTCAATGCCTTGGTTGAACAATTCTAAGATTACTTCAATATGACATGCTTAAGGACATGAGGAGGGGATAAGAAAGCTTTAACCCATGAAGGAGATAAAACAAAATTACATGAAAAGCAGATAGCAGAGCATCAATAGGCATAGGGTTGGTAGAAGGCTGCATATGCAAGATTACAAGAAGCAATCCCTACTATCCTAACAAGAGTTATTGTGGCTAGGTGGATAATGAAAAACAAAGATTATATAAAATAACATTAATGAAGCTATCTAATATAGTAGGTGTAGCATTATTTAGTGAAAGCCATCACAAGGAGTAGTTGGAAGCATACAAGTTTGCATGGAGAAGTAGGAGGAGCTATTTAAAGAAGTAACACTAATGGCCTATTACCCCATACACAGATGACCTTTAAGAACCCAAAGCTCAACTAGGGTTAATCTCAAATACCTTGGGGAATGAGCGCCTAATGCTACTTGGGTAGGCTTGAGAATCCAATGGGAGTAAACCCCACATCCAACTCAATGAGAGTTCAAATTGACTGATAGACCACATACCCCACAAACATCAAAGACCTACATATTTGACCAACCCTTGTAACCTTCTATGAATCACACAAGCACAAACTTGAGCTATGAGGAGCAAGCACTTGCACAATGAGGAATCTTGGTCAACCATATATTGTGCTTGGAACATCACAAGGAGGCATCGATAACCTAAAAATTAATTGCCTAGATGCATATTATGTAGTCTTGTTTTATATGGAGGAGTATGGGCCATGTAATGCCTGATCCATCAAGAATGGTGTTACTAAGGATGATAGAGTTTCCTCAAGGTCTTGCAATTAATGGCAAGTTTGAAATCAAAAGCTGTCTAAAACTACACAACCCAAATGCTCGACCTTTGGCATAATTGGGACCTGCAAACTCAACCAAAGGGAAACACAATACCAAGTGTCAGTACTACCCAACACCTTATAACTGCAATCATGCTAAGGATTCACAACTCCCCATAGTGGAGAGAGAGGATTAGAAACCATCCTCTGAATTGTTGATCATAAGGAAGATCTCCTAGAGGCCCGATGCTCACTATAGTATTGAACGTACAATATAATATCCTTGCATGAACCAAGAAAGGCTCAAGTTGTAAATTGGAGTGATAGAAACTACATAAGCGCATGTGATAAGCGCATGTGACGAGCTACATAATGACCACCCAACCCATGAATTTGACAATGTAAATCTAAGAGAGAGAAAAAACATTGAACCATGCAAATAGTTGCAAGTACTTAAATCATGGAGAAGGATGTCAAATTCTAGAGAGGTGTGTTGCACTTTACATGCTTAATGCTTGTTTATACATTGCACTAAGAATTAAGTAAGAAAGGTTTTTTTGACCACTTGTCACAAAGAAATTATATAGCACTCAATCACATTGCTTATGGAAAATGGAAAGCTTGGTTATACATAGTGCATAGTCCTTACACGAAGTGGAAAAAGCTTGTTTGTCACTACAAAAGGAATACAAAACACACATCAAACTAACATGAAAGGAAGAAATTAAAAGGATTTTGGATTGATTGAGAGAGGTCAAGCAAGTAAAAAATGAAACCCATAGATCTAGAAAATTGACCCAACAAATACCCTATAGTGAGAGACAAAAAACAATAGAAAGACAAAGCCAACTATTGGAAACATTTGAGAAAGAAAGTGACAAAGACCCTAGCAATCAATTCACCTTGCCATTAGATGAGGGGCGATAACAATCTCAATCAACTAAGCACACACTAATCAAGCACTAATCAATAGTAGCAAATTTCTAGGAGTGAGAGGTGTCTTCCTCAAGAGCCATTGCCAGCCTATTTGATCTTATCTACCTCATTGAAACCTTAGTTGAGTAGGAAGATAAGGCAATTTTGTCATCCTCAAGCTTAAAAATAGATGACCTAGAGTTCAATGCTACTAATTTCCTAATGAAAATATAGTAGTTACTAGTGCAATATAATCAAAATATGAGAATAGTACATGTGCCATAGATGATTGCATGAGATAATAATAACAAATTTGGAAGAATAAATTAGGCTTAGAAAAGTTCTATTATAGCAAGTTTCTAGGTTGACACAAGCACAAAGGGTTGATAGGTAAAGGAGAGAGGCTAAATTGAACCAGGTCCATCATATCTTGGCATCCATTTGGAGAGCTAGACTAGAAGTCAATGTAAAAAGGGAAAGAGCCCTTAAGGTAGATCTCATGATGCCCAATTGAACTCAGCCAAGCTTGATAATTTGGTCAATGAGCAAAGTAACACGACGTTAGCTCAACAACACGTGGAAATACCACTCATACCGGAGGTGGTCCATGAAGCCTTGGGTCCAACTAAAAAAAAGGAGAAGAGATCAAAGAGGGACATGTGTACAATGTTGGGCATGGACACACAAAATTTCTTCACCAATAATGGTGTGAGCGTGGTGGATATCCCAAATCCATTTGGGAGAATCCAAGTAAAACTAATGCATGCCCTATTTTTTGACAATAAGTACAACTTTGTGATGAGTAGAATCCAAGTGGCAATGTTAGAAAGTGTAGCAAAATGGGGACAATGGATAATAAGAGCTTCAATGCCTACGCTAGAAAGACCATCCATGGTGCAACCAAGAAGCTTGGTTTTGGTACACAAGATTTGAAAAGTTTTGGACCCCTATTAGCAATAAAAAAAGAAGAAAAAAGGAAAAAAGCCACAACCAAGGCCACAATAATAGGATTTGGAGTTGTGCTAATAATTATACAAGAAGTCATCAAGGACCTAGAGATAAGAGAGAGACCCGCATCGCAAAAACCTCAAAGCATGTCAATATAGGAAGTGTACTTCACATATGTAAGGACTTTAGAGCTAGAGCCCTTAGGAGAACTAGGGGAGCAAGAAATTAGGAGGTTGTAACTAGAAGAAAATGAGATTATGAGAAGACTTGCAACAACAATGAGACATAAACTCAAGACTCAATAAGGACCCAATAGGAAGGTATCAACCTAGGTCCCTAGGACAAGCCAACCAAGGTCCGATAATAGGCCATATCAACACGATGGTCACCTCCTCAACATAATTCTCCAAGATACTATAATCAAAATTTACATTTTAGGTGAATCAACTAGAGCACACAATAGCAATCCTTCAATCTCAAGCACTAGAGCAACCACCAAAATTGAGAAGCAAAAGAGTCCATGACCCAAAATAGGTAAGCCTAAAATCCTGATAACAACTATTAGAAGCACAATTAGAAGTCCCAAAGTCAGGCACCTTAGATAAGGAAGGAAGAAGAAAGATCTATCCACCAAATGAGGAAAGGTTGCATCCAAAGAGGAAAAGGAATTAGAATGAGCAAAGGAAGAATCTAGAGAGGAACAAGAGAAATGCAAATGAAAGTAGTAGAAAGAGAAGGAGTGCCTCACAAAGCAAGAAGAGGAGGAAATAGCCCTACCACGATTAGTCAAAAAATCCTCAAGGGTAGACAAACTAGCACTAATGAGCTTCAACTTGGGAAGCTTATCAAAATCAAATGCAACATATTGACTAAAAAAGAACATGGAAATCTATTCTCTAAAGGAAGAATTGGCTATAGTAAAGGAAAGCAATGATAAAGGAAAGGGGTATGAGGAGATGCAAGAGTAATGCGAAGTAAAAAGAGAGAATTGAGTGTAGCTTGAGAGCTAGTATGCCCAAGCCATTAAGGAGAAGCCGAAGGTGCAAGAAGAGCTAGATGTGTTGAGATAGTTATAGGGGTTACCCACACATTAGAGAGTTGGAAGAAGTAAGACAAACAAAGGATGAGAAAAAATACAAGAAAGAAGGCTTGTGGAGCTAGAAAATGAAATAGAAAAGGCCACACATAACTATACACAACTCTAGAAGAAATTAGAATATGAAATACAACAAAGGAAAACCTTGAGTCAAAACTTAGAGGGAATATCATACCACACTAGAAATTCTCATAAAATGGCAAAATAGGGGGTTTGAGTAGGCAAAGAAGAAGATAGGTAAGTGGGAGACTTGGCCACCCATCTTACTCAAGTCAAACATGAGAAGAATTTGGTGATTGGAAGGGCAAATATAGTAGGAGAACTTATGTAGGCACAATAGCAAAGCTTTTCCAACACATTGCTTGAAGTGTCAACACCATGTGAGGTGGATACTATTGACAACCTAAAAAATAAAGGGAGAACTTACTAGGTAGGCTCTCAAGCATAGTTTGTAAATAGGAGTACCCTACCTTGAATATAGAATGTCAAAGAAAGATCAAGTTCTATGGATTCTTAATTAAATACCTAAGGTTGATTGGGATTGTGACTATCAAAGACCCCACTATATCCACAAAAGAGCCACTACCAACAATACCTCTTGCAGTTGAGATAGATTGAGAGCCACAGGAACCATAGGAGCTAATATCACGAGCCACAAATTACTGCAAGGGTTGAAGGGCTCCTTTAGAAGGAATAATAGAGGCTATGCAACAAAGATGAAGGGAGAAGGTGGAAAGAAGTAGGAGACGTCTTACCACCACATCTCAACTAGTACCAAATGTGCCCTCCCCACATGGAGAGGATTATATTTTAATCAGTTTGGATAGGGAGATCAATGCGTAGGAGTAGTGGGAGTCTCAAGAATTCCCAATATATTTCTCTTTCAAATTTTCGTGTGCACTTAGGAAGGTTCAACCACTCACTATAATGCAAAAGGTAATTGAGTATCCTCATGATTGAGAAAGAAATGGTTTGAGTGAAAAACTCAAGTCCCTAGAATGTGACACCAAGAACTAGTTGACCAATGGTAGGACAAGGTACTTGAGCTACCAAGTAGTATGAGAGGCTAAGATTCCCAACCAAGATGGAGGAGGAATATATTGGATGACAACATGGAAGCATGGGTAGCATTTTGTAGTGCACTACCTTTTGAAAGTAGGAATCTCAACTGCATGCGTATCCTAGAAGTCATGGGTCAACTCTGACCCCAAAAAACATGGTAGGTATGATTTTTGTCTAATCTTCAATGTTAACACTAATAAGCTGATTGGCTGCTACAGATCATACAATGAAGGCAAGATAGATAATTCCATCCACATCCACAATGAGCCAATTACTAGTAACCCTCATCATGACCCACAATATGGCCATAAAGTGCTACTCACCCAACTATAGAGTGGCATGGGACTAGCACATGTTAAGGAAGGGGACAATGTTAGCCCTCTCTAGAAAAGCAAGGATGAAGGCAATACCTATAATCAAAATTGAAAAACGTGTGGAAAATAAATGCAAAAAAGATAACATTCACCAAATGCTTGTAATTTTAGCAAGAAAAATATGTTGTGTATCATCAAGGAAAGTTGGGCTCACTCTAGTGCAAATATAATAACATTTGCAATGAGACACAAGTGTAATACTCTCGAGTCAAAAAACTCGAAAGGATTTGTAACCAATGGGGAATGAAAAGTTAAGAAATAGTTGAATAACATGGAAGGTTGCCCAAGAAATCAATGTCATGTATAAAAACCTAAGAAATAAAAGGATAAGCTCATCCTTATGGTGATATGGAATCTTATGGAGCTCTATTTTTTCTTCCTATTTGCATTTTACTTGTGTAAGAGAGGGAGGTAGAGTGAGGGACCAATGTGGATAAAGCTTCTTCTTCTTCTTCTTCTTCTCCTCCTCCTCATCATCATCATCATCATCTTCTTCTACACAAAGCTTGTCATGAATTGCATGATGGGGGGACTTGATTGAGTTACTGCACCAAACACACACCATTCACACAAGAGGAGCTCAATCAAGAATACACAAAGAGAGATGGAGGCCAAAAATTTTTCTTGTTAGTTTCTTCTTCTTCTTTCACACACTTCTCAATGGATAGAAAGTATAGGTAAGATACAACATAAAGAAAAGTGGCCTACTAAGTTAAACAATGCTTAAGAAACTATACTAATCAACTAATGTTATAATTATGCCAACTATAGATATATGTAACACACCAAATATAATAAGTAATAAATTGATGGCCATGTAAGATTCATAATGACCACCAATGTGCTAAGTGTAGATGGAGAGAACCAAAAAAAGCATAAAATAATATCATACAAAGTGATACGAAAGGGGGTCCTCACTTGCCATGTATGGTAGTTACTTTTTGTCTATATGCTAAGGGCCATGCCATGCCTAAGTCAAAGTAAAAGGGAGTGTGAAAGCACTAAAGCCATTGACTATACAAAGACCCCACTTGTGCCAACAAGGAGAGAAGGTGTGTTTGAGCTTAAAGAAAGCCATTTACAAAAGAGAGAAAATGTCTTCAAGATAGAACATCATTTCTACTAATCAATGATTGCCAAGTCTTTCGACTTCTCCAGGTTCGTGGAGTACCACCATTTTTAAAGATACTCCATGAACTCCCTAAAGTTCTAAAACAAAGTTAAGAGTGATTAAATAAACCAGCAACACGCTATTAATATTGGCTATGTAAACTTGTGCAATTGAAATTTACTTGTCTGTGATTGGCTCTAAAGCAATTTTTCTTCTATATGGAGTAGTAGTTGCCAAATTTGGGGTATTTAGATAAATCTAAAGTTCTTATTGTATTTGCAATAGTGGCTTCAAAGTTCGTGCTCACCTTGGAGTATTGAGTCTAGCAATTATGCACTTGGATTTTTGTGATTATCTCAATCTTAGAGCCTAAGAGCCTTCCAAGACTAAACCAATGCTTTAGAGCTCCCTATACACTATCAATTATGCACTTAATTTATGGTTATCTCCATCTAAGCCTAGGATCGCTTCAAAACTAGACACCAATTCTTCAAAGCTCCCTACATATTTATTTCCCTCTTATCATTGGAAGAGCTTGAAAGAGAGTTAACCTTGTGGAAAGCCTTGAAGGAAACCATATGGAGACAAGGAAAATAATCAAATGGAGGGAAATTATCAAAGGGAGATTGGAGGAGGTGCAACACCATAGAAAAGCCTTTAGGTAGGTAGATGGAGACAAGGCAATTAGACTAGGGTCATTCCAAGAGTAGACACCGATTCTTTGGAGCTCCCTACATATTTATTTCCCTCTCATCATTAAAAGAGCTTGGAAGGGATTTGACCTTGTGGAAAGCCTCAAAGGCAACTATATGAAGATGAAAAAAACAATCAAATGGAGGGAAATTATCAAAGGGAGATTGGAGGAGGTGCACCAACATAGAAAAGCCTTTATGGTAGGTAGATGGAGACAAGGTAGTTAGACAAATATAGGGAGCATGATCTAAGGTAAAACAAAGAAATGGGACTACTTCATAGTATCAATGACCCCACTACAACAGACATTAATAGGGTCAGAGACAAATATGGAGGGCATGATCTAAGACAAAACAAAAAAATGGGATTGCTTCGTAGTATTAATAGGGCCAGAAGTAAAGAAATGAGAGAAATGCAAGAGATTGCGGCATTATGAGGGTAAGAAACAAAGACCCTGAAGTAATGCAACTACTACTTAGTTTGATCCCACTTAGTATAGCAAAAGACATTACTCCCATTTACAACAAGGCAAAACCAAGACTGTCTCATGTAAAAGATTTTCTAAGTCCTCATTTTCTAAGTCCTCTCATCAAGAGAGTATCGTTTGATGACTTCAAAATTTTCAACTCCTTTCCATCAAGAAAAAGTGAGGTTTGTCCCCCGCTAGGTATGAGTAGAAGTTTGATCATGTGAAACAAAGTGCATGCTTGATAGTTTCAAGGAGAGACCCAAATCACATTAAGCTAAGAAAAGATATAGAGTAGATTTGGAAAAGACAAAATCGAGCCAGAAAATTCTTGGATAGATTGGAACAAATGGTTGAATGAAAATTACATAACTTGTTACTAGATAAAAGCTCAATAGCAGCAGGAAGAAAATTAGAGACTTTTGACACACACAGCTCCATCCAAAATATTTCCAAGTTGGTCCCGTTATTTGCATGTTCCCCTTCGAGTTTTCCTAGTGAACCATCGCTTTTTTTTTAGAGGAGGGGTTTATCATGGAGTCCCTTTCTTTTTTCCTTGTTTCAGATTCTCGAGGTTTTTCTGAAAATAAAATTCTAAAATTTTCTGAAAATATGTAGCCTAATTTTTTATCAGAGAAGGAAGTGGTTTGGCATGCAAGAGGAAAGACCATCTCTCTCTCTTCATCTTTGCAAATGTATTGGGGAACCTCTCTCTCTGTTACTGGGGTTCAGAGAGCAGCCAAAAGTCATAAGGAAATGCTCAGGTTTAGACAGGACTTGGAGAAAATTCTAGCATAGAGCTCTTCCCTTTGGTATGAATGCAGGGAAATAAACTAATGGAAAAGGCTAAACTTTCAAACTAGTGGCCCATTACCATGCTGAACACATTCTCAAACAAGAAGGGAACATTGAACCAAGAAGGAACATGGAAGTTTTATATCCATATTGGATGCAAATGAGGTAAGGGACTGAAATTCAAAGAAGAAAGAAGTTTTATTTGAAAAATATGAGATGCGTACTTCAAAACCAAAATCCTATCGAAGGAAGCTTACTGAACATTTCAAGTTCAATCTGAATATAGTCCAGAACTGCTCTAACGATAAAGAGGGCCACAAGAAACTCAATTTGCCAGGATATCACTGAACGGTAGAACACTTGTTAGCACAAAATGCCATTCCACACAACCATTATTAAATTGCAGACAAACAAGTGAAAAGAGAGCAAAATGCCCATATTACGAACAAGACAAAAGAGAGGGCACTTCTTACTAGCACAAAATGCCTTCACACATACAAAAGCAGAGCTAAATTGCAGACAATGCGTCGACTAACATCTACTACAAGAACTGTGCTATTGCCAAGAGAGCACTTCTTACTAGCACAAAATGCCTTCACACATACAAAAGCACAGCTAAATTGCAGACAATGCATCGACTAACATCTACTACAAGAACTGTGCTATTGCCAAGAGAGCCCAATGCTCTATATCAAGTGACGATATAGAACAGGCTTGTAGCTCACAACAGAAGGAAGAGCAAAGATCCAAGCATAACTTCTGGTTAGCTATGGATTGGTAAACATACTTCCATCATATTCAGAGAGGAAATGGAGTCTTGAGAACTTTAAATGTAATCTTAAGTATGGCATGCAAAACTCTAAGAACAGAATTGGCATGCAACAAGATTAAACGTCACAGTTGATCCTTATACACAGCTGAAATCCTGGGTGCTGTAAGCTTGTCTGTACATTGTCACGTACACATATACATCTTTTGCGTATCACTACCAAGACTGAACAAGCTCCTTAAAGATCATTGCCTGTTCATTAAGCTTAAATATAGGTGCAAGAATCCTGAGTCCAGAAGACAGCCAGTAGATCTTATTTGCTTGGTCAGCTCCTGAGTGCAGAAGGCAGCAGCCAGCAAAAAGTATTGCTTAGTCAGCTATAAAACTCCTGAGGCAGGTTTTTCAAATTGTACCGGCTGATATGCCTCATCTGCTTGCTAAGGCAACTTAACCTGTTATTCAGAATTCGATAATACCTTGTATTTATTGATCAGTCTTGACCCGTAAGATACAATTTCAGCATTCTTGACTTCTGCATCTACGAAGCTTCATCTCCATGTTGACCAAGCTTCCTCTTGATGTGAGTTGAAAATTGAGGAACAAAAACTTAACTGAAAGGTTCCCAACCTTAAGCCCTAAGTGATAACAAGAACGCCACCTAGACTGGTCATAAGTAGAGTAAAATGTATCTTCCATTGCCCTGTGCTATAAACACACTATACAGGATACTGACTGCAAATCTCAATCCAAGTATCAAACCCCTTATGGGCATAGTGCTCACTACCAGTTGCAATCGAAGAAAAAGCATCAATCCCCCTCTGTGCATACACGCTACCAGCTGTAATCCAAGGAAAACTTGTATGTTTGCTGAAGACTTCTGCAATCCAACTTGAAACCAATAACTTGATATCTATAAGCTTGAGATACAAGTTATGTATCAAGGATGCAAAACTTGCAGGCACTCTTGCTTGCAAGTACATTTCCTATGTATACCAGCAAACATAAAAAAATCCTACCCACATAATGCCTGTGTATATGTGCAGTATGTGCTTCATACTCTTGCTTCCGCTGAGGTATTAGCTCTACTGTCATATCTATGCTGTAGCCTGAACATGTGGAATACTCTTGGATGGTCTCCCAATGGGTCCAGCTGGGGAAGGCCCTCGGAAACCTTTTGTAACAGCATCACCAACACACCAGTGGAAAGGCACAGGACATATATTCTTGCTCTTGCAATCTGAGCAGACAAGGCAACAAATATCCTGATTTGCTTCTGGAGGTCCTGCTGCTGCGTGCTGGTTTTGGTAATCAAAAAAAGAGCCCCAAGTTGATGCAAAATGAGGAACATCGGAAACATTATTTGGGACAGATGCAGGAATTGCTGATACTCTGGAAGAAAGAAGCCCTGCCCTTGAAGAATTCAGCCTCAGGATACCACCAGTTCTTGGTAAACTTTGGCCGGGTTGTGGAATACATTCAGAGTAATTATCACCAAACTTCTCAGCTCCAAGCATATGATGATCCAGTCCATCTCCCTGAGATGCATGGTATGTAAAAGCATATGGTACCTGCAGTCTGAACGGCTCCTTATCCATCAGCAGTGAGTCCTGGGGTGCCCAATCGTAAGGTCTCTCATCTTGTGGCAAAGCTGCAAAGCGAGGGCTTTGCATGTATCCAAATTCATCTTCTGCAAATAACTTGCCACCTTGTAGCGGAACATGCTGATCTCCATAAGCCCATCCTCTTCTAGGAACGGAAGCAACATTGGAACGCTTCAGGAGGATCTTTCCAGTCCTGTTGTCTGATGGTGCACCATTAAACGGCATCCTTCCATATGCCAGACCATCTCCAAAAGCTTTAACACCGAAAGAAGGAGATACAAAAGATTCCATAGAATATTGCGAGCTTGCTAGATCCTGTAGCTGTGCCTCACTCAGATCACCGCTCACCTGGCCCCTTTCTTCATTGAAAAAAGGGTCGCCTCTTCTAGAGGTGAACTCCCAACCATCTTCAGCAACCCTTTTCCTAGAGCCCTTCCTTTCTTTCTTCGATTTCTTGACTGTTACATAGAAGTAGCAGTCCCTCTCCTTGCTAGGATTATGCTGGTTAAGGAGGATGTTAAAATTTGTGTTGCCATTGATAGGGAGCCTTTGTCTCTTTTCAACATCTTTCTGCACTCGGCGACAGATGAAGACCACTGAGAGTTGGTTTGGAGAAACTCCTATTTTCTGGCTCAAGAGAGACCTGAAACGCTTGAAAGTAAGTGCTGAATGTATGCCGATATAGCCTTTATCCAGCTCTTGGTCTCCGTCGAAAAATGTCACCGGGTATGGTGTTGCAAAGCGCTCCATTATCTGAATTCCTGGATCTAAGCACTGGCAGAGCACTGAATGACGGCCTTAAGAAAGGTTAGAGACCTAGACACAATGTGCTGTTTCCCGAGTAAAATAGCAGACACTTGACAAAGAGATCTGTGGTTTGAGAGATGCAATGTGACACCGCTCTAAAGGGTAAATAAATGTTGAGCAAGACCTGTAAAGGTTTCAGGCTAATCTCTGGATGGGATCAACTTCCAGGAAGGATCCGTTGCGCTTCTCTGCAAAATAAGGCAATATAACATGAACATCGGGTCTAGAACAATCCAACGACCAAAAATATGAGCATTGAGAGATTTCAATGCGATATGAACAAGATCTATGCATGTCAAACAAAAAATAAAGGATCAACTACGGTGTAATGCACATTGCGATGAGTAGAAGAGAATTGTCCAGAGCAGAGAAATTCCTTGAGAACGATTTGCAGTGAACAAGATGACATCTGCAAAGCAGACAGTCCGTGAAAAGCATTTGCAATAAATAGAGAGGTAGAGAAATTCCTTGAACAGAATTTGCAGTGTATAGAACACTAGATAGAGGCTTCTTGAAAAGAAGTTGCAATTCATAGTGGTGGATTAGTTAAACCTGAGGAGGAGAGAACCAAAGTGGATTACAGTTAGGAAGGGAAAATCAGGGGATTAGTGCGAAGCGTGGAGACGAAGGTAAGGGACATACCTGTGAAGGAGAGAGCGATGACGAGAGCGGTGCTACTCCTCCGAAGAGGGGGAAAGGAGGAGAAGGGAAAGGGAAGGGCCGGGGGTAGAAAAGCCTGAGAGAGAGAGAGAGAGAGAGAGGGGACAGCGAAAAAAGAGGGCCTACCTTTGTCTCCACATCGCCATCATCATCATCACGACCACACCACCACACGCCATACGAAACCTGCAACCGGACGTCTCTCGTCGCTTCGAGGCTGCGCCTTTTCTCCTTTTTACCAAGAGAAAACATAACCGCACGCCATGTCTGCTTCTCGCTAGGATTTCGGGGGAGGGAGATTCTGTGTGTTGCTTTGGATGTCCCGATGCTAGCTTTGGATGCCCGCGTCTCTGCTTGATTTATGCCAATAAGAGTTTGGAAACTTTTAAAAAATGTCATGAGAGAGAAGCCTTTGCTTCGGCGAAGCTGTTACCGCCATGACTGCAATCTCCTGCTACCGGGCACGGCTGCACTCGTCTTACGCAAAGGCACACCCTCTCTCTCTCTCTCTCTCTCTCTCTCTCTCTCTCTCTCTTCCCGGTCTGCAGCCTTTTTAGCTGTTGAGAGGGCTTATAGCAAAACCAGATGCACAGACATGGTGGTGGTGGTGTGTGCGCTGTGCGCCATCGCCAGATGGTGCTCCCTCATGGCCTTTTGGTGTGGCCTTTCCTGCATGGCATGCATGCCTGACAGCGAACCACCAGGCTATCTTCCCGGACCCAGCTAACGGCGGCCATCACAGTGTCTCTTTCTCCCATCACAAAAAGCTATCCCTCCAGAAATTAGAGCCCCCTTCATGCGCACACAGGCCACTATGAGCCATGTCACGCCAAAGTCCCAGGGCATGCAGATACTTGGAATAGAACCAAAACTTACCCTGGGCCCCACTTCCACCAGCTGGGACAGAGAATGTAGAGAGCCATTTAGAGCTATGTTGCACGAGCTCTAGGAGGGGACCACGGTAAAGAGAAGATAGCAGCAAATCAAGGTTCCCTAGGGCGGGTACACACTACCCCGAACGGCTTGGGCAGCATGCAATCCGTCTTTTATTACGTTTACACACTAAACTACAGGAAACTTTACACAAAAGGAGGGATGGCCTAGGTGGTATCAAGGCTTTGACAATACACCCATTGGCGGTGGATCAATTGTTATCAAGTGTAATATAATTTTTTAATATATATCATTTGTGTTCAAGGAGAATGGGAAACGAGAGGGATGCAACATTCAACCTCTCTGCTCATAGGGCATAGTCCCATTCCGGTCCCCTAAAATGGCAAGAATCGGGTTCTAACCTATCAATACCTGAAGTTCGAACGTTAGTAAAACCTTGTGAGAAGCCTCCTAGTTCTCCGGAACCACCCTGCTGTAGGATAGGACCCGTCGGGGTTCCGTCCACCCGCTTCCCTCAATAGGCGTTCTTTAGTTTTCTAATTAGGTCCTATCACATTTATGAGTGACATTTACAATCAACTTCCTTAATTAAGCCTTTTAGGAAATAGAGTTCATTCGTGTAATTTATAGCACAAACACGAATACAGAGCAAGTAATCCTTTTGAGAAACAAGCTCAACAAATTCCTTAATTTATCTTCACGTTAATCTTTGTCTCCTTTCTATACAGGAGAAATTATGTATCCCTTCTGTCCAACAGAAGTATCCCTTCCACCATACAGAAGTCACTGGTCCAAATCACATGCACATAATTTCTATCCATTATGTAGAATAGGATCTTCCAACGCCCTAGACGTAGTCTTCAACTCCGTTCTGGGCTAGGCAAGGGGTGTCCAGAGCTCCACTAACCCCAAGTGACCTAGGAGTGAGACACAACTTCCGTGGTTAGCTTTTTCACCACTCAACCTTCGACTTGTGAATCGACTAGTGCCCTCTCGGGTTGAAACACTGCGTGACCTTAGAGATGATCCAACGGTGCAAAATATCATTCCTTCATTAATCCAATTATGAATCAAACACAACCAAGGCAATCAACCTAATATCATCTTCCAAGAAAACATTCCTTTATTTTCCCATGGCAACTTGTCATCACTAACCCATGCCATGCATTTACCATCAAACACAAGCACTTGTAATAATCATCCAAATTACATCCAACAATCAGTTTAATGCAAAAGCATTTAGGACGTTGTTTGATCAAGCATAAAAAACAATGGTATCCTTTTTCCAAACATTGCAGGAATAGTCACAATAACCTTGCCATCGCATATCTGCTCTTCCCCTTCGGATCAAAGAGCGATTTTATGTAAAATTTACTTAACAGTCTCTTCCTTTGGCTAAGACATGTGTTTAGGGTTCAAACACTATACATGACGTAAGTTCTATAGGTTACTTACATTGATCAATAATCCAACCCTGAATTGGATTGGTGAGAGTCGTAGTTATCAGATGGATTTAACTTTAATCCTTATGATTAATTTCTTGTACTAGCTCTTAGCCAAGCCGTGAAGCAAATATGAAATTGTTCTCATATATCAAGCATGTTATAGGCCTAACGTGTAAATACTTGATAAACTAAGTGCGAGATGATCCTAAGTAACTAGACTCCGACAAGACTTGCATTAAGCTAGAATCTAGTTTTTCTTTATATTTGGGCTTTTAGGCTAAGTACTTTTGAAGTATCCAAACTTTAAACTAGAACTTTCTATTCCCGATTCTTAATATCATATTCTTTTGGCAATTATGCTAGTTGTGACCCTTGACTGTGCTTTAACCTAGCACTTGTATGCACAATCTTCTAATGTCATTCTTTTAGCAACTATAGCGTTCATAACCCTTGACTAATTCCTCCTTGTAATTGCCTATCTGCAAATAGGCAGTACGCAACTAAGTTGGGTTAAAAGGAACAATCGGAATGCCAAATTATAATAATAGGAATAAATTCAAGCTACTCCTTTGCATGAATTGATGCACATACGGAAGTAATATAGCCAACATTGGCAATTCGTACTTGGGTATCCGGAGATGGCTTAACCATACCCAACATTGCATTCGTATTGACGGTAATGCCCTAACCAATGGCTCCACTATCGAACGCGGGATTTCTGTTGGTGTGTGTCATCCTCTGTTTTGGGGCCATACTTTCGGCTTATAAATCTATTTCTCCCTTTCTCTCATTGGAGAGATGGAATGCCAACGACTTCCTTCTATCACCATGGAAGGGATTAAGCTCGCATATAGGAGGGGAAGGGTAAACACGTGTGGCCACCCTCTAAGGAGGGAAAGAGGAGGAGAACTTTCTCAAGGGTTCTCTCTCTCTCTCTCTCTCTTCTCTCTCTCTCTCTCTCTCTCTCTCTCTCTCTCTCTCTCTCTCTCTCTCTCGGTAGCATCAAGCCCCTTCCTCATCATCATCATCATCTTCTTCTCTCTCTTCTTACCTCTCTTTCTTCTTCTTCTTCTTCTTCTCTCTCACTCTCACCCTCTCCCTCTCTCTCTCTTTTTGGCAGCAAGGGGGCTCTCTTACGATAGCAAAAAGGGGGGGAAAGGAAAAAGAGATGGTAATCTTCTCTACCCCTTTACGATGGGGGGGCAGTAAGGTGGCACATGTGTGCCCCTCCCCCTTTCGATCTCATCATCAACTGATCGCTGTCCTTTTCTGCTATCTCATTAACTTGCACTTCAACTCCTTCGTTGCCGTCGTCGTCATCTCCTCCACGTCGTCAGTGTTGGTGTCGTTGTCTCCCTCTTTCTCCACCATGCCGTCAGCTTCCTCCCCTTCATCCTTTCCCTTCCCCCCTCCTCGCCACCTATCATTAGTGGTGACAAGGGGGGGGGAGGGGATTTCGATTAATTTTAAGGGGGAGAAGCTCCCATAGTGGGGATATTACATCCTCTCCCCCTTAGAGAACTCGAGATGTCTTCATCTT
The DNA here is from genome assembly GCF_053477565.2 of Lygodium microphyllum. NCBI lineage: Eukaryota > Viridiplantae > Streptophyta > Polypodiopsida > Schizaeales > Lygodiaceae > Lygodium > Lygodium microphyllum. The sequence continues at coordinate 30,015,305 of NC_141159.1, forward strand.
CGAAAGAAACTGGGGAAGACAAGCATTAATGCGGCTTAAGGCCTATGGGCTAGGATCCACCATGCATCCGCTACGCTACTCGCAATGACTCAAGTAGTGCAACTCATATTATTCGGGTTAACTGTAGTTACAAGAGTACGGTTTATTTCGTTTAGGATATGTCTACGAACCATACATTAATCAATCATGTAGCATTACAAAGTTTTGCTCTGATACCAACTGTAATGTGCCTGCCTATCGGCTATCCAAGCACGTTTTAGCCATCCATCGAGAAACAAATCTAAGCATTATCGCTCGAAAATTTGTACATAGAGTTCATGAATGTCGCTCGTTGCAGGGATATTAAGCGAGATGGGAATAATAAATACTCAAATTAAGATAGATACATGGAGCAAAAGAATGGGTAAGATTCTCATTCCATCAATTTGATATGTTGACATGATAAGGAGAAGTAGAAACATAAATTTCACTTCAAAGTTTGAGAGTATAATTTATCATGAAAGTGTTTTTGTTAGTGTAGATAGAGCACTTCCAAGTAAATGATTACATTTGAGTGCACTCGAAGTCAAAGACTTAACGTTGGATAAGGAGGCTTAGGAAAAATTATTTAAGCTTTATCACAAGTGAGGAAGCTTAACTTTCATCCTGAAGGTATACTTCATGGCCATGCAATTCACCACCTTCTACTACACCTCTCTCTAAATTCAATCCTCCACAAGTTTGGCACGTTAATATTTGATCATCTTACACTATTTGATGAAGACGACCTGCACCATAGAACACAGCTCTGAGTTCCTTGTAGGCTATTGTGGAAGTCTCTGTTAACCTTGCCGAACTTATTAGTCGTCGCCATGCTAAAGGTTTGTCTAGTTTGATGAAGAGGATGGGAAAAAACAAGGTTTTACTTTTTCGTCGGATTAGGGATTGATGCCGGGAGTCAAGGCCACTTTGAAGGAGACGTTTGCACAAGGGCGGTCATTTCATCCCCAACAACTTTGTCTTATCTGCTTAGTCTTCTTCAACTTCTTGTCATCGCTCCCTCATTCATCGACTTTCTCCCTTCGGCTATGTCGTATACACCTTTTCCTTCACACGTCCTGATGCCAGGAGGCATATTCCACGGTGGATTCTGTAAACTTAGATGACCAGGGCTCATACACAAAGAGGATTCTTTGTGCGAGAAGTTGATGGGGACGCCTGTCCTTTTCGGGCGTTTCATTAATTTAGTGTGTACATGGGTGATTCCATAGAGGGTAATTCCGCAAAATGCATATTAAATTAATAAACGTTTATGAGTTTAGAGTGTGCACTCGTAATAAATTAAGGTTAGGATTTATTTCTAACCAGTTGATTTATTTATGTAGCTGAAGACTGCTAGGTATTCACTTTTGTCGGTTTAATTGTATTATTTTACTAACGATTGTGAATGCTTCAGTTGATGTGTAGAGATAGCAGCAATGGCGGAGGAAAGCATTGGAGTCTAGCGAGTATTCGACCTTTGGACTATATTTTGATGGGCGCCACGCCTATATTTTGTTATGTCTATAGAGACATCGATTATTGATTATTATTTTGTATGCGCCTACGCGCCCGGATATGTTATTTCTATTTGGACATTGAGATTGGGCGTGCCAGACTCTATGGGCACCATCCATTAGCTTTATTTTCCTATTTTTGTAGAAAGCAAACTCAAAAGCTAAAAGCTTGTCATATTTTTGTAATTGGGCTATTATTGAGCATGAAGATTGGAAATATACATTAAATACATGCTTTGTGAAGCGCTCACACAAGGCATGGGGGAGATTGAACCCAATTTGTCTCTTGCCTCTTGTCGTGCATGCTTTTACATTGTTTTTTGTGCAAAAAGGTAGAGTTCTTTGTTCTTGGGGACCTTCCGGGATTCACCATGTGAGCATTCTGCGTCCGATCTACGCACAGTGGTATCAGAGCGGAGCAGAGATCAAGAGCTTCCAATCGCTACCAATCTCGGGCGAAGGCGGAGCTCCAGGAACAAACAGGCTCTACAGTCAATCTCATCGCGAACCGTCGATACAGGCAGACTTCTGGCGATCAAGAACCCCTGTTTCCACTGTCAGATCGCGAAGGACCAGGCTCTGCAGGCGGAGGACCACGCATACATCTCCATCATCAAGTCGTGGAGTTACAGAGATAAGCTTCATTAATTTTCTCATTACTTCATTGCAAAAGCTTAAGAGAAAGCTTAAGAAGCTTAAAAGCTTCTAATAATCCTAATCGTGGCCTCAGAAGACCCCCGAAAAATCCGCGCGATGAAAAAACGGACCCCCCCCCACGAAATCGATGCCGCCTGCTAAGTCCTCCATTAAGCTATTAAAGCTGAAGCTTAATCACTAAAGCTTAAGGGTTTCTGCAAGTTACACAGGGCAGACAAGTTGGCAAACTCCAGGTCCCGCACTTTTGAAGTCAAGTTCAGCAAGTTAATTGAAATCAAGTTCTGTAAGTTCTGCAAGTCGGCCCAAGTTCAGCAAGTCAACAACTCTGCAAGTCTGCTAAGTCTGCAACTCTGCAAGTCAGACTAAATCAGAACTGACTAGTGCTTAAAACTCCTAGAAGACTTGTTCGTATGCAAAAACTCTGAACTGGAAAGTTGTTCGCAGCAAGCTGTTCCACCTATCTACAAGTTTGTTGAAGTACTTTCAGCAAACGGATACAGAAATATTGCAGATTTTCTGAAAATATACAAAGAAATACCCAAAAAATACATAGCCTTGTAACCCCGAATTTGAGCTACGCTCATCCCGCTAACCTGATTTTGAGTGAGAAAGGTTTGTTGAGTTTTACAGGATGACTACCCCGCATATGGATGATCCTATGGCTGAAGACGACCTACCTGAGCCTACCATGGAACAAAAGCTGGATCTAATCATGCTACAATTAGAAGAAGAGCGAAGGGCTAGTCAAGCATTGCAAGCGCAATTGACAAAATTACAAAGAGCGTCCACCGATAAAGAAGAACCTCAAGCTGAAGATTTGATTCGACATACCATCGACGCCACTCTTGAAGCACAAACCATTCGCAAGGAATCCAAGATAAGTAAACGAAGTTTCAAGTTTCGCACTTTCAATGGTATACGAGAAGGAAAGACTGTTTTATCATTCATTAGCCAGTTTAATGACTATTTCCATGAGGAAACTTATCCTGAAAAAGATAAAATCAAGTGTGTTACTAATCATCTGATAGACAGAGCATCACTTTGGTGGACTGTAGTCCGCAAGAGCATAGAATGTCCTGCTACTTGGGAAGATTTCAAGAAGAAGTTCATGCAAAATTTCCTTCCACCGCAATTTCATGAGAAGGCTATCAAGCAATGGGATTTACTTCAACAGCGAGATCATGAGCCTATTCCACAATATACAGAGCGTTTTTGGAATGCACTCCTACAGCTACGCATGCTTGAAGACGTACCAGAGACGACACATAAGCGGAAGTATATGTCTGGACTTCTTGGACATTACTACGCTGAAGTGAACATGTTCAAGCCTGCTACCCTTGAAGACGCCATCTCCTTAGCTCACGACACTGAAGATAAGTTACGCGGAAGAGATAGACGACCACAGCAATTCCAAGCCAACGGTAATTATGGATCTAAACAATTCAATTCCAATTTTAGAAGGTTTAATCCAGGTCGTTTCTCATCACCATCTTTCCGCAAGAATTGGCCTAAACCACCTGCATTACCATCCACTGTCAATCCAAATCCTAAGCCTATTCCACAAGAAAATCCAAATGTACCCAGACTTTCAGCCATTGCAAATAATGTAAGCAAAGCCAAGCCAATAGTATGCTACAAGTGTCACCAGCCAGGGCATCTCGCAGCAAATTGTAATTCAAAGAAGCCACTAGCACATATCAACTACCTTGGAGCCATGGACGAAGACGAGCATGAGGATATGCCGGATTTCACTGAAGATGAGGATGATCTTACTACTACTTCCGACACTTTACCAGGTATGCCTACTCTACATTCATTGTTGACTATGAAATGTATGGTGCATGGAAAAGAAAGAACTATATTGCATGATGATGGTAGTACCCATGACTTTATTTCAACAAAATTGGTAAAGGAATTAAAATTGCATACAGTACCTACGCATTATCGCATAAAAGCTACATTTTTAGGCACTAGGTACAATGGCACACAAGAAGTACAAGATTTAGAAATTCAAATTGGTCCATATATTGAAAGAAGAAATTTCTTAGTTGTCCCATTACAGTCAAGCGACATTATTCTAGGAATGCCATGGAGACACCAGCATAATCCAAATATAGATTATTCCACACACACAATGAATATTAATTTTCAAGGAAAATCTATTACATTATATGGTATGCATGCATCTCATATTTTTCCACTGCTTTCGCATACTCAAGCAAAACTTGCACTACACAAGAATACTAAATCATATCTCATTTGGGTGAATGAATTGCACGCAAAGGAAAATCATATGCACCCTAGGCATAAGGAATTTCTTGCATATTTTAAGGACTGTTTTGTAGAAGACCTACCACCAGGTTTACCACCATCACGTCCAGAAGACCATAAGATTGATTTAATTCCTGGCACACAACCACCTTGCAAAGCACCATATAGGCACAATCAAATAGAGCAAAAAGAAATCCAGAGTCAAGTTGAAGAATTACTAAATAGAGGCTTAATTCGACCTAGCAGTTCCCCATTCGGTGCACCTGTGCTCTTAGTCAAGAAAAAGAATAATACCTATCGTATGTGTATTGAGTACCGAGCATTAAATAAGATCACTGTAAAGAATAGGTATCCTATACCTAGAGTTGATGACCTTATGGACAAACTGCAAGGATCTTCTATATTTAGTAAAATTGACCTTAAGTCTGGATATCATCAGGTGAGGCTAGATAGATCCGACATATTTAAGACTGCATTCAGGACACAGTTTGGCCATTACGAATTCTTAGTCATGCCATTCGGATTAACTAATGCACCTGCTACTTTCAGTAGAATGATAAACCGTATCTTTCTGAAATATCAGTATTGTGTGATTGTTTTCTTTGATGATATTTTGGTGTTCAGTCAAAGTGAAAAAGAGCATTATGAGCATTTATCATTAGTTTTTCAATTACTGAAAGAAAATCAATTGTTTGCAAATCCTGACAAGAGTGAATTCTTTAAGACAGAAATAGAATATCTAGGTCATATTGTATCAAAAGAAGGAATTAAAGTTGATCCTAAGAAAATTGATGCAATATTGCATTGGCCTATTCCTAAAAATGTACATGAATTACGCTCATTCCTTGGTCTTACTAGTTTCTATAGGAAGTTTGTACGTAATTTTTCCTTACTTGCTTTACCATTAACAAAACTTCTTAAGAAAGGAATTGTTTATCAATGGACTGAAACTCAGCAGAAATCCTTTGATTTACTGAAACGTGCATTAACCAATGCCCCTGTTCTACAATTGCCTGACTTTAACAGACCATTCTTTCTAGTTGTGACCGATGCTAGCGGATCAGGAATAGGAGCCGTATTAATGCAAGACAACCATCCAATAGCATATTCTAGTTCTAAGCTGAAACCCTCTGAGCTCAAATATTCCACTTATGACAAGGAACTATTAGCAGTTGTACAAGCATTAAAACAATGGAAGCATTATTTAATGGGTTCAGAATTCATGATAAAGACCGACCAGCAAAGCATTAGACATCTACTTAGCCAACCCCAAATTTCTGACCGTCATATCAAATGGGCTTCCTTCATTCAAAGCTTTCATCCTATCATTCAATACCAACCTGGAAAAGAAAATGTAGTTGCTGATGCATTGAGTAGAAGACCTGCAATTCATAATATTTCTATCATATCTTTTGATTCTTTGATTGCTATGAAAGATACATATCACCAGGATATTACTTTTCATTCTGATTGGCAAAAATTAGTTCAACATAATTTCATTCCTGTTGATTCATTATCATATAATGATGGATTTATGTTTTTTGAAAAGAGACCGTGTGTTACTATTCCATTCCGTTCTTTTGTTTTGAATGAAATTCATTGTCCCCCATATCAAGGTCATAGAGGTATCATATCTACATTACGCATGTTAACTGAAGATTTTTATTGGCCGCATATGGATGCAGATGTATCTAATTTCGTTTTTGAATGTTTGATTTGTCAAAGAATAAAGAGACATCATGGTAAACAGTATGGATTACTAATGCCTTTGTCTATTCCATCTAAACCTTGGGAACATATTTCTATGGATTTTATTACTGGTTTACCAAATACTAAATCTAACCATGACATGATTTGGACAATTGTAGATAGATTTAGTAAGCAAGCATATTTCATTGCATGTAAGAAAACTTTAACAGCATCACAAGCAGCACAGTTATTTTTGAAAACTGTTTTTACTAACCATGGATTGCCAAAAGTGATTATTTCAGATCATGATTCTAGATTTTGTAATAATTTTTGGATTACACTGTTTGCAAATCTAGGCACAAAGATTGATTTCTCATTTGCATTTCATCCAGAAACAAATGGACAAACAGAAGCCACAAATAGTACCATTTTAGATCTTTTACGTGCATATACTATCTCTAAACCTCAGACATGGGATACTCATTTACATTTATTACAGTTTGCATATAACAATACACCGCACACATCTACAAAGAAAGCACCTTTTGAAGTTATTTATGGATATAGATTATCTACACCTGTTGCATCTTTGTCTAATAGAATTCAGAGTGCTGATGATATTGCTACTATGCATAATAGTATTTTTGATGAGGTTAAGGATATGATTGCTAAAGCCCAACAATCATATACCAAACAAGCCAACAAGAAAAGACAAGCCATGAATTTCAAAGTTGATGATTATGTTTGGCTTAGAATAGAAAAGCGTAGACTGCAAAGTGTAGATAGACATCCAGTGGTCAAATTAGCTCCTAGATTCTATGGACCATTTAGAATCATTCATAAGATTAATGACAATGCATTCAAGTTAGAATTACCATCTCATTGGAAAATTCATAATACATTTCATATTAGTTTATTGAGACCATTTAGAGGCCAATTACCTATCCACCCTGTTTATAAAAACCCACCTTTATTAGAAGAAGAGACTGAAATACTTGAACCAGAAGCCATCATAGACACTGACTACATGACCACTAGAACTGGCCGAAGGTATTCTAGATATCTAGTAAAATTCAAGAACCATCATGTAGAGGAAGCACAATGGATGCACGCTAGAGACATAAATGCTTTCCCCACTCTGTTAGCTCCACATTGAGCTAATAGCAATTGAGGTCAATTGCTATCCCACCCCGGGGGTATGATGCCAGGAGGCATATTCCACGGTGGATTCCGTGAGGTTTTACGGTGGATTCTGTAAACTTAGATGACCGGGGCTCATACACAAAGAGGATTCTTTGTGCGAGAAGTTGATGGGGACGCCTATCCTTTTCGGGCGTTTCATTAATTTAGTGTATACATGGGTGATTCCATAGCGGGTGATTCCGCAAAATGCATATTAAATTAATAAACGTTTATGAGTTTAGAGTGCGCACTCGTAATAAATTAAGGTTAGGATTTATTTCTAACCAGTTGATTTATTTATGTAGCTGAGGACTGCTAGGTATTCACTTTTGTCGGTTTAATTGTATTATTTTACTAACGATTGTGAATGCTTCAGTTGATGTGTAGAGATAGCAGCAATGGCGGAGGAAAGCATTGGAGTCTAGCGAGTATTCGACCTTTGGACTATATTTTGATAGGCGCCACGCCTATATTTTGTTATGTCTATAGAGACATCGATTATTGATTATTATTTTGTATGCGCCTACGCGCCCGGATATGTTATTTCTATTTGGACATTGAGATTGGGCGTGCCAGACTCTATGGGCACCGTCCATTAGCTTTATTTTCCTATTTTTGTAGAAAGCAAACTCAAAAGCTAAAAGCTTGTCATATTTTTGTAATTGGGCTATTATTGAGCATGAAGATTGGAAATATACATTAAATACATGCTTTGTGAAGCGCTCATACAAGGCATGGGGGAGATTGAACCCAATTTGTCTCTTGCCTCTTGTCGTGCATGCTTTTACATTGTTTTTTGTGCAAAAAGGTAGAGTTCTTTGTTCTTGGGGACCTTCCGGGATTCACCACGTGAGCATTCTGCGTCCGATCTGTGCACCACGTCCTTAGCAATCTTCCTTCTCGCCCTTACACTTGTCCTTCATCATCTTCGTTTCTTTCTTTGCCAGTCCTTCTTCTATTAGCCATTGTCCCCTTACCACCTTCTTCGTTGTCATTAAGGTCTTCTACAGGTTTCGTCACTGATAGTTTGTTGTCGCAGGAGCTTGCTAATCTCCTCCTTGTCATCTTTTCCAAGCTCGTCGAAGCCGTCTACTCGTCTTCATCAGCAATAACTGCTTCTTCTGCTTTGTCTTCCGTCTCGTCAACTTCAGCTCGTTGTTGCTTCTCCCCCCCCCCCCCCCCTCAGTGAGATCAAAGCCTCTTGTGCTTTTATAGATAAAACTCTGTGGCTCCCCATGAGAAGGAATGTAATTTTTCGTCGAGCCAGGCTGGAGCTTTTTCCTCAAAAAGCTTAAGAATATGCTTTTGCTATTCTTCTTTGTGGCTAACCTGGCTATCAATTCTTACATCAAGAATTCCACCTCATGAATGATGTCTTTCCTCTTCTTTTCATAACAACAAAAGCTTCTTTTGATCACTAATGGTGTGCTTTAAAGTACAGGTCTGCGGTATCCTGCGTACGATCCAGAAAAGTGCTATTTACACCACATGCCCTTGTGATTAACAAAATACCACCTATCATTGCCCACAATAATTGCCATTGTTTCACATTCCGCTGTCTGTCAAAAAGGAACTGGTTGTCAAGTTTCATGTCCTTTTTGGTGATTTCCTTTATCATCACTTATTGAACTGTAATTCAGCACTCATCTTCATCAAGTCACCATTTCGTCGACAGAATTGTTTTTATTGTCCGATACCTCTTTGTAGTAGTCTTCTCAATCCACAAAGAGATGAGGTAGCTGATCAAGTCTTTCAACCTCCTCTCATCAAGGTTTTTTCCTATTCTTCTTTTTTGATAGAAACCTTTTAGCTTCATCAAAAGGACACATAGATGCAATTGAAAGAATCATTCAACCACATCCAATGTGTGTCATCATTGCAACTTATAGCAATCCAAGTAGAGCATTGTAGAATATCTCTTCTCATCTTAGTGTGTGAGAGTGCTTTAAACAACATCCATATCTCATACAAGAATTGCCTTCACATTGGATTAAGCTGTCCCTTGTATATTCCAACTTATTCATTATTCTCCATATGCCTTCTTTCATAAACTCCATTATGAAGTACACACCCTTGGAGTCTTCAAAACATACATTCTCTTCGTATGAACCTGTTTTTCATGCAATTTGCCCTAGCAAGATTATTCTATGTAATGGAACTTTGTGCCCAAATACTCATGCAGTTTGCAATTAGAATCCATGCTATGCAATCAATTGATCGATGCTCCCACAAAAAAATTTATGAATGCATTGAAGAAATTGTGCCTAGCCTAACTACATGTGCTCATGTGTCATGCAAATGCAAACACAAAAGAAACACACAATAGAAAATAAACTCATAATGATGCTGATTAAAGAGTCCAAAATCTTGGCAGAAAATTCTGCCTTCAGGTTTATAGTGGTAGACACACAGCATCACAACAGTGTCGCTGCCCGGCATTCCCATGGAATGTTCTGGGGTTTGTTGCCTAGGGTTTCCCGAGTCCACCTCACAACAGAACATTCGCGGCCAAGAACCCACTAGGATCGACTTGAAATCTGGGTTTCTAGGTGTCAAGGTCTCTCGAAAACATTCTAGCGTCGGGTTTTGGACATCCTACTTTATGTAGAGATACCGAATTCAAAGCAGATCCATGTCACACTTGGTTCAAGGAGAATGGGAAAAGAGAGGGATGCGCCGCTCAACCTCTCTGCCCGTAGGGCATAGTCCCATTCTGGTCCCCTAAAACGGCATGAATTGGGTTCTAACCTATCAATACCTAAAGGTCGAATGTCGGTAAAACCTTGTGAGAAGCCTCTTGGTTCTTTGGGACCACCTTGCCATAGGATAGACCTTTCATCCACCCGCTTCCCTCAATAGGCATTCTTTAGTTTTCTAATTAGGTCCTATCACATTTATGAGTGATATTTACAATTAGCTTCCTTAATTAAGCCTTTTAGAGAACATACTTCGTTCGCGTAATTTATGGCACAAACACGAATATAGAGTAAGCAATCCTTTTCACAAACAAGTTCAAACAAATTCCTTAATATATCTTCACGTTAATCTTTGTCTCCTGCCCATATAGGAGAAATTATGTATTCCTTCTTTTGTCCAACAGAAGTACCTCATCTATCCTACAGAAGTAACTGGTCCAAATCACATGGCACCATAAGTTCCATCCATTATCTAGAATAGGATCTTCGAATGCCCTAGACATTGGGCTCACGACAATCTTCAACTCCGTTCCGGACTAAGCAAGGGGTGTCCAGAGCTCCACTGACCCCAAGTGACCTAAGAGTAAGACAACTTCCGTGGTTGGCCTTTTCACCACTCGACCTTCGGCCCGTGAATCGAGCAGTGCCCTCTCGAGTTGAAACGCAACGTGACCTTGGAGATGATCCACCTGCGCAAAATATCCTACCTTAATTAATCCAATTATGAATCAAACACAATCAAGGCAATTAGCCTAATATCATCTTCCAAGAAAACATTCATTTATTTTCCCATGGCAACTTGTCGTCACTAACCTTTGCCATGCATTTACCATCAAACACAAGCACTTGGAATAATCATCCAAATCACATCCAACAATCAGTTTAATGCAAAAGCATTTAGGACGTTGTTTGATAAATCATAAAAAACAATGGTATCCTTTTTTCAAACATTGTAGGAATAGTTGCGATAACCTTGCCATCGCATATATGCTTGCCCCCTTCAGATCAAAGAGCAATTCTATGTAAATTTTATTTAACACTCCCTTCCTTTGGCTAAGACATGTGTTAAGGTTCAAACACTATACATGACGTAAGTTCTATAGGTTACTTACATTGATCAATGATCCAACCTTGAATTGGATTGGTGAAAGTTATAGTTATCAGACGTTAATCCTTATGATTAATTTCTTATACTAGCTCTTAGCCAAGCTGTGAAACAAACAGGAAATTGTTCTCATATATCAAGCATGTTATAGGCCTAACATGTAAATACTTGATAAACTAAGTGCGAGATGATCCCAAGTAACTAGACTTCGACAAGCCTTGCATTGAGCTAGAATCTAGTTTTTCTTAATATTTGGGCTTTTAGGCTAAGCACTTTTGAAGTATCCAAACTGTAAACTAGAACTTTCTATTCCCGATTCTTAATGTCATATTCTTTTGGCAATTATGCTAGTTGTAACCCTTGACTGTGCTTTAACCTAGCACTTGTATGCACAATCTTCTAATGTTGTTCTTTTAGCAACTATACCATTCATAACCCTTGACTAATTCCTCCTTGTAATTGCACTATCAGCAAATAGGACGTATGCAACTAAGTTGGGTTAAAAGGAACAATCGGAATGCCAAATTATAATAATAGGAATAAGTTCAAGCTACTTCTTTGCATGAATTCATGCACATACCGAAGTGATATAGCCTATGACTCATGAATAGGGAAGATGGCAATTTGTACATGGGTATTCAGAGATGGCTTAACCATACCCAACGTTGCATTCGTATTGACGGTAACGCCATGACTGGTGGCTCCACTGTCGATGGATGCGGGATTTCTATTGGTGCGTGTCATCCTCTATTTTGGGACCATACTTTCAGCTTGTAAATCTCTTTTTCTCTTTCTCTCGTTGGAGAGATGGTGTGCAAGTGACTTCCTCCTATTGCAATGGAAGGGGTTAATCTCATGGATAGGAGGGGAAGGGTAAATGCGTGTGGCTACCCTCTAAGGAGGGGAAGAGGAGGAGAACCCTCTCAAGGGCTCTCTCTCTCTCTCTCTCTCTCTCTCTGTGTAGCATCAAGGCCCTTCCTCTTCTTCTTCTTCTTCTTCTTCTTCTCTCTCTTCTTACCTCTCTTTCTTCTTCTTCTTCTTCTTCTTCTTCTTCTTCTCACCTCTCCCTCTCTCCCCTCTCTCTCTCTTTCACTCTCACTCTCACTCTCACCCTCACTCTCTCCCTCTCCCTCTCCCTCTCTCTCTCTTTCTGGCAGCAAGGGGGCTCTTTCTCACGACAGCAAAAAGGGGGGGGAATGAAAAAAGAGGTGGTAATCTCCTCTACCCCTTTAAGATTGGGGGGGGGGGTTATTATTGGGGGGGAGAAATAGATAGTGGGAGAGAGTGAAGTGGCACACGTGTGCCCCTCCCCCTTTCGATCTCATTGTCAACTGATCGTCATCCTCTTTTGCCATCCCGCCGTCATCTTGCACTTCAACTCCTTCTTTGTTGTCGTCGTCATCATCTCCTCCATGTCGTCAGTGTTGGCGCAGTTGTCTCCTTCTTTCTCCACCACGTCGTCAGCTTCCTCCCCTTCATCCTTTCCCTTCCCCCCCTCCTCACAGCTTGTCGCGTTGGTGATGACAAGGGGGGGGAGGGGGGGTGGTTCTCGTGCGGGGATATTACAAAGGAATTCTTGGTAATCCTCATTACAAGCCCAACTCTCATCAGTCATTTCAATCCCTATCCATCTCAAGAAATCCTCATTATCATCTCATATGTAATGTCTGCAAATGATAAGGTCATATAGAAAAGAACTGTTGACAAAAAAATATATTCAACAAACATCACTCAAAAGGGCAAGCTCATTTTGTTGGCATTGACAAATATGACACATAAGATCAACCAGAAACTATCATTAGCCTAGCCACAAGTGTTTAGATACCTCACTCCTCAAACTCAAAAGAAGAATATGAAAGGTGAGAAGGATCGAAGCTTGCACGCGAGCTATGGCGGGAGAGCAAGAGCAAGAAAGAGAGAGACAAAAAATGGGAACTCCAACAGTCACAATGTGTGACCGGGCCTTTCTTTATTCAAACTGTCACTAAAAGAATAAAGAATAAAGTGACGTGACAGGCGCCCGCCACCTGCAGTGTGTAGTGGTGGGTACTGTCAGTGTAGTAATACATGGGGTGGCACGGCGGAGGCGCCTTTACCCCCAACAACCTCCCACTTAAAGGCGAATCTGCCCTAGTGAGAGAGAAAAGAAAAAAGAAAAGACAGTACAAATGTACATAGGTACAAGGGATGAGGAAAGGTGACATCTCATCCAACGCCCATCAACCTCCTGAGGAAGGCAAAGCGCTCAGTAGTGAGGCTCTTTGTGAGCAGATCTGCAGGATTCTCGTCAGTGGAGATCTTGACAAGGTCAACAGACCTGTCTTCCACGACACCACGTATGAAGTGATACCTCACCTCAATGTGTTTCGTCTTGGCATGGAAGACTGGATTCTTAGCCAACTGAATGGCACTCATAGAATCCGAATGCAGTGTAGGTGTAGCATCAATCCCAAGGTCAGCAACTAGACGGCCTAACCATATGGCCTCCTTGCAAGCCTCAGTGGCTGCAACATACTCGGCCTCAGTGGTAGACAAAGCCGTACACTTCTGAACCCTGGACATCCAAGAGACAGCCCCTCCAGCATAGGTGAATACATAGCCAGAAGTGGACTTCCTACTATCTGCATGTCCTGCATAATCGGAGTCAGTGTACCCCACGACCCCTGTATCCTGGCTGCCATAGCAAATACACATATCTACTGTGCCCTTCAGGTACCTCATGATACCCTTCACGGCATCCCAATGTCTGCTGCCAGATGTAGCCATATAGCGTGCCACAACACCAACTGCATGCGCAATATCTGGACGAGTGGCTATCATGGCATACATCAAACTGCCCACGGCTGAAGCATAAGGGATCTTGGCCATCTCGGCCCTCTGCTCATCTGTCTACGGACAATCGGCCTGTGATACCTTCACATAAGAAGGTAATGGACAGCCAATAGGCTTTACGTCCTGCATGCGGAAGCGCTCAAGGACTTTATGAATGTACTCTCGCTGTGAGAGATACAAAAGCCCCTGATGCCTATCACGCTTAATACGCATCCCAAGTATATGTGAGGCCTGTTTCAAATCTTTCATCTCAAAGCTCTTCTTCAGCTGAGATTTAAGAGCATCTAGCTCATCATGAGCTTTCCCTGCTATCAACATATCATCAACATAGAGTACCAAGATAAGCAAACTGCCATCACGGGCTTTCTTCGTGGAAAGACACGAATCCATAGCACTCCTACTGTAGCCCTGTGACTGCATAAAGGCATCAAACTTATGATACCATTCCCTAGGTGCCTGCTTCAAGCCATACAAGCTCTTCTTCAACTTGCACACTAGGTGCTCCCTGCCAGGTTTTGCAAAGCCCTTAGGCTGATCCATATAAATCTCATCATGCAAGTCCCCATGTAGAAAAGCCGTCTTGACATCCATATGATATAGATCTAAGTCAAGCTGTGCAACCAAAGCCAAGACTAAGCGCAGGGTGGTCATCTTAACCACAGGAGAGAAGACCTCATCAAAGTCCACACCATGTTCCTGCTTAAAACCCTTTGCTACCAATCTAGCCTTGTATGCCGGCTTGGGGTGTCCAGGGGTACTTTTCAGCTTGTACACCCACTTGCATGGCAAAGCCTTCTTGCCCTTAGGCAAGGCAACCAAATCCCAAGTTTCATTCTTATGCAGGGAGTCTATCTCAGACTGCATATCCCTCTCCCAGGAGTGACTGTCACCCCTGCGTATAGCCTCATCATAAGTGAAAGGCTCTCCTGCATCTGTAACCAAAACATAATGCATAGAGGGCTGAAATCTGTCAGGTGGACGTCTGTCTCTAGCAAACCGTCTCATCGCAGGCTCTGCTGCCTGTCTAACTGCCTGTCCAACACCTTGGCCCTGTGGAGGAACTGCTGTAGGCTGTACTACTGGCTGTGCTGGACCTCTAGGCTCCTCCTAAAAGATCACTCTGCAGATCTCAACCACCTTCTCAGGCTGCCTGTGCATCTTGTCTTCATGGAAGACGACATCATGGCTGCGTACTATTTTCCGTGCCTGCGGATCCCATAGGCGATAGCCCATCTCTCCTGACTCACCATAGCCAAGGAATATGCATTTAATGCTCTTTGGATCCAATTTACTCCTCTTGTCCTTGGGCACATGGAAGAATGCCTCACATCCAAAGACACGGAGATGCGCATAAGAGGGTGGCTTACCAGCCCAAACTTCCTCTGCAACCTGGAAATCCAATCCACTGGAAGGCGATCGGTTTATGACATGCACTGCCATACTAACTGCCTTAGCCCAAAAACTCTGTGGTAGGCCTGCATGGCTAAGCATAGAGCGGACACGCTCCTGAATAGTCCTGTTCATGCGCTCAGCCAAACCATTCTGGGTGGGGGTGTAAGGGGCGGTCAACTGACGCTTAATACCCCTGTCATCACAAAACTACTCAAAAGCACGTGAGACATATTCTCCCCCATTGTCAGTCCTAAGGCATTTCAGCCTATACCCAGTCTGGTTCTCAACAAGAGCAAGCCAACGCTGAAAGACTGCCAAGACATCGGACTTCTGCTTTATGGGATAAGCCCACACTTTCCTAGAAAAATCATCAATGAAGGTAACGAAGTACTTCGCGCCACCCATAGACATGCAAGGCATAGGCCCACAAACATCGGAATGCACCAATGCCAAGGGCTCACTCATGCGTGGCCTACCCGATTTCTTATGCGTAGACCTATTCTGCTTACCATAAAGACAATGATCACACGAGTCAAAACATGCATAATCCAAAGGCAGAAGATACTGCAAACCAGATAACATTTTCATTCCCTTCAAAGACATGTGCCCTAAACGAGCATGCCAAAGTGATACATGTGGGATAGAACCCACTGCCAAAACATGGTCAACTGAGGATCCAGATACAACAAGAGGATAGAGGCTGCCAGACTTGCCGCCTCTAGCAAGCACAAGTCTGCCACGAGTAATCTTCCAGGCAGAATCCCCAAAACATACATGAAATCCTACATCATCCAGCTGTCCTGCAGACATAAGACTACGTGTAAGCACAGGTACATGACGTACATCCCTAAGCAAAAATGAACTGCCAGTGGAAAACTGCAACTAAATATCACCCATGCCCACAATGTCAAGAGACCTGTCGTCTCCAAGTCTAACTGATCCAGATACAGTACGGTAAGAGTGAAACCACTCACGGTAAGGCGTCACATGGAAGGACGCACCTGAATCCAATAACCAGCACTGTGCATACATACTAGATGTCTCAGTCAAGTGTGAAGCATCAGAAGAACTAGCTGCAAGTATAAACTCATCACCACCATCGGACTCCTCAGTCTGCGTGACATTAATTTTCTCAATCTTGACGCTGGACTTCGCAGGTACTATGCTGCGATCAGAGGACTTCTCCTGCACTTTATCTTTCCCCTTATCCTTGCGCTTCTCATTGTGCAACTCATGACACTGTGGTCTAATATGGCCCTTTTTCCCACAATGATGACAAGTGACATTTGCATTGTTCCCACGCGACTTACTACGCGACTTGCCACGAGATTTAGACCGACCCTTCTGCGAGTCACGGCCTCGGCCATTACCATGGTCATACTTGTCATTCTGGTGCGCAGATCGGACGCAGGTAGCTCACGTAGTGAATTCCCAAAGGTCCCCAAGAACAAAGCACTCTACTTTTTAGCACAAAAACCAATGAGAAAGCAAGCACGACATGAGACAAGAGACAAATTGGGTTGAATCTCCCCCATGCCTTGTGTGAGCGCTTCACAAAGCATGTATTTAATATATATTTTCAATCTTTTTGCTCAAAAATAGCCCAATTACAAAAATATACAAGCTTTTAGCTTTTGAGTTTGCTTTCTACCAAAAATAGGAAAATAAAGCTAATGGACGGTGCCCAAAGAGTCTGGCACGCCCAATCTCAATGTCCAAATAAAAATAACATATCCAGGCGCATAAGCGCATACAAAATAATAATAAATAGTCGATGTCTCTATAGACATAATCAAAATATAGGCGTGGCGCCTATCAAAATATATCCAAAGGTCGGAAACCCGCTAGACTCCAATGCTTTCCTCCGCCACTCCTGCTATCTCTACACATCAACTGAAGCATTCACAATCGTTAGTAAAATAACACAATTAAACCGACAAAAGTGAATACCTAGCAGTCTTCAGCTACATAAATAAATCAACTGGTTAGAAATAAATCCTAACCTTAATTTATTACGAGTGCGCACTCTAAACTCATAAACGTTTATTAATTTAATATGCATTTTGCGGAATCACCCGCTATGGAATCACCCATGTACACACTAAATTAATGAAACGCCCGAAAAGGACAGGCGTCCCCATCAACTTCTCGCACAAAGAATCCTCTTTGCGTATGAGCCCCGGTCATCTAAGTTTACGGAATCCACCGTAAAACCTCACGGAATCCACCGTGGAATATGCCTCCTGGCATCATACCCCCGGGGTGGGATAGCAATTGACCTCAATTGCTATTAGCTCAATGTGGAGCTAACAGAGTGGGGAAAGCATTTAGGTCTCTAGCGTGCATCCATTGTGCTTCTTCTACAGGATGGTTCTTAAATTTCACTAGATATCTAGAATACCTTCGGCCAGTTCTAGTGGTCATGTAGTCAGTATCTATGATGGCTTCTGGTTCAAGGATTTCAGTCTCTTCTTCTAGTAAAGGTGGGTTTTCATAGACAGGGTGGATAGGTAATTGTCCTCTAAATGGTCTCAACAAACTAATATGAAAGGTATTATGAATTTTCCAATGAGATGGCAGTTCTAACTTGAATGCATTGTCATTAATCTTATGAATGATTCTAAATGGTCCGTAGAATCTAGGGGCTAATTTAACAACTGGATGTCTATCTACACTTTGCAGTCTACGCTTTTCTATTCTAAGCCAAACATAATCATCAATTTTGAAATTCATGGCTTGTCTTTTCTTGTTGGCTTGTTTGGTATATGATTGTTGGGCTTTAGCAATCATATCCTTGACCTCATCAAAAATAGTGTTATGCATAACAGCAATATCATCGGCACTTTGTATTCTATTAGACAAAGATGCAACAGGTGTAGATAATCTATGTCCATAAATAACTTCAAAAGGTGCTTTCTTTGTAGATGTGTGAGGTGTATTATTATATGCAAACTGTAATAAATGTAAATGAGTATCCCATGTTTGAGGTTTAGAGATAGTGTATGCACGTAAAAGATCTAGAATAGTGCTATTTGTGGCTTCTGTTTGTCCATTTGTTTCTGGATGAAATGCAGATGAGAAATCAATCTTTGTGCCTAGATTTGCAAACAGTGTAATCCAGAAATTATTACAAAATCTAGAATCTCTATCTGAAATAATCACTTTCGGCAATCCATGGTTAGTAAAAACAGTTTTCAAAAATAATTGTGCTGCTTGTGATGCTGTTAAAGTTTTCTTACATGCAATGAAATATGCTTGCTTACTAAATCTATCTACAATTGTCCAAATCATGTCATGGTTAGATTTAGTATTTGGTAATCCAGTAATGAAATCCATAGATATATGTTCCCAAGGTTTAGATGGAATAGATAAAGGCATTAATAACCCATACTGTTTACCATGATGTCTTTTTATTCGTTGACAAATCAAACATTCAGAAACAAAATTAGACACATCTGCATCCATATGCGCCCAATAAAAATCTTCAGTTAACATGCGTAATGTAGAAATGATACCTCTATGACCTTGATATGGGGGACAATGAATTTCATTTAAAACAAAAGATCGGAATGGAATAGTAACACACAGTCTCTTTTCAAAGAACATGAATCCATCATTATATGATAATGAATCAATAGGAATGAAATTATTGTGAACTAATTTTTGCCAATCAGAATGAAAAGTAATATCCTGGTTATAGGTGTCTTTCATAGCAATCAAAGAATCAAAAGATATGATAGAAATGTTATGAATTGCAGGTCTTCTACTTAATGCATCGGCAACTACATTTTCTTTTCCAGGTTGGTATTGAATGATAGGATGGAAACTTTGAATGAATGAAGCCCATTTGATATGGCGGTCAGAAATTTGGGGTTGGCTAAGTAGATGTCTAATGCTTTGCTGGTCGGTCTTTATCATGAATTCTGAACCCATTAAATAATGCTTCCATTGTTTCAATGCTTGTACAACTGCTAAGAGTTCCTTGTCATAGGTGGAATATTTAAGCTCTGAGGGTTTCAGCTTAGAACTAGAATATGCTATTGGATGATTATCTTGCATTAACACAGCTCCTATTCCTGATCCGCTAGCATCGGTCACAACTAAAAAGAATGGTCTGTTAAAGTCAGGCAATTGTAGAACAGGGGCATTGGTCAATGCATGTTTAAGTAAATCAAAGGATTTCTGCTGGTTTTCAGTCCATTGATAAACAATGCCTTTCTTAAGAAGTTTGGTCAGTGGTAAAGCAAGTAATGAGAAATTACGTACAAACTTCCTATAGAAACTAGCAAGACCAAGGAATGAGCGTAATTCATGTACATTTTTAGGAATAGGCCAATGCAATATTGCGTCAATTTTCTTAGGATCAACTTTTATTCCTTCTTTTGATACAATATGACCTAGATATTCTATTTCTGTTTTAAAGAATTCACTCTTGTCAGGATTTGCAAACAATTGATTTTCTTTCAGTAATTGAAAAACTAATGATAAATGCTCGTAATGCTCTTTTTCACTTTGACTGAACACTAAAATATCATCAAAGAAAACAATCACACAATATTGATATTTTAGAAAAATACGGTTCATCATTCTACTGAAAGTAGCAGGTGCATTAGTTAATCCGAATGGCATAACTAAGAATTCGTAATGGCCAAACTGTGTTCTGAATGCAGTCTTAAATATGTCGGATCTATCTAACCTCACCTGATGATATCCAGATTTAAGGTCAATTTTACTAAATATAGAAGATCCTTGCAGTTTGTCCATAAGGTCGTCAACTCTAGGTATAGGATACCTATTCTTTACAGTGATCTTATTTAATGCTCGGTAGTCAATACACATCCGATAAGTATTATTCTTTTTCTTGACTAAGAGCACAGGTGCACCGAATGAAGAACTGCTAGGTCGAATTAAGCCTCTATTTAGTAATTCTTCTACTTGAGTCTGGATTTCTTTTTGCTCTATTTGATTGTGCCTATATGGGGCTTTGCAAGGTGGTTGTGTGCCAGGTATTAGGTCAATCTTATGGTCTTCTGGACGTGATGGAGGTAAACCTGGTGGTAGGTCTTCTGCAAAACAATCCTTAAAATATGCAAGAAATTGCTTATGCCTAGGGTGCATATGAGTTTCTTTTGCGTGCAATTCATTCACCCAAATGAGATATGATTTAATGTTCTTGCGTAGTGCACGTTTTGCTTGAGTATGCGAAAGCAGTGGAAACATATGAGATGCATGCATACCAAATAATGTAATAGATTTGCCTTGAAAATTTATATTCATTGTGTGTGTGGAATAATCTATATTGGGATTATGTTGGTGTCTCCATGGCATTCCTAGAATAATGTCGCTAGACTGTAATGGGACAACTAAGAAATTTCTTCTTTCAATATATGGACCAATTTGAATTTCTAAATCTTGAACTTCTTGTGTGCCATTGTACCTAGTACCTAAAAATGCAGCTTTTATGCGATAATGCGTAGGTACAGTATGCAATTTTAATTCCTTTACCAATTTTGCTGAAATAAAGTCATGCGTACTACCGTCATCATGCAATACAGTTCTTTCTTTTCCATGCACCATACATTTCATAGTCAACAATGAATGTATAGTAGGCATACCTGGTAAAGTGTCGGAAGTAGTAGTAGGATCATCTTCTTCTTCAGTGAAATCCGGCATATCCTCATGCTCTTCTTCGTCCATAGCTCCAAGGTAGTTGATATGTGCTGATGGCTTCTTTGAATGACAATTTGCTGCGAGATGGCCTGGCTGGTGACACTTGTAGCATACGATAGGCTTGGCTTTGGTCACATTATTTGCAATGGCTGGGAGTCTGGGTATATTTGGATTTGCTTGTTGGATAGGCTTAGGATTTGGATTGACAGTGGATGGTAATGCAGGTGGTTTAGGCCAATTCTTGCGGAAAGATGGTGATGAAAAACGTCCTGGATTAAACCTTCTGAAATTTGAATTGAATTGTTTAGATCCATAATTACCGTTTGCTTGGAATGGCTGTGGTCGTCGATCTCTTCCACGTAACTTATCTTCAGTGTCGTGAGCTAAGGAGATGGCATCTTCAAGGGTAGCAGGCTTGAACATATTTACCTCAGCGTAGTAATGTCCAAGAAGTCCAGACATATACTTCCGCTTATGTGTCGTCTCTGGTACGTCTTCAAGCATGCGTAGCTGTAGGAGTGCATTCCAAAAACGCTCTGTATACTGTGGAATAGGCTCACGGTCGCGTTGTTGAAGTAGATCCCATTGCTTAATAGCCTTCTCATGAAATTGCGGTGGAAGGAAATTTTGCATGAACTTCTTCTTAAAATCTTCCCATGTAGCAGGACATTCTATGCTCTTGCGGACGACAGTCCACCAAAGTGATGCTCTATCTATCAGATGATTAGTAACACACTTGATTTTATCTTTCTCAGGATAAGTTTCCTCATGGAAATAGTCATCAAACTGGCTAATGAATGATAAAACAGTCTTTCCTTCTCTTATGCCATTGAAAGTGCGAAACTTGAAACTTCGTTTACTTATCTTGGATTCCTTGCGAATGGTTTGTGCTTCAAGAGTGGCGTCGATGGTACGGCGTATCAAATCTTCAGCTTGAGGTTCTTCTTTATCAGTGGACGCTCCTTGTAGCTTTGTCAATTGCGCTTGCAAGGCTTGCCTAGCTCTTCGCTCTTCGTCTAATTGCAACATGATAAGATCCAGCTTTTGTTCCATGGTAGGCTCGGGTAGATCGTCTTCAGCCATAGGATCATCCATAAGTGGGGTAGTCATCCTGTAAAACTCAACAAACCTTTCTCACTAAAAATCAGTTAGCGGGATGAGCGTAGCTCAAATTTGGGGTTACAAGGCTATGTATTTTTGGGTATTTTCTTCTTCAATTTTCAGAAATTCTGAAATATTTCTGTCTCCGTTTGCTGAAAGTACTTCAACGAAGTTGCAGATAGGTAAAACAGCTTACTGCGAACAACTTTCCAGTTCAGAGTTTTTGCAAACGAACAAGTCTTCTAGGAGTTTCAAGCGTTAGTCAGTTCTGATTTAGTCTGACTTGCAGAGTTGCAGACTTAACAGACTTGCAGGGTTGTGAACTTGCTGAACTTAGCTGATTTGCAGGACTTGCAGTACTTGATTAGTGTCGACTTGCGGAACTTGTCTTCTGGAGTGCGAGACCCGGAGTATGTTGACTTTATTGCTCTGTGTGACTTGCAGAAGCTTATAGTCTTAGGCTTATGGGACTTAGATGATTAAGCTTTGAAAGCTTACTGCAGTCGTCGTGATTTTCGTGAAGGGGGGGGGTCCGTTTTTTCCGCGCGTGATTTTCGGGGCCCTCCTCTTGGCGACGAATTGAAGATTATGAAGCTAATAAAGCTCTTAAGCTTAAAACTAAGCTTTTTGATGAAATAGATAAGAAATTTCTCACTGGTTGATCACGACTTGTTCATGGAGTTGAGGGAGTGGTCCTCCGCCGACAGAGAGTGGTCCTTCGCGATCTGAGAGTGGAAACAGGGGTTCTTGATCGCCAGAAGTCTGCCTGTATCGACGGTTCGCGACGAGATTGACTGTAGAGGCCGTTTGTTCCTGGAGCTCCGCCTTCGCCCGAGATTGGTAGCGATTGGAAGCCCTTGATCTCTGCTCCGCTCTGATACCACTGGTGCGCAGATCGGACGCAGGTAGCTCACGTAGTGAATTCCCAAAGGTCCCCAAGAACAAAGCACTCTACTTTTTAGCACAAAAACCAATGAGAAAGCAAGCACGACATGAGACAAGAGACAAATTGGGTTGAATCTCCCCCATGCCTTGTGTGAGCGCTTCACAAAGCATGTATTTAATATATATTTTCAATCTTTTTGCTCAAAAATAGCCCAATTACAAAAATATACAAGCTTTTAGCTTTTGAGTTTGCTTTCTACCAAAAATAGGAAAATAAAGCTAATGGACGGTGCCCAAAGAGTCTGGCACGCCCAATCTCAATGTCCAAATAAAAATAACATATCCAGGCGCATAAGCGCATACAAAATAATAATAAATAGTCGATGTCTCTATAGACATAATCAAAATATAGGCGTGGCGCCTATCAAAATATATCCAAAGGTCGGAAACCCGCTAGACTCCAATGCTTTCCTCCGCCACTCCTGCTATCTCTACACATCAACTGAAGCATTCACAATCGTTAGTAAAATAACATAATTAAACCGACAAAAGTGAATACCTAGCAGTCTTCAGCTACATAAATAAATCAACTGGTTAGAAATAAATCCTAACCTTAATTTATTACAAGTGCGCACTCTAAACTCATAAACGTTTATTAATTTAATATGCATTTTGCGGAATCACCCGCTATGGAATCACCCATGTACACACTAAATTAATGAAACGCCCGAAAAGGACAGGCGTCCCCATCAACTTCTCGCACAAAGAATCCTCTTTGCGTATGAGCCCCGGTCATCTAAGTTTACGGAATCCACCGTAAAACCTCACGGAATCCACCGTGGAATATGCCTCCTGGCATCACATTCCTGCCTCTAACTGTCAAGCATGACTACCACGAGAGGCATCCAAGTTTTTGTGATTCACCTCTTCCTGAAGAAGAGCACTCTCAACATCTGCCAATTTTAGAGTAGCACTAGAGGCACAAAGAGCAGTGCGGAATACATCCCATGACTCATTCAGAGTCCCAAGCAAGAAAAGAGGAGTTACTTCCTCTCCAAAGGTGATATCCTGCGAAGTCAGGTTCTTTAGTATAGCATGGAACTAGCTCAAGTGAGCAAACATAGTCACATTATCCTTCATGCGCAGATCCATAAGCTGCTTCAACCAGTACATCTGACTCGCCGGACTTTTTTTATCATAAAGATTCTTGATCTTATTCCATAGATCCCATGCACTCTATGCTTCCTCAAATACATTATAATGTACCTGTTCAGTGAGAGACAATACAATCATGGACTTGCATAGCTCATCAAGTTCAAGCCAGTCGTCATTGTCCATAGTTTCAGGCTGCTCCCCACTCAACCGAAGTGGCTTAATCTGAGATTTCTGCACCAAAACCTGCCATATTTGACTCTTCCAGTAAGAGTAGTTGGTACCATCCAACTTTGTAATGTTAAAGATGGCACTATCATGCGAAGATGATGCCATTATGCAGGCTGGAAATGCCCAAACAGTCCAAAACTGCTTCCTATTTTACTGCAGAAACTGCCCAAAAATGACCTAAACAGGGTCCAAAGGGCGAGCAAAGTGTGCCAAAAGTGGTTGCCCACTTAGTACTAGGTGCGGTAAACCAAATCAGGATATTTCAGCATGAAAAGTACACCTCAGTCCACCAATGACTGCTTGCTGTAATAAATTGCAGGTATGCAGTCTAGAGAGCAAACTGTCCCAAAATAGGATCCAATGTCAAGCAAACAATGCTCGGTCCAAAGCCGGCATGAAACGGACATAAGCAAGGCCAATGACAGTGAAAAGAACATGAGCTCAACATCGAAGCATGTCAAAATAACATCTGCCAGTGAAAGGCACACCCCCAGACAGTCTAGGCAAATTGTTCCTGTAACTGCCAAAACCTGACACAAATAGGTGTCTGCTCAAAGAGAAAGATCCAAATATGAGACTCAGCTCATAAGCATCATGTGAACCAAGAGTACATCAATGCATATCCATAAAGATCGAAGTATGATCCCAAAGTCTCAATGCGTATGTAGCTGCTCAAGACATAAACTGCTCCAAATACATGTAAGTGCTCCAATAGCATGCAACTATCAAAGGTCAAGCAAGCATGTAAAATGCTCCCACTAGCACAAAAGGCGTACAAAGCGAGCTCAGAATCTCAAACAACCCAAGAAAAAGCACCAGTGATAATAAGTAACCCTGTCAATGCATCAAGCGCATCCAAGAGAGCATGACATACATGAAGCACCGGTCGTATTAACCATGAAGCAATACATAAGCCCAAATAAGCTCTCGGTCAACTCAATGACATCCAAATAGCAACCAAGATCAGTGATCAAGTAAGCCGGGAATGCTCAAATACATCCAAATCCAAGCTCCAAATGTCGGTATGTCATACACGAACCAAATAGCATATGTCACGAACCAAAGCATGTAATGCAAAAGCCTAACTGTCAAGTAGAGACATGAGGCATAGGCGGTCCACGAGCATGCCAAGTCGGTCCAAATGCCAGTGAAGATGGAGCTAATGCGAAGCTCAAAAGCATCCCATAATCTCATACATATGCTCCAAGTCGTCCCCAAATGTCAGAGACATCATGCCAAAGCTCAAAGCATACATCCGGTATCGATAGGTAAGTGCCAAAGCATGTAAAGTACCTTCAGCCCACTGTTATTCCAGCATGTATTTACTGTTGCAAACAGTAGATTTCAGCCCCGAATTTAAGCCAAAATCATGGTCAAACCAAATGCATACATCCCCAATACATCCGGGTAGGAAGTAGACCGCATACGGGCATCAAATAAGGTAACCGGAGTAGAGTATAAGCATCAAATGCCAATGCCAAGTGTGGCTGCCCTGTTTCCAGCAATGTATAACAGTAAATAACAGTCCCAAATCAGCCAATATTTCAAGCCAAAATCATGGCATAATCATGTGCATACATTCCCAAGGCACTAGGCATCATGTAGACTGCATACGGGCATCAAATAGCACAACCGGAATGGAGTATAAGCAACAAATGCTAATGCCAATGGTGTTGCCCTGTTTTCAGCCTGTTATGACAGTTTATGACAGTCCCAAATCTGAAGAGATCAGCCCCGAATGATCAAGACCAATGCCCAAAGCTTGAATGACATCAAACATGAAGTCTATAGCCCTCTTGATCAAGGTAGAGAGCAAGAAGCAATGGCCAAGTGTGGAGCTGAAGTAGATGAGTGCTCACAGCCTGGAAAAAAATGATGCAATCTACCTTGTTGGTGCTGAACTTGCTGCTGCTCCACATGGGCT
Source organism: Lygodium microphyllum (assembly GCF_053477565.2). Lineage (NCBI taxonomy): Eukaryota > Viridiplantae > Streptophyta > Polypodiopsida > Schizaeales > Lygodiaceae > Lygodium > Lygodium microphyllum. The sequence goes on from NC_141159.1 coordinate 30,041,627, forward strand.
GAAAAGGGGGTAATGGGGGGCTCAAGAAGGGCCTATCGAAGGCCTATGACAAGCCTCTTTGAGCCTTGATAGGTGTAAGGCACAATATGAGGGGAATAAGCTTCAAGGGTTTGAAGCCATGGCTGCCCTTGCTGTTTGCAACCTGTAGACTGAAATAAAACCCTGAAAGAATGATCAAATACCTCAGTATCAATGCCTTGAAGGTGCCTCAATAGGCCGGGAAGGTGCTCGGGAAGCCGGGGAGTGACGGGAGCTCAGGGAGATCGGATATGGCTGCCGGGATGGAGATCCAATGCGTGAAGGGAGTCGATGCGAAGGTAGAGAAGCACCGAGTCGAGCTCGAGCAAGAGGAAGCCAAGCTCTGATACCAGTTGAAAGGTGAGAAGGATCGAATCTTGCACGCGAGCTATGGCGGGAGAGCAAGAGCAAGAAAGAGAGAGACAAGAAATGGGAACTCCAACAGTCACAATGTGTGACCGGGCCTTCCTTTATTCAAACTGTCACTAAAAGAATAAAGAATAAAGTGACGTGACGGGCGCCCGCCACCTGCAGTGTGTAGTGGCGGGTACTGTCAGTGTAGTAATACATGGGGCGGCACGGCGGAGGCGCCTTTACCCCCAACAGAATATACATGGTTCCTAGACTCTAGAGCTACTCACCATATGAATTTTCATAAAGAGTGGTTGGTCAACTTTAAAGAGATGTCCACTCCACTCAGTGTTGCGATGGGAGACAACATCATTCAATAAGCTCAAGGCTATGACACCATTCAAGTTGAGCTTCCTTCCAATCACATAATCAAGGTACATAAAGTCTACTATGTTCCTAATCATAAGGAAAATCTATTAAGTATCAGTGAGCTCACTTCAATCCTCTCTCACTACTCACTTCTATAAAGACTAATGCATCTTGTAGCTAGTCTCCCCTTCTCTCATACTCACCTACCCAAAACTAGGTCATCTTTACGCACTTGGCTATTCACTTCTACAACCTTCTAAAAATGCTTCTGTTAACTCTAGCTCACTCACAAGTACGCCACAACATACTTTGCTATGGCACTCTCAACTTGGTCATGCCTCTCAAATGCTCTCCAACAACTTATCCATAAGAAACTTGTCCTTGGCATTCCACCTTTCCTCTCTAAGCTTGTGCCCTTAGTAAAGCTACAAATCTTCCTTACTCCAAATCCTACTTCATTACAACTCAACTCCTTCAATTAGTAAACTCCCATATTTGTGGTCCCATCAATCTTGTATCTCTCACTAGAGCAAAATACTTCATGGTGGTCATTGATTATTATTCTAGATATATAGTGGTATATTTTCTCACAAGGAAGTCAAAAGTCTCCAAGTTCCAAGAATACAATGAAGCTGTTGAAAATAAGCATAAGTTATGACTCAAAGCTCTTTGAATAGACAATGGAGAAGAATACACATCAAATGAGTTCGATGACTATTGCAAAGCTTTTGGCATTCAAAATGAGCTTACCATATATTGCATCATCCACAACAAAATGGAGTTGATGAATGTAAAAACCGTACCCTACTAAATATTGTAAGAGCTATGCTATCACTAGCTCAACTTGGAAAAGAAAATTGGGAGGAAGCAATTGCTACAGAAACATATCTTCAAAATATGTTGTACTCTACCTCCCTACACAATAACTCTCCCTACAAACTTTGGTTTGGTGACCCTCCTTACCTATCACATTTAAAGGTATTTGGATGCATTGCTTTTCTTGTCAATATGGATCACAAGTTTGAATTCTCTCCTCGAGCCACACAACTAATCTTTATAGGATATGGTGAGCCCTATGGTCATAAAGCTTATCGGTTTTATGATCCACACAACAAGGTATTTGGATGCATTACTTTTCTTGTCAATATGGATCACAAGTCCAAACTTTCTCCCTAACCACACAACTAATCTTTATAGGATATGTTGAGGCCTATGATCATAAATCTTATCGATTTTATGATCCATGCAACAAGGTTTTCCTTTATGGTAGGAGTGCCATATTTAATCAAGTTAATCTCTTTCCCGTATGTTCCACCATCACACGAAATCAATTCTTGACACTTTATCTAGTTGCACCATTTGCCACCACATCTTCACATTCATCATTAAGCAATTCTCCTCATGGGCCCACTATATCCACCACCACACAATCATCACTTCATGTTCCTTCCCATGGATGTGCTCGACTATACACATCTTCTAAGGTCCAGACTACTATTGTTAAACCTGCCTATTTCAGTCCACACACAGCTATCTCTTCTCCTAAAAAATCTTCTCCCTTCCTCCCTAATCAACTCCCCACAGAAAATCCCACAAACCAAGCACAATCAAACTCCCCACCCTTCGAAGATCTACCCGAATAGCTGCAATGTCCTCCACTTCTAGCAACTCCTCTCCTGCTACTCTCATTGTAACCACTCATAAACCTCCATCTCCAATTTCCTCTTCCATGCTCATTACTCTCTTTAGCTCTTTCGACTCCGAAAATGATGAACCCATCTCCCTACCAACTCCATGTTATAAGAGCCTACATGACCTTCATATCCAAGTCAACATTGCCCTTGGACAAGCTCAACATCTACCTCCAAAGACCATTCATGAGCCACCCAATTGCTCGTTAGTTAGTCAAGCACTTCGGAGTCATGAAGCCTCTCAGTGGCAAGCTGCAATGCTCAAAGAATACAAGGCTTTTCTCACAACCATACTTGGACATTAGTCCCACTTCCTCTTAGAGAATCAACAATTAGCTGCAAATGGTTACTTCGTAAAAAGCTCAAATCGGATGACAATATTGACAAGTACAAAGTCCAACTTGTAGCTCATGGTTTCAAAGAAATTGAAGGCCTCCACTATGGAAGTACATTCTCTCCCGTACTATCTATGACTTCCTTACAGGTATTAGTTTCCATGGCGGCTAATTTCAAATTATTCTACATTGTGTTGATGTCAAAATTGCCTTCTTGCATGGTCACTTAGACGAGAAAATCTATAAGTTCCAATCTCCAAACTTTGTTGATCCAAAATTTCCTACTCATATTTGTTTATTGCATAAAGCCCTCTATGGCTTGAAACAAACACCAAGGCAATGGTACACTCACATTCATTCTCACTTAATACACCATGGCTTTAGATGCCTAAATACTGATCATAATGTTTATATTCTTCTTCAAGGCAACAGGATCATTATCCTAGGTCTCTATGTTGATGACATCCTAATTCTCACTAACTCTCATCATGCCATGTCCAAGGACAAATCCATTATATCCTCCCAATTTGCTATAATAGATTATAGCCTTATGCATTATCGTATTGGCATTGAAATTGAACAGATACCCACATCTATCAAAATGCATCAACACACCTACATTATGTCTATTTTCTCATGTTATCCCATGATCCAATGTTACTCCATGGTCACTCCTCTTGCTAAGAATCTCCAACTAAATCCATCTTCATCTCACTCTCTTTCAAATGAGCAGGCTTGTGAAATGGAAACTATTCCTTATATGGAAGCACTCAGATATCTCATGTATCTAATTACTTGTACCTATCCAAACTTGTGTTATGCAAGCCATATTCTTTTCAAGGCCATGCATCAACCCACTTATGAACATTAGAAGTAGCTCAAATGTGTCTTAAGATACCTCAAGGCCACGTCTCATGTGGGGCTACGTTTTACCAACGACAACAATGACTTTCTTTTATGAGCATATTCTGGTGCAAATACTCGAAGATCTCTCACAGATTTTATTGTTACTCTAGCAAAGGTCCTGTCTCATGGAATACCAAACAACAATACTTAGTGGCACTTTCTACTATGGAAGCCAAATATGTGGCATGTAGCATGGCTGCCCAAGAACTTATTTACCTTAAGAAACTCTTGGAGGATATCAGCTTTGGATATTAGCCTTAGTAAATTTCCATCTTCACTGATAAAAAATCATGTATCTTTGTGGTTCAAGGCCCTAAATTAAGTCTCAAACTCTACCATATTGATCTGAGATATCATCTTGTACGTGAATTAGTTGAAAATTCCCATATCATCCTTCAAGATGAACCATCGTGTGATAATGCTATTGATTTCCTCACCAAATTAATGGAGCCCCAAGAGAGACACTAAGAAAACGGGGAATCTATAGCAAGAAAATCTATCTTGTATCATCAAGAAGCACATTATTCATATTTTAATGAACCGCAAGAAGAAAAACCACACCAATCTTCTCAAATCTTCACGCATCATCATATATCAATTCTCCCATAGATTTATCACAATAGAACTTCAACACATTCTTCATATTCTTCATAGAATCTATCAAAAGAACAAGAGAACACAAAAGAATGATCAACTTTGAATGTAATTTCATCACATAGATTTCATCTTTCATCATCTTCATAGTCTTCATAGTCTCTCTCATGTAGATACAATGTTTCTCATAGAGAATTAGCTCTCTCTCTCTCTCTCTCTCTCTCTCTCTCTCTCTCTCTCTCTCTCTCTCTCTCTCTTAACAGTACATTGGAATAATGAAGAATAATCATCCATAATCCCTCTTTGGTCGTGGATACCCCTCCTAAGAGGTATGTTTGATATGAAGGTTCACCAAAGCCACTATAGTGTCCTTTCGTAGCTCAATAGTGTCATTATCACTTCAATCTTTACTTAAGTCTTTAGCAGCTACTTTTTTCACTTCTTTGAGGTATTTTGAACTTGCACTCATCTCTTCCCAAGATTAGAAAACTTCCCTAAGCTACACATTCATCCCATAAAACCCTTACAAAGGCATACTGAACAAAAACGGAACAAAGACAAAAGGCTCTACAGAAGCTCGATAAAGGGTCTAAAGTACCATGCATAAGGTCCTCAAAAAGCATTTAGCTCAACTAAAACCATAAAAAATCATTCAATAAGCTTCCAATAACTCTTAAACTCCATCAATCATTATTCCAAACTCTCATTCAGAAAGAAATCATAAAAAAATAAAAGCTAAACAAAACCAATTAGAACCTATCAGACACTTAACAAAACCTTTTAGCACATCATATCTCCACTGAAAAACATCACGAGCTTCTCAAACCTATTCAACCTTATCCAAAACTCTCTAAAACACTTTGAAAACAATCATTCATAATTTAAATCATACAAAAATAACCCAATTTTTTTAAAAAAATAGCAAAAAACACAATCATATTAATCCTCAACATATATCCCCACACTTAATCAGGGAGCGTCCTTGAAACCTTAGAAAAAGAGAATAAAAGTTTAAAATAATAGCTTGTCATTTTATCTTCAAATATCCAATCAACAACTAAGAAGGGCTCTAGCTTCATCTCCAAAAAAGGAGACTTGTATCTAATCCATTATTCAAGGAAAAATCCCAAAATAAGAGAGCATGGATAATACTCAATTAAACCAACCAAATTTAAACAAACACTTAAAGTATATGAGAGTTTCTTCATCTGCATCCATCCATATATCATCATCACGAATATCCAAAAAGATATCTTCTCGAACAGTTTGCATATCCAATCATGACTCCATGATTCAAATAATATACACAATACTGACACTAAACACAAAACAACCATCTGAATGGCACCTCCAAAAGAGAGATATCACATTATAAATCATCAAAATACATCCAAGGATATCAATGAATGTGATCCCTCTTAAAAGCTTGGTAGTGTCAGAAATGATCCATGGACAAAGATTCATCTATAAAAGTCTTGGGAGGATATTGGAAAAATTGCAAGCAACACACCCTCTCCATCAATACAAGATACCGACTAGACAAGCAAAGGGCATGAAAGTACAAAACATCCAATTGGTAGGGATAAATATCCACATTCACATTCATACACAACTTCGGGATTGACTTCTAATAATTATGCAAATGCCGGTGCATGTAGGCAAGATACCAAGCAAAGTGAGCATTTAGTCTCATTGAAGGATCTAAAGAATGGGAATACTTTTGAGCAAAGTGCAGTTAATTCTGAAAAGCTTGGCTGGTAGTTATCCATTCCCCTGGAATCAAGAACCAATTTATTTGAGGTCCTGTTAGAGAATTTGTTGAACTCCATCCTCGACGTCTAGGGATCTTGAGATCACAGCATGTGTAACCACTAACCAATTGAGGGGGATGAGGGATAAAAGTGGTAGGAGATGGAAGAGAAACAAGCAAGAGAGGGTGAAAGTATGGATAAGCAAAATCAAAAAAAGAGGAATGGGTTAAAGAAGGATAATATGTTAATTTAGGAAAATCAGCTAAAAAGGTTGTTAATAAGTATGTTGGAAATGTGGAAAAAACAACTACGGATGGGGAAGGACAAGAAGGAGGAGGGGAAAAAACACGATCCTCAATAAAAGAACAATAGGTGAAAATAGTTTGGAAGAATATGTTTGGAGCATCTGATCTATCTGTAACTCCAAATGTTTGACTTATAAAACAACTCACAATACCACATCTCTGCCATACCTAGACAAATCTTCATCATGTGGGATCAACAAATCATGTTGCAAGTACATGTATGACATAAGTATGGTATCTGGAGTCACTAAATCTTCAAAAAACCATACTTACCACCTTAGTTAATAAATCAGAAGGCCAAGCTCCACTCTAGCTATCCTCTAGAGGAGATAAATCCATCATGGAAAGCTTAATATAAAATACCAACTTATGTTGTTGATAGTGCACAAAGAAGGAGTGATTCGGAGAAATAAATTCTTGGAACTGCTCAAACAAGTCCTTAACAAATCCATTTTGGACCAAAGCCTTTCCACCTTGGCTGGGAATAAAAGATATAATGTCGCATTTCTTTGAATAATAGCTAAATCTGCAGGGGATAAGGAAGGAACATTGTTGCACAGGACTATGTGAAGTAGAATGGGACAAAGCCGATTGTTTCTTAAGTTGTTGAATTTGAGTACTATTATGGTCTATGATAGTATTGGCTAATTTGAGTTCTTTCGTTTGGACAACTATCAAAGCTTTCGGCTCTTGGGCTTCCTTCAACAACCTATCCCTCTCCTCAATCACAGTAACTACTAGACATTTCTTCTTTATTAGCCTTATTCAACTCCTCCTTGGACTATTGTACCTTCTCATAAAAAGAAGAATAGAGTTATTGAATACAAGCAATAATTGAGAGTTCAATAGAGCTTTGAATATCCTTGCATAGAAATGGAATTGCATCTCCAGTCACCACACGCTGCACATAAGGAATTGAAATATCAAGAGTACCATCTCTATGTGCTGTAAAAAGATTGGGCATTGTAAGGAAAGCATGCAACTGACTACAAGATTGGACAAGAAGTGGAATTGAAGGAGTGGAAACTAGTACTGATTTAGCCACTTGGTTAAGATGTTTCCTATAAATGACCAAAGTAGGAGGATCAATATCCATAACAATGACATCAAGATCTTCATTAGGAGGAGGAGGGACCACTAGAGGATCTATTGGTAGTGAGGGAATTTCCTTCGCAGGGGCAGCATTTGTCAAGAAAATATAAAGATAGGAACCAAATGTGACATTAATCACATTACCCCTCATGACTCGGATAAAATAGTGATCCATTTTGACAAGGAGATACGAACTTTAATCAATAGTGATACCCCTCAACACCATGCAAGAAGTTGTAAACAATTCCTTTGAAAGATAATTAGAAGGGGTTTTGGTAGGCATGAACCTGTCCTAAAGGAATTAACACAACTATTTTCAGAAAGGGTTAGAAATCTTGGACATACTAACTCTCGAAGTAGTAATGACCTGCCGAGGTCCAAGACATCCATGGTCTACTTCTACAACAACTTCAAAATGTCCTCATTTGAGAAAAGTTGATGGGCAATAGGAAAAGATTCCCCCTGGTAGGGTAAAGAAAGAGCTTTGCCCTAGCTCTTAGGCGTCGTGAGGATAATTTTGTCATGAATAGAGCTAGATGTCTTGTTGTAAGAAGTTAAGAATTGATCACACATGTCAAGATCATCAAGGAAAAGTGGCAATTTAAGAGCCACAAATTTGGATAACCCAGCCTTAGAAATAAGGTCCGATTCCAAAAAGTGCGCACTTTCATGAGAAACCAATGGAACATACTGGAGCGGGGGAGGAGTAAGAGACACCATTCAAATGGATCACACACAACACACACACAGAGACAATCACGAGGAATTCCTGCAGGGGATGTCAATGCAAGTGTATCTGAATGCACACAAAAATCAAGTATAGGATGAAAAAGGATCACAACTATGATTGAATCCAAAATATATGCTGTGCAAACGACCACAAGCGAGTTTGAAGGTGGGGGCATGACAATTTTTTTTACTTGGAAGGAGGGTAGGAAGCGGTGTTTTTTAAAAGTGTTTTTTAAAGGTTTTATTTTTTGGGTTATATATATATATTTATGTATTTGGGGCAGTGGGGAGGTAGGGGACATGGGGGTTGGTTTATTTGGGGGGACAAAAGGGGGAAGGGTGGGCAAAGAGGGGGTCAATGGGGGGGGGACCAAAGGGTAGGGAGGTTGGGTGGGGAAGAGGGGAAAGATGGGGTTTTGGACACGGTTTTGGGAGGCGGGCAAGGGGGGGTGGGAGGCCAATGGAGCGGCGGGGGGGGAGGGAGAGGGAAGGTGGGAGAGAGGGAGGTGGAGGTGTGGCAAATGACGGTGGCGGCGACCTCGACTGCGGGCGATGGTGATGACTGTGGGTGGCGGTGTCAGCGAGACAACGGCGGTCATTAGGTGGGGGGTTGAGGAGGAGGGGGAAGGGAGGAAGGAAGAGGGGGAGAAGGAGGAGGGAGAAAGAAGAGAGGGAAGAGGCACGAGTAGAAGTAGAAGTAGAAGGAAGAGGGGGTAGGGGAAAGAAGAAAGAGAAGGAAGAAAGAAGGAGGTGGGAGAAAGGGTGGGAGCAGGAGGAGAGGAAGGAGAAGAAGGAGTAGGAGGAGAAGAAAGAGAAGGGAGAAGAGAGAGAGAGACATAGGTAGGAGGGAGGGAGAAGGGGAGAGGAGAGGAACAGGAGGGTCGAGGAGAGAGAAAGAGAGAGGGAAGAGAGAGAAGGAGAGGGTGGAATGGGACGAGATTGTTGAGGGGGAGGGGGGTAATTTAAAAAGGTTTTAAAAAAAAATGGTTTTTAATGTTATAAAACAAGTGTGCCCCCCATCCCACGCATTAATGTGGGTGGGGGATAAAAAATTTACGTTGATAGGAACGAACAAGAGTGGGGGAGAATCGGGAGGGCTAGACACGACACGTCAAACGCCCAACATGCGTTACGAGGTGAAAACCGACCGTTTACGCAACATGCAACAGGGGCAAGGAATCAAGAACTTTGCAAAAAAATTAATTTGAAGGCATTGGGGTATCGGATGAATATGCTGTAAAAAGCAAATCTAGGTAGGGCGACTAGAGGAATGGAAAGGACAATGTGTTTGGTGCGTTTGATAGCAAACAGGGGGTTCACATGAAAAAATATAAAAAAGTGACCATAAAAACATGCAAAATTTAATTTCAAAAAATTTGTCAATCGGAACAAAATGCAAAAAGAAGGAAAAATGTCCACAACAAGGTACATGCTTGTCATGTTAGAATGCCATTTTGACAAGAATGGAACCCGTTCGCATGAAAAAAATAGAAACATAAAACCTAAAAATGTAATTAGAAATTAATAACAAAAAAGAAAAAATAGTTTAGGAATGTTGGTCAATAGGGCGATCTAGCCAAAATATGATAATGAGAGAAGAAAGGTGCGTTCACATAGAAAAAAAGTAAAAACTGTAAGGAAATACCATTAAAAATTAATAACATAAAATCAAGTGGTGGGAATTAGAGGGAGGAAAAAGAAAAAATATCAGAGGGGACTTACAGCTTGAGGCTATCCAATTAAAATTCCATTCGGACAAGAAAAGAGCATGTTCACATGGAAGAAACAGAAAAATCATGTAAAACACACAAACATGCAAAAATAAATAACGGCCAATCCGTGCATTGAAAAGATAGGCTATAAAAAGGAAAAATATCCAAGAAAAGGAAAAGATTAGGGCTATCACATCAAGTTGTAGTTCTAGCACAAAAAAGGCACGTTCGCATGGAAACACATCCTAACCGCATAAAATTCTTCAAAAATTAATAACTCATGAACCATTTCTAAGAATCGAGGGTTGTAAAAAGGAAAATTGGCCAATTCAAAGGGAAAAATAGGAGTGTAGGGTCAAATTGCAATTTCGATGAATGTAGGATATGTTCACATGGAGGATAAGCCAAATGATGAAACAACCAAAAGAAAAAGGGAAGACCACATGAATGGGGTAAAATAGGCCGGGTGGGTGGAGAAGGGACCCTAGTAGGGCATAAAGAAAATAGGATATCATGTAAGGATCAATTGACAGGATGTTCATGAATGTTTGCAACCGAGACATGCAAGAAGGGTTGCTTCCCCACACTGAAGATGCAAATAGATCAGGTTGACCAAGCAATAAGGGCCTAATACTTGACCATAACCTATATCCATAGGTTCCCATACTTAAAACATGACATAATCATAAATGAATGTAAGAGGTAGGGTTATAAACACTTGGCTCATTCAGTGGGTTAGTGTGGATCATCATTCGACACACGTTGGGGAGTTGAAGTCATCCACAAGAAGTACCAAGGCTCTCCATAGCATGCTTGGATGATGGTAGGAACCATGCAGTAGTACCCAAGGAGGTAGTGTTGTTGTCAATGAAGATTCGGCAAGCCATCCGATGGTGAAGAATACAACACTCAATCTCGACAGTCATTCATGTTCGAATGATAGATCAATCACTCGCCCCATAATGCACATCACTGGAGGAGAATGATTGAAACTCAAATCTCACACCCGGTTTAGAAATTGACAAGACGGATGGTTTAGAAGAAGTAAGCTCCGAATGACAGTCTGATCAGAACTAGATTACTTGCCCATTATTTCACATCTTGCCAGCGTGCACAGTTGATGGTGCGTCAATGCATCCTAACTCATTTGGCATAGGTGCAAGAAGGAAGGCCATAGAGCCTTTAGTGCAGTGCATTGAATAGAATGATGTGTGTAGTGATGGTGGAGGTCCATCCCATGTGTGGATAGGGAAATGAAAATGTATTTGATACTAATTGTCGTAACGTCCCTCAAACTTCACCTCTCAAACAATTGATGAAAGGAAAGTCAATCACACTTAGCCCCCCCTTTGTCTTATGCTTTGTTGATAGTAGGTACAGGAGGGTAATCGAGTTTCTTACACCCATTGATGTAATCCTCACTCTACCACTTGTGTATAGGTTGTATGCTTTATGTGCAATTGATGGTGCAACAGTGCATCCTGCCATGTGCTGCCGGTATACATGCAAGAAAAAAGGCCAGGGAGCCTTGTAGTGCCATGCATAGAAATACATTGTGCGTTGTGCATTGAGAGGCCCAACATGTGCATGTGACACTCCATTCACACATCTCACCTCTCTTTTGGATTTAAAGGGCAAAGACTAGTCACTCACCCCATTCTCTGTCTAACACTTGTTTGATAAATACAAAGGGTAGTCCACACTCACATCCCCATCAGGTTAGGATGAAAGCTCACGTCACTCAAGGGATTGTCGATGAGGATCAGCTTCATCTAGGTTGATGATGTCAACTTGTATTAGTTGATGAAGAGGCGTACCCAGGGAGGTAGCTAACATATCTAGAACTTCGATTGTAGGTGAGAGATGTCGTCCTGCTATAGGAGTTAGAGGCACTACTGGAGGTGCAAGATATAGTGCACCAAGAGAGGTGACTTCAAAATTGCAGCTTGGAAGGTCAACTAAGGAATCAAATGATCTATATGACTATGAGGTATTGCCACCTTTTCCATAGCCAGCTTCCTATCCAAGGGTGTTTGCCACTTTTTCTTGGAACGAGACATGTTACGAAAGGGAAAATTTTCATTTTCTCCCATAACAGTTTTGACTTTTTTTTCCTTTTTTTTCGACTCTCGAGGGTGTTTCCACCTTTTCTCGAAGAATAGGTTGGCATGACAGAGATTGAAGTCCTTTTCTTCCATGAGCCATATATATTTATATTTTTGTTTTGTATTTTGAAAAAATATTTAAAGAGTAGAATGGTAGGAATACCATGTATTAGAACCATCCTCGCCACCTCTGCTAGACTAGCACCAAGAAGGGAGCAATGTAGGAATGGGAGGTGGCTATGAGGGGCTAGAAGAATGAGGCCACCTCATTAGGATGAGAATAATGGGCATCATTAGGAGCATAAGAAGGATTATAGTGTGTCACCTAAAAGGGAAAGGGTCAGCCAATTGTGATTGTTAGGATCCCCAAGGAGGGTAATACTTTAGGCAATAGCCATTAATTAGAAAGGGATCATCAAAGGCATCCATGGCCTGTATGTAAATGGAGCCATTAGGGTTGACAGCAAGTACCTTATAGGGGCCCATCCAACATTGTTGTAGTTTTCTTGGGAACTTGCCAAATCTTGAGTCATAGGCCAGGACTAGGTCACATTCCCTGAATTCCTTATACTACTTGATGAAGCTTTCATGATAGTCTCTCTATCGAGCCTATGTGGCTTTCATACACTGTAGGGCCATCCTGCAAATCTCATCCAAAAATTCCAAGTGCAAGAGATGGAATTGCAGGGACTCATCATTAGCTAGGCATTCTTCGATAGCCACTTGCAAAAGAGAGTAGCTCTAACTTGTCAGGGAAGACCGCTTCTATACCGTATACTAGTTGTTGGAAGGGTGTCTGTCATGTAGTAGCCTTATGGGAGGTTTTGTATGCCCAAAGTACCTCTACAAGTTGTTCATCCCAATCATGATGATGTACAACAATGTCCTTGTCAAGATCGAACAGAGGATGTGATTGGTAACTTTGACTTGGCCGTTCGTCCTAGGGTAGTAAGGCGTGGACTTACGATGGCATATCTAGTACAATTGTGTAAGTTCTTCCATAATCTTGTTGAGAAAGTGAGTGCCTCTATCACTTACTAGCTCTAAAGGACTACCAAAACATGTGATAATGTTCTCGTACAGGAACATGGCCATGTTGTTGCCATCATCTTGCTTCAGAGCTTTAGCTTCACACCGCTCTGTCATGTAGTCTGTACAAACCAAAATGTATATGTTTTGCTTCCTTTTGGTTGGTGGATCGATGGGGCCAACAAAGTCGATGCCCCACTTCTTGAACGACTTTAGGGGAAGGATGGGATGTAGGGGCGTGGTGTTGGTTTGGTAAGCTATTCCATCCGCTTACAAGCATCACAACATTTGCAATAGTTGTAGGCTTCCTTGTGGAGGGTTGGCCACCAGTATCCTGCGAGGAAAGCCATTCTGGCTATCGCTTCTCCTGCAAAGTGTCTGCCCCACAGGGCTTGTCATGGCATGTTTTTAGAGCTATCCTGATCTCATCTCCTGTAATACATCTTCTTAGTACTTCATCTTTACCATTCTTGTATAGAGCGCCACCTAACAAGGTATAAGGGACTGATGCCAACATAAGCTTATTCTTCTTAGGGTTGGAGATACCAGGAGGATACTATTGAGTAGCCAAAAGGTTGACGATATCTGCATACTATGGGGTTACAATTTCAACCAGAAAGAGGGAAGCATCAGGGAGGTCTTGGTCATTATACTCCTCTTCATGACTTTGAGGGATTCACGATAGATGGTTAGCTAGGACATGGGAGCGACCAAGTTTGGTAACCACTTCAAAGTTGAACTTCTAGAATAGAAGGAGCTGTCTCATCATTCTGCCTTTCACATCTACTTTTTTCATTAGGAAGGACCATGCCTCATGGTCCACATAGAATTTGAAATGCATCGATAGTAGATAGTGTCAGAATTTCTCCAAGGCAAATACCATAGCGAGGTACTCTAGCTCCATCTCACTGTGTAGTTTCTTTCTCTATTAGTTACTTTTCTGCTTGCATAGTAGATAGGTTGATCTTTTAAGGAGCTTTTTGGACACAAGATTGTACCTAACCCTTCTATTGATGCATCAATGTGCACATGGAATTCCTTTGTCCAATCAGGAGGTTGGAAGATGGGTGCTTTGTCACAATCAATAGTCCATGTAAACTCTGTGTCTTTCCTTAGGAGCTTATGCAAGGGGGCTACCTTTGTCACAAAGTATGCAATGAACCTTCTATAATAGCCCACATGGTCGAGGAATCTCCTCAATTGTTTGAGGTTGGTTGGTGCTGTTAGAGCTATAATTTTCTCAGTCTTTGCAGGGTCTATTGCTATCCCTTGTGCAAAGACAATATGGCATAGAGGAACTCCTAAAGAGACTCCAAAGATGCATTTGTTGAGGTTGAGAGAAATCCCATACTCTCCACATCTGTCAAAGCACTGCTCTAGGTGTCCCCAATGCTCACGATTAGGCTGTACACAAAAGTCATCCACATATATCTCAATGAGATTATGTATATAATTTTGAAATGTAGCCATCATCACTCTTTGAAAGGTAGCAGGAGCATTACAGATCCCAAACGACATTACTCTGTAAGCACAAGTTTCCCTTTCTATTGTGAAAGTTGTTTTGGATTGATCTTCTTTTGTGATTTGGACTTGGTTGTATCCATTGAATCCATCCAATAGGGAGTAAAGCTCATGTCTAGCCATTGTGTCCAATAGTTGGTCTATGAAAGGGATAGGAAAATGATCCTTCTTAGTCTTGGAGTTCAGCTTTCTGAAGTCCACACATATTCATAGCTTTTCAATCTTCTTTGGTACTACCATGATGGTCAAAACCCATTCACTATTGGCCACTTAATAGATAAAACTCAGCTTCAAGGAGCTTCAAAAATTTGGCTTTTACCAAGGCAGAGTAATTTGGATTCATGCACCTCTGTCTTTGCTTCACTGGCATAGCATCAGTCTCTAGGTCGATGTGATGTTGACACATTGTAGGGTCAATCCCCTTTAGATCTTTATATGGCCATGCAAACACTCCAAGTTCTCCTTCAATAGGTCATGCATGATTGACAGCTCCTCTTTTAGCAGACTGGTACCCACCTTCAGGTGACGTTCTGTACCATGAGCATCCACTAAATTTAATTGCTTTTCACCTTCCACTTCACAAATGAAGGTTCGAGGGACTGCTTTTGGATATAGGTTTGACTCCTTCAAGGGAGTGGTCTCCTCTTTTGATGCTCCGCTAGAACTGACTTCTTCTTTCAATGATGATTTTGCTTGCTCCTTGGGATGTTGAAAGGGTATCAGGATCGTTTTGGATTTAATGGGAGGGTTCATTAGCTCTTGACTGGAGGACTCATCTTCTGAGGATGCCTCCACAGGAACGTCACATAAGTGTCAGAAGTGGTGTAGCAATGGAAGCATAAACAACATGCTAAAATAAACAGCTGAAACACAAGACAAGAAAAAAAAACACAAATACAGATGAGAACTCAGATGTATGCCCATGAAACGGAATCCATATCGAACATGGGACAACAACGAGTCACTAGCTATGTGGGCACCCTGGCATCGACTCCTCTCTCCTCAGAAGAATCCACAAATGGTGGCTGAAGTACAGAAGAGGAGGAGGAGCCCTAGCAATATATAGGCATAAATGGGGGGAGCATTAAATGCAGTCGGTCAGCATTAAATGCTTCGGTAGCTCCACGATCCTTGAGGCAAGCTCAAGCAACCTCAATCCCTCTCCAACAAGCTCCATCCTCCATAGCCGCGCGAGACAAGAGAAGAGTAGAGAAAAGAAGAAGATGAAGAGAGGAGATGGGGAGCTTCTTCTCCTCGATCCTTCACTCCCTCACACTCACTCACTCCCTCTCTCAAGCACAAGCAAGAAGGCATGAAGAAGAGAAGAAGAAGAAGAAGCTTTTTGCCACACACAAGAACGAGCTTCTCATTCACTTTTCAAGTTTATATACATGCCCTACTTTCCACGGGCGGTCATCCTCAAATTTTACATGGTCGGCCATGGCCTAGGCTCTTTTTCTCCATTCTTTCACTAGCTAGTTCTACCGCCCTTCTAAGTTTACAATTTGCACAGGAGGGAGCTTGGTGCTCTTTTACAAGGATTTGAGAGCACCTTTGCATTTAAAGGTGTGCTTTCTTGCTTTTAACTCCTCCAGACTTCAGCGGCTGCGTCTTGGACATTTCGCAGTTGTTCCCATGCTTTTGTATTTTTTCCAGACTTATTTTTCTTCTGGGCGCCTTCTCCATACTTGCCCTATGCCTTTTCCTACGTCTCAGATTTTTCTATTTTCCCGTTTTTTTCTTGTTGCTAGTGTTGCAGTAAACATTACCCCCTCCTAGCCGAGTTCTAGTCCCATGGCACTGATGGGTGGTAGCTTGGAAGGTGGTAGTGTTGGTGGTCGGGTGGCCTTTTGATTTTGTATACATGCCCTTGTCGAGGATGGTGTTGGAGGAATTCATCCTTGAAATTGAAAATGGTGTTGAATTGGGTCCCTCCAGAAAGGTGTCTTGACAAATATCTGCTTTGTCTTGACAAAGATCTGCCCTTGAAATTGAAAATGGTGTTGGGGCGGATCCATTGGTTGGTGTGCTTTCTCCTTGATACAACCCGATCTTAATCTGCAAGGCAAAGTTGTGCACTTTCTAAGGGGTGTGTCTGCCTCTTCGTGGTGCATGCAGTGCACGTGGCGGTGGAACTGGGAGTTGGGTCAACCAAGCCCATAGTGTTGTCCCACACTTGAGGACCCAGTTCGTTCATCGTCATGTGGAGCCCCAAGAGAGACACCAAGGAAAAGGAGATTCTACTGCAAGAAAATCTATCTTGTAACATCAACAAGCTTTTATTTCATTCTTTTGATGACCAAAACAAAGAAAACAGCAAATCTTCAAGCAACATCGTAGTAGATATCTCCCACGGATTTGATAGAATCAACCATAATCTTCAACATCTTCAGAAAATACATCAATAGAACAAAGAACATAAAGGAATACACTATTTTTGAATGGAAAACAATCACATAGTATTCATCTTCAATGTCTTCATAGTTTTCTCTTTCAATCTCTCATAGTAGATACATTGTTTTAATAGAATTAGCTATCTATGGATCTCTCTCTCTCTCTCAATAATACATCATCTCCTCACTACAATACTCAATAATGACTCTCAATAATCCTTCTTAGGTCGTGGATACACCTCCCAAGAGGTATGTCTGTGTCGAAGAGGCACGAGAGCCACTACAATGTCTCTTCATAGCTCACTTCTGTCACTATCATTTCAGTCTTCTCTTCAGTCTTTAGCAGTTGCTTCTTCCATACACTCGCAAAGAGGGCAATTCAAGTTCAACAGGGAAGATGGCTTCTGTACCATACACTAGCTGGAAAGGGGTCTATCCTGTAGCTGCCTTATGGGAGGTTCTGTATGCCTAGAGGGCCTCTGTAAGTTGACCGTCCCAGTCATGACGATGTGCGGCAATCGTTCTTGTCAAGATTGAATAGAGGATGCGATTGGTGACTTCAACTTGGCAGTTGGCTCTGGGATAGTAAGGAGTGGACTTGCGATGGTGGATCTTATACAGCTCTGTCAGCTCCTCCATGATTTTGTTCAGGAAATGAGTACCTCTGTCACTTACCAGCTCGAGGGGACTACCAAAATGGGTGATAATATTTTCGTACATGAATAGAGCTACGTTGTTATCATCATCTCGCTTCAAAGCTTTAGCTTCACACCACTTTGTGACATAATCCGTGCATACTAAGATGTATCCGTTTTGCTTCCGTCTGGTGGGTGGATCAATGGGACCCACAAAATCAATCCCCCACTTCTTGAACGGCTTTAGGGGAAGAATAGGTTGTAGTGGCATGGCACTTGTTTTGGTGGGTTTCCCGATTCGCTAACAAGCATCACATCTCTTGCAGTAGTCATGTGCATCCTTGTGGAGGGTTGGCCACTAGCATCTTGCCAACAGAGCCTTCTTGACTATCGCTTCTCCTGCGAAGTGTCTGCCACATGGTTCGTCATGGCATGCTTTCAATACTATGCCGATTTTGTCCCCTGCAACACATCTTCACAATACTCATCTTTGCCTCTCTTGTACAGTGCATCGCCTAGCAAAGTGTAGGTGGCTGATTCTAACAGAAGCTTCTTCTTCTCACGGCTTGAGATGCCAGGAGAATACTATTTAGTTGCCAGGAGGTTGGCTATTTCTACATACTAGGGAGTAATTATTTCAACTAGAAATAAGGAAGCATCAGGAAGGTCTAGATCATCCTGTTCCTCTTCTGCAATTTGAGGGATCCGTGATAGATGATCGGCTAGGACATGGAAACGACCAGGCTTAGTGACCACTTCAAAATTGAACTCTTGGAATAGGAGAAACCATCTCACCAGTCGTCCTTTAACATCTGCTTTGTTCATCAAGAAGGACAGGGCTTCACGATCCACGTAGAGCTTGAAATACATTGACAATAGATAGTGTCGAAACTTCTCTAGTGAAAACATCATTGCCAAGAACTCAAGCTCTGTTACTGTGTAGTTTCGTTCCCTATCAATGACCTTTCAACTTGCATAATATATTGGTTGATCTAATTTAGAGGGGCCCTTTTGACATATGACAACACCTAGCCCTTCAACTGATACATCTGTGTGCACATGGAACTCCTTTGTCCAATCAGGAGGTTGCAAGGTAGGTGCTTGGATAAGGCACTGTTTTAGGGTATTAAAGGCTTCTTCATAGTCATTAGTCCAAAGAAAATCCGCATCTTTTCTTAGGATCTTGTGTAGAGGGACTGCCTTGGTTGCAAAATGTGTAATGAATCTTCTGTAGTAGCCCACATGGCCAAGAAATCCTCTCAATTGCTTGAGGTTTGTTGGTGCTACCAAGGTGGCAATCTTCTCAATCTTTGCTGGGTCTGTTGCAATCCCATGTGCAGAGACAATATGGCCCAAAAGAACTCTTGATGAGATGCCAAAGACACATTTGTCGGGGTTGAGAGAAATCCCATACTCTCGGCATCTGTCAAAACATTGCTCTAGGTGTCCCCAGTGCTCACGGATTAAACTATAGACACAGAAGTCATCAAGATACACCTCAATGAAATCATGTAGATGATTCTGGAAGGTAGCCATCATTACTTTTTTGAAGGTGGCATGAGCATTATAGAACCCAAATGGCATCACTCTATAGGCATAGGTCCCCCATTCTGTGGTGAAGGTTGTTTTGAATTGGTCCTCTTTTGCAATTTGGACTTGGTTATATCCACTGAATCCATCCAAGAGGGAATAGAGCTCATGGCCTGCCACTGTGTCCAACAGTTGGTCTAAGTAAAAGGGATAGGGAAATGATCATTCTTCATCTTCGAGTTCAGCTTTCAAAAGTCTACAGATATTCGAAGTTTCCCGTTCTTCTTGAGTACAACCACAATGGGCGAAACCTAGCCACGGGATAAATGAATTCGGCTTTAAGAAGTTTCAATAATTTAGCCTTCATCAGAGCAGAATAATTAGGATTCATATGCCTTTGTCTTTGCCTTATAGGTTTGGTATTAGGCTCCAGGTCAATGTGATGTTGGCATACTGTGGGATCAATCCCCTTTAGGTCTTTGTATGACCAAGCAAACATGTCTAAGTTCTCTTTTAGTAGATCTCACAGGACCACTAGTTCTTCTTTTGGAAGATTGAGACCCACTTTCAGGTGACGTTTGGTACCGTTAGTATCTAGGAAAGTCACTTGTATTTTACCTTCCACCTCGCGGATAAATGTCCCACGGATTGCTTTTGGATAGAGGTTTGACTCTTTCAAGGGAGTAGTGTCCTCGTCTGATGTTCCACTAGAATCAATGTCCTCCTTCTGAACAGATGACTCATTTGTTTGTTTAGATTGCTGGAAGGGTATCAGAGCTTTGTTTGCTTCTGTGTGAGTGTGATTTCTTCTGGACTTAGGGATTCATCTTCAGAGGATGCGCCCAAGAATGTCATATATCACGGACCTTCTAGAAGCCGTGGCTCTAATGGCTCTGGCTTCTGTTGACAAGGGGCATCATCATCATCTTTTCTCCAGAATGAATGGTCAGGGCAACAGGAGCCACTGGTGAACTTAATTTTTATGCCTTTGATCCATTGCTTATGCAGATTCTGCATGTGTGGTCCATTGGTCAACCCAAATGGAACCATGGTCATTCCCTCCAACACTTCGAGATCTTCGGCCTGTGAGGTCTTTGTAGGGCCATCAACAAGATTGTCCGCTATCAGAGGAAATTCTTTATCTACACTTACATATCCTGCTTCATTTTCTTCCTCATCATTTTCATCCTCTTCCTCTGAAGGCTCTGTCTCTGCTTCTGTAGAGGCTCTGTAGGAGAAGAACAGATCCTCCACCTCTATGTCTATTTCTGCTTCTGCTTCTGTCTCTGGTTCTGTCTTTGTTACTGTCTCTGCGATTGACATGTAACAGGGAGAACAATACATCCATGCTTCTATCTCACTGTCAGAGGTGATTTCAGAAGTTAATTTTAGTTGAGGCATGAGGTATTCTCCCATGGACAAAGACTTGGCTTCACTTGGTAGTTGGCTTACAGTGCCCACTGTTAGGGATTATGCCTCTGTTTTCTTGGGAAAGATCTGTTTAACAGTCCCTTTGTCTCCTGATGTACCATCTGTTACTTCATTGGAGGATTCAATTATGACTTCGATGGATGTGGATCCATTGCCTTTTTGCGATCCATACAATTTCAACACCACTTTGTTGGGTCCTTTGCCTAGGGTTGGGGTTCCTTTGAACCAGTCCGTCCTGGTTCTTGTTTCAAAAAGCCAAGGTCTTCCCAACACTAGAGGGTATGAGGTCCCATAAGAATTTGGTTTAACCACTAGATATATCAGCCAATAGTCTCTTCCTGCAAGGGCTGTTTTTACGTATGGGAGGATGCCCAACGGTTTAATTCTGTTTTGGTCTACCAATCTGATAAGCAACTGTGTAGGTTGAATTCCTTGCAATCCTAAGTCCTTCATTGTCACATCCGTCATTATGTTTATTGATGAGCCTTCATCAATCAATGCATCTGAAATAAAGCATCTTGCTATCCATACACTAATATCTGGGGCTTCAAGATCTAGAAAGGCGTTAGCCACATTTACTTCCTTTACAGGCTCTGAGGCCTTATTGGTCTTGGTCGCTGTTGAAGGAGAAATCCTTAATCCACGTCTTCGAGTCAAGATGCTTTTGAATTTCTTTCGGCAGCTGGGAGATAGCATCAGCAACTGTTGGAATGTTAAGTTTGGTTTAAAAGTATCTAGGTCTTTTACCAAGTCATATTCTTTGATAGGATCCACGAGGCTTTCCAGCCTACTGGGAAATGGGGCTACTCCCATTTTCATCTTTTCTTTTTGTTCTAGTAATGGCAGCATCAGCACTTCCTCTGTTTTTGGAGGTGCCTTTGTATCGTCTATCTCCTGGACCTCTGGTCCTATTTCTAGGATTGTCTCTGTGACTCTCTGTAGCACTACAGTGCTTTGTACTGCACTGTTCTGTCCTGTACTGCTTTGTCCCTCTGTTGGAAAGTTGAACTTCATAGTCTTGGAAGGGGATTTGTTCTCTTTCTAGACAACTGGTTCCTTCTTCTTAGCACGCGTGATAGCGGCAACTTCCAACTCTACCAAATTGGAGGCAAGCTCTTGTGCCTTCTGTTGGCTGTCAGTGGCATTGGCCTTGACAGGGGCTGGACTTGGACAGTCCTTTTGCAGTGTGGCCTTCTCCATTGCATCGGCTGCATAAGCACTTGTAATCCACAGATCGTCTAGGGTTTGGACAATTCGGGGAGATATGACCCTTTTGTCCACACCTATAACATTCCACCTTTGATCTCTGACCATCGCTAGATTGTTGTCCTCTGTAACTTTGAGAGGGAAACATCCTTGGACCGAAATTAGGACCAAACTCTCTAGGCTTTGCTCCAATATCTTGTGTTGTCATTTTGGATTCTAGCAAGTTGAATATTGCATTTTCATCCTTTTGTCTTCGTTTGTGCATCTCTTTCAAAGAGCAAATATCCTCTGTATGGTTCTTCCTCAAACAGTTGTAACAAAAGGCTCCAGGAATGGTTGGTTTTTGGGCACATTCAGTGACTAAATGTTCCGCTTGATGACACTTTTTGCACCATGTATTAGAACGCATCACATCTCTCTGAGCTCCCGCATGAGTAGATATATTAGTGGTATTCACCTTCAGCGTCTATAGTTGCTCTATAATCACATCCATAAGCTCTTTCTTGATACTTGCAACTGAGTTGGATAAGTAGTCCTTCAGATTTTCACCTCCTGAAGTACTTGTAGTAGGGTTTTGTGAAGCTTCTGTAATTATTGCATACACTTGTTGGGTTGATCCAGAGGGTTCTCTATTCTGGTTCTGATTCAGATCTCTTGTTGAGACTTGGGGTTGTTGATTCCAGTTGGTAGGGTTCCACTGTTGTTGAGTCACCATTGGAGGAACTGTTTGAGGCCACTGTTGTTGTGGTCGAACCATTATTTGAGGCACTGTCGTCTATGGCGACCACAGTAGATTAGGTGCATTATACTATGGCAATGCTTGCATCTAAGGATAGGGGTAGGGAACTATCCCTGGAATTGCATTTGGTGGGTATACCATTCCTGGCATAGGAGGAGGTAAGAATCCTCTTCCTAGAGTCATTGACAACCTTGCTTCAACTTTGTCATACAATCTTACACCTTCCACTGCACCTTGCAGATTGACTGGTCTTCTCAATTCCACAAACTTGTGAGCTTCTGATTGTAGGCCTCTGAGAAACACTCCTTTTTGGATACCTTCGTCCAAATGATGGTTAGTTCATATCTTCAGGATGGATTCCATTCGTGAGACATAAGCTTCTACTCTTTCTCCAGAGGACTAACTTAGGTTCATGAACTCCTCTCGAATCCGCTCTTCAAAACCTTCACGCTTGATTTTAGTGAGGAAGGCCAACTTTAGGTCATCCCATGTGCCAAAAGTTCCTACTGCTTGTCTCTCACACCACTGAAACGCCATGCCTTTGAAAGTAGCGGGGAATATCGCTAACCAATGCTTAGGCGTTCTAGCATTGTTAGCCACACATGCTACCATAAATTTTGCTACATGAAAATCAAGGTCTTCATTGTACTCTCCCTTAAAAATTGACAATGGGACTACATTTGCTGGCCTGTCATTAATATTTCCAGGACGAATCTGACTAGGAAGGGGACCTTGAGTCACCATGGGGACTTCTGTAAAGAGTGCTTTTAGGACATCAAAGGAGGCTTCTACTGCGAGCTCATTCTCAGCCTTGATTCTTGCCTTCTCTCTTCTCACGTACCTTTGGACTCGTTCTAACGCTTGCCTCTTGATTGCGTCATTCATCAGGGGCTTGGCTCCAACCAGTTGTTTAGTACTCAATAGAATAGAATCAGAGAGGGCTTCAGTCTCTGGGGGATTCTCTGGTCAACATCTCTTCTACTTCCTTCTTTTCAACATCTCTGAATTCGGCTTCTAAACCACTACAGAGGGGGGAGATATTCTGTTCTGAAAGTATCAAAACTCATTCTTCTTAGGATCATTGTTGTGCCATTATAATAATGCTAGCTTCTGATGGTTTCAATAGTGTATATTATGAAAAACACTCTGTCTACCAGCTTCTAGTGGGTTGCTAATTGGACAAATAGAAGATTGTTAGTGCACCAGGCATCCCATGTATCTTGCTGTTGAGCATCCACGAACAAATTTCAACTCTTTTCCTTCTTGTTTTCGTAAACTTCCACTGACCACAACTCCTGAAGCTTCTTCACGATCTCCCACTTGATGGTGTCTAGAAACTTCTCAATGAATACCAAACCTTCCATGGATGGTCATTCTCTTTGCTTCTGCTCTTCAGTTTGTTTCCAGACAATTTGTCACCAAGCTGCAAGTTTCTGTTGCTTCAACAGGAAGAGGAAACAATCCACCACATAGAGCTTGCATCATGATGGTAATATGTTTTTCCCATTGTGGGATAAACTTCTTGTGGAAAGGGGCTTTGATAATGAGAATCTCTAACTCTTCAGTGGAAGAAGGAACTTTGCAAACATCCATTGAATTCTTTTTTTCTTGGCAATGCCATTTCTTTCATTTTCAGTCTCTTCTTATGCTTGTTGATGGCAATTTTCTCCGGCTGCGCACAAAAAAGATGGAGCCCCAAGAGAGACACCAAAGAAAAGGGGATTCTACTACAAGAAAATCTATCTTGTAACATCAACAAGCTTTTATTTCATTCTTTTGATGACCAAAACAAAGAAAGCAGCAAATCTTCACGCAGCATCATAGTAGATATCTCCCACGGATTTGATAGAATCAACCATAATCTTCAACATCTTCATAAAATCCATCAATAGAACAAGGAACATAAAAGAATATAGCATTTTTGAATGGAAAACAATCACATAGTATTCATCTTCAATGTCTTCATAGCTTTCTCTTTCAATCTCTCATAGTAGATACATTGTTTTGATAGAATTAGCTATCTCTGGCTTTCTCTCTCTCTCTCTCTCTCTCTCTCTCTCTCTCTCTCTCTCTCTCTCTCTCTCAATAATACATCATCTTCTCACTACAATACTCAATAATGACTCTCAATAATCCTTCTTAGGTTGTGGATACACCTCCCAAGTGGTATGTCTGTGTCGAAGAGGCACCAGAGCCACTATAGTGTCTCTTCATAGCTCACTTCTATCACTATCATTTCAGTCTTCTCTTCAGTCTTTAGCAGTTGCTTCTTCCATTTGTTTTAGCTCTTTTAAACTTAGATTCATACTTTCCAAAAGTTAGAAAACTTTTGCAAAGTCACACATACATTCTACAAAACACTTACAGAAGATCTACAGAATAGAACAGAACAGAAACAAAGCAGAGACAGAATAGAGATAGAAGCTCTACAGAGGGTTGTAGAAGGTCATCAGAGGGTTGTAGAAGGTCATCAGAAAACATCGGATTTTCATAACTCATACTAAAACCATTCCAAACTATCAAAAACTATTCAATAAGATTTCAAAATATTTCAACCTTCATCAATCATCAATCCATGCTTCATACAGAAGAAAATAAGAACAAAACAGAAGCTATACAGAAGGTATCAGAACCAATCAGAACCTCAACAGAACCTATTAGAACATCACAGAGCTTCATATTTCTACTAAGAATCATCATGAGCTTCCAATCAATATCATCCAAAACACTCTCAAACACTTCCATTAACAACCATACATCACTCTAAATCCATAAAAAATCAACCATTCAGACCTCAAAAACAACAAAAATCAACCAAAAATTCAGTCTTTTTCCACTCTCAACATCATGGGTGCAGTGTAGAGCTTAGGGTGACAGGTCTAGTAGTCCTACCCTTGATGTGCTCTAAGCGTGAGGTG
The DNA here is from genome assembly GCF_053477565.2 of Lygodium microphyllum. NCBI lineage: Eukaryota > Viridiplantae > Streptophyta > Polypodiopsida > Schizaeales > Lygodiaceae > Lygodium > Lygodium microphyllum. The sequence goes on from NC_141159.1 coordinate 30,066,987, forward strand.
GGGAAGGGGCTAGGTGGAAACCCTAGGTGTAGTGAATGTGGCACTCAAGATGTTTCATGGGGAGCTCAAACCTTTGCTTTTCTCTTTCTTGCACCTTTTTGTCCTCTAGTGCCCTCTTTCTTTTCATTCCTGGTACTAGTCTCTTTTCTTTTTATTTTTTCTCTTTCTTTCTCTCTCTCTTTTTCATTTTTTTTTGGATGACTTACTGATCATGGCTGCAAAACAACTGAAATACAAAAAGAGTTCTTATGTTGTATTCCTATCATTCTCGGATGGTCCACGAGGAGGCCTTAGGCACTTAGTAAAAAATGCACGGGTTTGTAGATATTCTTTGATGCTAGCTCTTACCTTCAGAGGTGTTGATGACAAAAAGAGATGGTTACACCTCGTGAAGCAGGTATCGCTCATGTCCTCTAGGATTTCCGTGCAAAAGGAGGGGAGTAAGGTTGCCCTCATCAGGAGCCTAGCCATGGCGCGACTATCAATGCCTAAGTTGATATAAAAAAAGAGCGAGGGAAGGTGGGCTTCCTCAACTGCAGGCTTTTGCTTAAGCAAGAACTTAATAAGCCTAAGATAATTACAGGTTACTATAAATGCTGGGTCTGGACATGAGGAGAAATCCTCGAGGAAGCGTTTGATGGATGGAAGGATATCCTCCAATCTAAAAACCAAGCATCCCTCGGGAGTCCATGCATTGACATTGTAGATTGTTGGAAAGTCAAGGGGCCCATGCAGGTTTCTGTCATGGTCAACTCCATGTCTTCGGGGGTAAGGCATGTAGATGAGGTCATTCCACTCTTCAGGCAATGAGTTGCAGAAAGTAGTCTAGGCATCAAAGTTGGTATCCCAAATCCTCCTCCTCCATTTCGGCTGCGCCTTGTAGCCTTGGACGTTCTTGAAAACCCAGTTCACCTTGTCCCATCAGATGGTTCTGCCTCCATCTAGTAACTACAATGTTTCTCTCCTATATCCATCTGTTGGCGAGGTCATTAGCCATTTTGTTGATTCTCGCCACCGTCTCTAGGGGTAGAACATGATCCAAAGCTCGTGGATAAGAAAAGGATAGCTCAAATGGTCATGTTTGGAACTCCCAATGTCGCCATATAGTCAATTCCTGAGACTAGTTGATGGGATGGGGATCCTCACGTAGTATCAGCATGGGCTCTTTAAGGAGTTGCTATGGCCGTACTCTCGTCTCCTCTGGGCTTGCTCCGCAAGCTCTTTTCTTCTTCTTCGGGCTGCTACCATGTGTTCAGGAATTTGTGCCCCTTCTAGCTCTTCGGGTGGCAATTCAAGCAGGGGCAGACTAGGCTCTTTGAGTTGTTCTTCCTCGCATTCTTGCTCAAAGTCAGGCTCCTCTTCCATGGCTTGCTCTACCACCGGCTAGTCTTTAGGTGGTGGCTATTGCACTTGTCCTTTAAACCTTAGTTCCTTGAGCTTGTCAATGGAAAGGCCGGCTTGCCATAGGTAACTATGTTATTGTGCCACAGTAATACTTGTGCCGGTTGGAAGGGTGTGTTCTTGAAGGCTGTATCTTAAGGCACGAGATGCCAATTCTAACTTCCTCTTTATCCTTTCCATTGAGTCCTCGCCTTCAACTTGGGTGACATTCAGCACCATGCTCAAGAAGGCTTGTCTTTGAGTGTCTAAGCACACTTCGGCAGCCTTTGCTCTTGATTTCGTGAACACTCTTTCTCATTCACTTGCCGCCAGGAGTTCCGTTAGTCCACGCACTCTTTCAAAGTTGTGCCGCTCCCATTGCCGTGCCTTCTCTTCCATCTTTTCCCTTCCCTCCTCCATTTCTCGAGAGAACATCACTACCACCTGTTTTTGCTCATTCACTAAGTCTAGCATATGCGTGTTCTTATTACGGCGGTTCAACTGCTCTTCTGTTGTTTTCCTTCCTTGTTCTGCAATGGTAAACTACAGTTCTGCTTCTGCGAATCCCTCTAACAGTTCTTCCCAGATCTGCTCACAGCTTTCTAACTCTGCAAAGTGTAGTCTTCTTTCTATTATTGCCATAGCCATGAGATCTTCCACATTGCTTTTTGTGTTTTCCAAGTCATCTTTCAGCTCCTATCTGCTTCTTCTTGTGGCATCTTGAATTTCTTGCTCTAGGACTTGGATCTCTCTTTCTAGTCTTCCTTGCTCTGTTTCATACCACAGTTGGAATGCCAGGGCATCCTCTTGCTCTTGACGTTGCTCTTCCGACTCCTAGCTTTCTTCCTGCCAGTGCTCCTAGAAGCAAGCGGTCCTTTCCATTAGCTCATCATACTGCTGAATTAACATTTTTTGACTCTTTAGATGAGCTAGTAGATCCTGTTTTTCCTCGTCCAATCTTTGTCTCAAATGATCCTCATTCTCTTGAGCTTCCTTGGTCTTGGCATCCAACTGCTCTTTTAGGGCCTTAAGCTCTTTTTAATGATTTACGGCTTCCTTGGACACATTGAACCTTAGAGCTGCCAAGGTTTCCTTTTCAACGTCTAGCTCTACCAAGGTCACTTTCTTTTCCTCTCTGGCCTTGCTCAATTGAGTGAGGAGTTTAGCCACATATGTGTCATAGTTTGCTACTGGTGACACTATGAGAGGGGCTGTAGTGGTTGATGCTTCCAACTTCTACTGCTTAGGGTCTTGCCGTGATTCTGTATCTGTTGCGGTTGACCTCTTTGTTCCTGCTTCAGGGGCAAGCTTCGCCACTTTGTTAGCCATGCACTATATTATTACCATTAATTGAGCCGTGTCCACAGCTGGCACTAACTTCTGTGTCGTGGTGGGTGTGGTTTTAGTTGGGAGTGGCACAAAGGAAGAGGGAGGGGGTGCAGAGGGGCGGGCTTAGTGGGCTCATCTCTCCCCCTCCATGGGTCTCTTCCATGGACCTGTGAGTTGCCTTTGCCGAATCCACAGCTTTCTTCCTCCTCATTTCTTCAGCTTCATCCTTAGCTCTTCTCTTCCTCTCCTCCTCGGCTCTTCTTGACTCTTCTCTGATCCTTTCAAATTCTTCCTCTTCTTTTCTCCTTCGTTCCTTCTCCATTCTCTTGGACTCTTCTTGTGCTCTTTTCAACTCAGCTTTCTCTTCCTTGCTTAACTTTTCCTTCTTCTGTTTTTGGATCTTGGCAGTCTTCGCCTTTCCTTGTGCCCTAGCTTCGACTTGAGTGGATGGTGCTTCAGGCTTTTCTCTGTTACTAATGGTGCGTTCACTGGATTTGTCTTCCTCACAGTGCAGTGGTGGCTGGGAGGGTGCTACTATCTCTTCAATTCCCCCTGCTTCCTTGGTGGCCTCATGAATAATGGCCGTTAGTACACCACCGTATCTGATGGTAGAAGCCTTGGCAGAGGACTTCTTGCCGGCTAATCTCGCTGTAGAGGTTGGGGACTCTCCTCCAAATGTTGTTGCATTTGTAGCAAGGGCCTTTGCTGTTGTCTTGATGGTCTTTATGACGAACTCATTCCAATCCACTTCCTTAGGGGACCCTGCCACTATGCTTTCCAACACTGGGACACTGATCCTGTTCATCAAAGCATTGTATCTCTGTCCGGAGAAGAGGGCGTGGACCATCTTTGATTGCATCTTTATTTCCAAGTTTGGGATGTCTACCAAACTTACTCCATCCACTCCATCCACTGTGTGCAGCTCACTCTTGTTCATCCCTAGCATGGCATATACGTCTCTTCTATGATGCTTCATAGCCTTGGGGGCCAAGCCAAGGGTCTTCTCCACCACTTCATTGTTAAGTGGTACCTCCACCTAGTGGGTGACATCCCCTCTTCTTACTGTCACTGTGCCACAGTTCCTACGAGCATGAAAACTCCTCAGGAACTGTACGCAAGCACTGTAATCCACCGCTTGTCCCACTTTCTCCATATACTTTTGGAGAGTACACTTGTCCACCAGCTACTTTACTGTTGGCTCCTCTAGGATGGCTTCGTCCAGGTTTAGAGTGTGCTTGAAGGTGAACTAATTAAATCCTCGTGTCTCCACACATATCGCGTACTTGGCTTGTTCTTCTTCTGTGAATTGAAGCTTACCACCTTTTTCCTGTCCTCCCATTGTGGGTACCTGCCTTGTATTTGGCCTAAATATATCCTCACCTATTTTATTTCAAATCTTACAAGGTTTTTGTGTTCCTGAACTCAATAGTGAGCTTATACAATTGCAAGTTTTAAATTCAAGAATATATATATGTCTACCAAACTTGAATTGAAATCTCATAATTAGTTTTAATTGAACATTATATGCAATTGTTAATTAACTTAAAATCGTTTCTTACAATCACACTTCTCAACTAAAAATTGTATCATTTACGTTAAGAGTGAAATATGTTACATACACATGCACACATATTTTCTCTTTCACACACACACACACACACACACACACACACACACACACACACACTCTCTCTCTCTCTCTCTCTCTCTCTCTCTCTCTCTCTCTCTCTCTCTCTCTCTCTCTCTCTCTCTCTCTCTCTCTTTTGAATGTGAACAACAATGACCATATGAGTACCTAATATTATACCCATAATTAGTATTGATGGGGTAGGCAAGGTTGAATTATGGCATTATGAAAGAATTGAACAATTAGAAAAGCTGCACAAGAATGTGAAATTTGAGAAATAACAAACTGAAAGAAAAGACATGCATTTTCCAAGTGCGCTTTGCTCTTAAGTTTTTATGCGTAGTTCAACTCTTCATTATGTTTTTCCTTTGTGTTATGTTTTCTTGATCAATTTACCCCCTCCCCTCGTGGAAAGATGAAAATCCTTCCTAGGATTGAATAGGACAAGGCAAGGGCGTTAAAGCATTGTGTGGTGTGTTTAATTTGACAACAATCCACTGGTAGAAATTTGGGTTGTATTCCAATTGGGCATGACTATCAAGTTTATGCGGTCTAATGGATGCTTGTGTGATATACGTTAGGACATCGTGTAGCACATTGCCAGATTTGAGGTGGCTAGCAACGTGTAGCTCTTCTTTTGTAAGGATTTGGTCAATGTAAGGATGGGCCAATAAATGGTTGTCAAGAAATTTGTTACACAGGATGGCCATAACCCTAAAAGAAGTAGGATCTACGTACGTGGGGTCATATTCCGTAGAAGAAGTAGGATCTACGTATGTGGGGTCATATTCCGTAGCCTTGATTGCTCGTCACTGCTCGGCATTCTTCATAATTTGGCAACCCTTTTGCTTCCATTGGAGGCATAAGGCATACCATTGCTGTAAGAATGAAGAGGTAGAGTTTGCAAGACTCAGGAGCTCTTCAAGCTCTTAGATTGGTGTAGAGCCGATAGGATTTCGGTATGAGGTCTTGATGATTGCTTGCTCCTTTGAGACTTCACTGCTAGCGATGGTCATGAGCTTGTACTCTTCCCAGGTGCATGGTAAAGCATAGACTTCAAAAGCAAGTGGCTCATCAAGAAGGCCAAGGTCTAGCCGCTCATAACTTTGGGCGAAGGTCGTGAATGTGCTGTCCAGCATTTTAATACAAGTAACCAAGTCATGACCTGAATTGGCAGCAAGGTCTTTGGCCATAGCAAGAAATGAGCAGCGCTCATATGAAGGCTTAAGACTTGCTGGTGGCTGCGGCGGAACAGAACTAGATGGATTCATTAGCGATGATGTTCTGCTAGATTGCTCCTCAGGATGAGCATCTACTTGGAAGGTTAGTTGTGTGTCCTGTGGCTTGGAAGACATGCAACCTTCATCGTGAGCTGCTTTGAGCATGCAAGAGTCAGTGGCATTAGATGATTGCCGGACATCTGGCTGGTGCATAAGTTGATAGGTTTGTGGGGTCTCGAGAGACATAGTGGGTTTAGGCTGCACATGCCTGATTGGTTGAGTCTATCTAGAGACTTTGCTCTAGCATCAGTAGTGACTAGTTTAGAGCCAGCGGGTTGTAGCTTTGGCCGCTAGATGGGCTTATGTTTTGGGGCGTTGGCCTTTGTGGTTGTCATAGATTTGACAGCTTGGGTCTTAGGTATGGTTGGTTGTTTAGTGAATATGTTGCTTGAAGTAGGTGTGGCCGCAAGCTGTGTAAGGGGTTTGTTCTTAAGGACTGATGTCTTGGGCACCCAGATCTAGCTATTACCCCCATAGTATCCTTGAGCACGTAATAGGGTTATGGGGACCCATCACGGCTTCAGGGTGCATTTACAGCTTTGGCATCTAGGTTGCTTTCTAGGCTTTGCATGAGAGTTCCTAGGTCTGCGAGGTCGCTTTTGCTTATTGTGGGAAGGCTTGCCTTGATGTTTAGGTACCCATTGAAATGTAGGTTGCTTAACCTTAGGAGTGGGTTTGGTGGGGTAGTGTTTTGTGGGCTAAGTGGGGTGTGACACATCATGACCCCCCTCCTTAGCCTTAGGCATGGTCTTCTCTATTGGTGGAGTGGTGATCTTGGAGGGACCGGCACTGCCCTTACTGAAAGTTGTCACGACGCGCGCATTTTCTATGGTGAGGTGGATACACTGTAGGTCATAATCGACGTAACAATGGGTTTGCTTTTTGAAAGTGCGCCCTAACAGTGACGCCTTGCCTACCTCCTCCGTGTTGGGCAACACATAGAAGATGATTGACAAACTTTCAGACTCAATAGAGTCAACGACTTGGCACTTCCCAAGGAGTGCATAGGATTTGTCCCCAAATAGGCTAAGTTTAGCATTAGTTGGCTACAATTGAGGTTGACCAATGAGGGTCCAATGAGCATGGGTTAGGATATTGAAATCAGCTCCCTCATCGATCAAAGCATCAAAAGAATGTGTCTTTTGGGTTGTGGCCATGATTCATAAATAAGCTGGAGCAACAACTTCCTCATCATCCTCTATCTCGGTGATGGTTGTGATGCAGACATTGGCAGGGGCCTCTATCATAGGGGGCTCATGTAAAGGATGTGTGGGAGGGTAGTACTTCTTCATGCGACTGCCATTGAAAAAGCCTATGCCCTCGCCTTCCAGTGTTTCAAGTTCGACATTGCCCGTCCTACTGATGGCACACACTCTAAAAGGTCCTAACCCCTCGGAACTTCATTTTCTGCTTATGGCCCTTCACAAAGTACAACACAAGGTCGCCTTGGTCAAAATTACGTTGTTTGACATGCTTGTCAAACCACATCTTTCTTCGCGCCTTTTCACAAATTAGAGCGTTTGTGGTGATGAGTCTAGTTTCAGTGAGGTGTTCCAACTCGATAAGATGGTTAGTCCAAGCCTCTTTCCCTTCCCAATGCTCCTGCAAGCACTGCTATCCTCAAGCTAGGGATAAAAAATTCTAAAGGCAGGATAGCCTTGGTTTCATATGTCATCCTAAAGGGCGTTTGTCCCACAGCCATTTTATAGGCTGTTCAATAGGCCCATAAAGCTGCCATGAGCTTGTTATCCCAGTCTCTCCGAGAAGTGGAAACCACCTTTGTGAGCACATGTTGACGAGGATCTTATTCATTGATTCTGCTTGGCCATTGGCTTGGGGATAGTACGGTGAAGAATTCCTATGGATGATCAAGGAGGTTGAGAGCATGTGGGCAATCACCTCATTGATGAAGTGGGTGCCTTGGTTGCTCACTATCTCAATAGGGCAACCAAATCTTGAGACGAACTGCTCCCATAAGAACTTCGCTGTGGTCCTTGCATTGTTCTTCCTTATGGATCTTGCTTCAGCCTATTTCGTCAAATAGTTAGTCGCTATGATGATATATCGAGCGTGTGAATATTGGGCCACAAGACTAATGGGTCTGATGAAGTCAATGACCCATTTCTCTAAAGGTTGTCGTGCTATTACAGGGGTCAATTCCATTTTGTCCTTCCGCGCGGGGACCTTGGTCCTTTGGCACTCATCACAGTACTTGACAAATCTAGCTGCGTCACGGAATAGGATGGGCCATGACAATTGAGATTGTAGCACCTTGTAGGCTGTCATGTCTCCATTGAAATGCCCCCTAGTGATTCTGGTGTGTGCCTAAGTTACTAAAAAGTGATTAAATGTATTCTATGTGGTAGATGTAAATAGGAACTTGTTTTCCCATTTTGTAGTAATTCACTAGACATCACATGAAGGTTCACTTTGATAAGAATGGCATAGAAATCACAAATGTAGATCTTGCAGTTGTCAATGAGGCAATTCAAAGTAAAGACTTGTATCAATTCACAGTTTCCCTCATGGTAAAACTTGGAATGAGCACAATAAGTTTTGGCATGAGAGGCTTTGTCTCTAAGTATTCTTGGTTTGAAAAAAATATTCAAGTCTAAATTGCCTGTAAATTGACCTCCTCTAATAGATTTGCTAGATGCATGTGACACTTGTGCATGATAGAAAAAATATAAAAAGCCCTTTCCATAACAAGGAAGCAAAGTACAAAATCCTCTTGAGCTTGTACATGTAGATCTTTGTGGAATGATGAAGACAATAGGTCTAGATGGTTCCCCTTACTTCATGACACTAATTGACAACTACAATGAGGACAAGGGTATATTTCTTCAAGTCTAAAGATGAAGCCCTTCTAAAATTCAAAAAATGGTAAGAAAAATAAACATGATCTTTTTTCATTTACTTCTAAAGAATTATTAGGGTTTTGTAATGTAATAAAAAGCTCTGAGATATGCAAGATATGAAGCTGCAATATGGTAGTATAAAGAAGAGGATATATG